>NC_091062.1:175204510-175523380 GCF_000393655.2 Nicotiana sylvestris
CATGTCATGAAACACTGTAGTCATTGCTCTCATGTAAGTTTCCCCGACGTTCTTCAAACCAAATGGCATTACCCGGTAGCAATAAGTTCCCCACGGCATGATGAATGTCATCTTTTCTGCATCTTCTTCATCCATTAGAATCTGATGATACACGGCATAGCAATCCACAAAATATCCTATCTCTTGTTTGGCACAATTATCGATCAAAATATGGATATTGGGTAATGGGAAGTTATCCTTCGGACTTGCTTTGTTGAGATTGCGGTAATCGATGCATACTCTGATCTTGCCGTCTTTCTTTGGCACAGGCACGACATTAGCCAACCAAATAGGATATTGAGTGACCCGTATGACCTTTGCATCCAATTCCTTGATGATTTCTTCTTTAATTTTCACACTCATATCAGTTTTGAATTTCCTCAACTTTTGCTTGACGGGAGGAAACACTGGATCGGTGGGCAATTTGTGGACCACTAAATCAGTGCTTAAGCCTGACATGTCATCATATGACCATGCAAAAACATCTTTGAATTTGATGAGTGCTTTGATTAACTCTTCCCGGATCTTTGGCTCGAGGTGGACACTTATTTTAGTCTCTCGGATATTATCTGTGTCTCCTAAATTGACGGCTTTTGTATCATTCAGGTTGGGTTTGGGTTTTTCTTCGAAGTGAATTAACTCCTTACTAATCTATTCGAAGGACTCATTCTCATCGTATTCTGATTCGTAATCACAACCTACTTCTTGAACTATTATTTCAGAATCAGATTGATTTTTAAGACTGGGATGAGGATTCCTTATGCATGCCATATCACTAGAGCCAGCGTAAAAAGAACTGTACAGAAAAGAAAAACTATCAGGAATGATAAAGAAGGGGAAATTGCATTTCATTGAATATGAAAAGATAACAAGGTTTGAACACTTCACACAAACTGAAAGATAAAAATCTGGATTATAACCCTGGAATGATCCAGACAATCTGAAGGAAAATCAAAATAAACTACCAAGACTCCTTTCGAGTGGAAAGAGGAGTGACTTTCCAATTATTAAGCTTCGTTTCTGGCCCAACGAATTGAATTTCTGCGTTGCTAGGACCTTCACCACTTTCCCCCATGTTCACACTGTCAAACAACCTTTCAAATCTTTTAATTAACTCCTCGTCAGGATTAATCATAGAACTAGGAATTGTTGTTACCAGGCGACTTCTGGTACCAGACTTGACAAATGATTTAGAAAGACGTGGGACTGGCTTTGGAAGGACCCATGCCTTCTGTTTTATCTTTCTGGCCCTTTTTATGTCTGTGGCAGTGGGCTTGAATCCCAAACCAAATGTTCCCAAGTTTTCGGGAAGAGATACCGGTTGTATGATGCCTTGCGAAAACGATCCCAAACCTTTACCGAGTATAAAACCATTTTTCAACATCTCATAGGCTACCATGACTGATGCGGCGGTTATATTTGGATTTGGAATGTATTTCCCCTCCGGAACTTTCTCTACCAACATCGTGTCTGAAACCTGATAGACCCATGGTCCCTGGTCATCTTCTACTTCAATAACTGGTACAATGGCATTGCTGCGAGCACATAAACTGTCTTCCCCATGCACAACTATTTCTTGTCTATCCTATTCAAATTTGACTACCTGGTGTAGTGTTGATGGGACTACTTTAGCGGCGTGGATCTATGGTCGACCTAACAGTAGATTATAGGAAACAGTTATATCCAGCACCTGAAACTCCATTGTGAACTCGACTGGCCCTATCGTCAGCTCCAGCACTATGTCCCCAACTGAATCTTTACCTCCGCCGTCAAATCCCCGCACGCAAATACTGTTCTTATGGATCCTCTCATCTTCTATTTTCAACTTGCTTAGAGTAGAGAGAGGACGAATATTTGTGCTTGACCCGTTGTCAACCAATACCCAGGTCAACACAGAGTTTTCACATTTTAATGTGAGGTAAAGAGCTTTGTTGTGCTCAGTACCTTCTACAGGCAATTCATCATCGGAAAATGTGACTTTGTTTACTTCGAAGATTTTGTTGGCTATTTTTTCCAAGTGGTTCACGGAGATCTTATCGGGAACGTGTGCCTCATTCAAGATCTTCATTAAAGCTTGACGGTGCTCGTTCGAATGGATCAATAATAACAATAGGGAAATTTGAGCGGGCGTCTTTCTTAATTGTTCCATGATAGAGTAGTCATGCAGCTTCATTTTCCTCAAGAATTCTTCATCTTCTTCTTCAGTTACGGCTTTCTTTATTAGTGCTGGATTATTTTTAGCTCTTCTTAACTCCTCGGGAGTAAAACACCTTCCCGAGCGAGTCAGACCCTGTACTTCACAGATTTCTTCTTTGATTTCCTTCCCTTTGTACATCACCGTTACCCGTTTGTAATTCCATAGAATAGCCTTGCTGTTGATTATTGGTAATTGGGTTACTGGATTGATAATAACCCGATCTGCGCGGGCTCCTTCCACGATTATGATGGGTTTGTTGGCCGCTCTCGGTACAATCACCTTCACCCCTTCCTGTTTTGTTGCAACTTTGCTTAAAGACCCCTTCTCAACTGCCACAGATGGCTCAACACTCTTTTTGCTCTGCTTGAGCACCAACTTCTCATCTGCTGATTGTTCATCTGTCTTGACTCCACTAGACCAAATCATCATGATGGCCTGTGATGGCTTCTTGAGTTCTCCTCCCTCATGCACTATTTCGATCATATTTGCCTCCTAATGGGCTGGCATTGGGTTCCTATTGATATTGGGTGTTTCGGTAGCTTGAACTTCAATTCTTTTGGTATCAATCAGCTCCTATACCGCACTTTTCAAGTGCCAGCACCTTTCTGTTTCATGACCCGGAGTACCATAACAATATTCACAGCTGACAGTATAGTCAAGATTCTTTGGAGGATGATTTGGCAGTTTGGACTGTATCGGCCTTAGCATATCTAGCTGTTTTAGCTTGTGGAACAAACTAGTGTATGATTTTCCCAACAGAGTAAAGGTTCTCTTTTTCTGCAACCTTTCGCCCTTGAGTGCTTGACTCAGCCTGAAACTTGGTCCGAGAGTATTTTGGTAGGCTCGTGGATGTGGATAAGTATTTGGTAGGACAGGAGCACGCCATTGAGCGTGGGCAGGAGGCTGGTTGTATGCTTGTGCATGGTAGATGGAAAAATGAGGTTCTGGTGGGGGATAGTAGTGTTGGGGTGGATTGTGGTGATAAGTTTGTTGGTGGGGTCGAGGTTGATTGTAGTGGTAAGGTGAACCTCTAGATCCGGACCAAGTTCCTGAATCAACCCTTGCCGTTTCCTCTCTTTTCTTCTTCCCAATCCCTCCTATGCCGCCCTGAATAGCCTGAGTAGTCGCTTTGATAGCCGAATAGCTCATGATTTTATTCGACTTGAGGTCTTCTTCTACTATGCCCCCCATCTTTACTACTTCGTTGAATGACTTTCTCACAGCTGAGACCAAATTGCCATAGTAAGTAGGTTCCAAAGCCTATAGGAAGTAATCTACCATCTCACTTTCCTTCATTGGGGGATCTACTCTTGCTGCTTGCTCTCTCTATTGGTAACTATATTCTCTGAAGCTTTCACTGTGCTTCTTCTCAAGTTTAGTCAAGGACAGTCGATCTGGAATGATCTCAAGATTATATTGGAAGTGACAAGCAAATGCTTGCGCCAGATCATCCCATGTGTACCATCTCCCATGGTCTTGGCGGGTATACCATTCTAATGCTGATCCACTCAAACTCTGACTGAAGTAAACCATTAATAATTCGTCTTTTCCTCTAGCTCCCCTCATCTTGCTGCAAAAACCCCTCAAGTGGGCTACTGGATCATCGTGCCCGTTGTATAGATTGAACTTGGGCATCTTGAAACCTGCCGGTAATTGCACATTCGGGAACAGACATAGGTCCTTGTAGGCCACGCTGACTTGACCTCCCAACCCCCGCATGTCTCTGAATGATTGTTCTAAACTTTTAACTTTCCTGAACATCTCCTCCTGTTCGGTATTTTTGACTGGTTTATCAGTTTCTATCGGGAGGTCAAAGCGAGGAGTATATGAATGGATTTCTGAAGCTTTGAAAGTGGGCTCCGAAGGGTAGTATTGGTTGTCCTGGACCTGGAACATAGGCTCGCTAGGAGATTTGTGGAGTGTAACCGGTGGAGGTGCTACGAAGACAGGAGTTACTGGTGGAGGAGGGTATGGAATTGGTTTAGGGGCTGGAGATTGTGGTGTATGAGAAGTGGTGCCCATGTAGTGCTGGTAAATGGGAAAGCTCGGGGATAGATCGGTGGCAGAATGATCCTGAGTTTGAGCCGGTGGTAGGATGGAAGCAGGGTTAGCAGGGTAAGCTGGGGGTGATTGTCCTTTAGACCAGGCCTGATACATCTCGGCCATTTGTTGCTTAAGTTTGAGCATCTCCTCTTTCATTTTACTGACGTCCAACTCCTCTACCTCAACACTTGTGTCGACATCCGGGATAGACATGATTTCTGGTATTGGTCCTTTTGATCTGGTTTGGTAATCATAATGTGCCAGTATACTCTAGATAAACTAACTGCTTGAATTCTCTGGAAAACAACAAACTTGTTAGTTTTTAGAGTTTAACACATATGTATTCACACGTTGGGATGCAATGCACCTAGGCAATTAACCACTTTCTATCATGTATTTGCTCGGTTGCCTGTGTCATCCCAGCTTTTCTTAACCTTTCCCTTTTATTGTCACTCACGCCTATCTTTTATTTCCGTTCCCTTTTCATTTTATTCTTTTCTTTTGGTTGTGGTCGAATCTTATGAAGATTTCCCACGTATCATGACCCTGCATAAATCAGACCGAGCGTAGTTCTGGTGGAAACAATTATTAATACTCTTATTTATTTTTAACAAACGAAACAATACAAAGACAGAAATGACATTACATTTGGACAACACTTTAAGAAAATGGTTTAAAAGACCCGACACGGACTCAAACTAAAACATGACTATTATACGAAGAGTTCCAACAACTATGACTACGCTCCACTCCACACTCTTTTGCTTTCAATCATTGGATCATCTGCTCACGGTGGGGCTTGACCCGACTGACCTCCTAGTGTATGGTACATTCTTTCTAACTCCATCGCAAGATGACGGGCAAAAGTAGGTGCATGCTCTAGAAACCTTCCATAATCCATCCCTTGGCAGTTTACATAACTTTGAGAGGTGTAAACAGCCAAATCATGGATTTGTGCTCTGAAATCTTGGAGATTTTGGTCTTGGTTTTGCAATCACTGTTGGCGAGTGGTGGCTATATCTCTTATGCGGTCTTCGCGATCTAAAGCTTACTCCAATTGAGCTCGAAGTCTGGCCTGATCGAGTCTTGCCTGTGCTCTCTCCCTATCAATATCTGCGTGTTGATGTTCTCTATTGTACCTTCTCATTTCTTCCAACTGTGCATGGAGTTGAGCTTCTGAATGTATCCAATGGTCCTTCTCTCTCTTGAATTGAGCCATGTCTTCTTCGAATCTTATTACTTGGCGTTCCTTACTAGATTTGGCCTCCTCATTTAACTGTATGATTTTTTCCTTAGCTTTGTCTAACACCTTTTCAGTTTGTGTCAAGATGGAGTCATAATCTTGCATTTTTTCCATCAGATTGGCAATGATTTTTTGATCTTTCCAACTTCTCACTGGCACTTCAGAGGCTTTGTTTATCTGTTGAAACTGAGCGCGGAAAGTTTTATTTTCGCTAATCAGACTCTTCTTTTCACCTTCTACTTCTTGTGCCTGTAAGTCTTTCTCCAAATTGAGGTTCCTCAGGCTTTCTTCTAAGGCATGAATAGTTGCTTTGTATCCCTTTTTCTTTTCACCCCAGGCCAACCGTTCTTGGATTTTGTCATCAAAGGCTTGAACATGCGGTCTTTTATGGGCCTTCTAGGATCAGATTCTGGTGCATCATCCACACGGGATCTTTTCTCAAACCACCTAGCATAACCCGGATTTATCTCACCTTTCGCAGGATCTGGAACTTGGGTATCATCTTTCAAGTATCGACAACCATTCCAAATCTGCTGGATTAAAGCCTCAGGGAGAGTGGCTTCGGGGTGTAGTTCGATCACTTGCACACTCAAATCTTCATCATCTGGCACCACTTGGTATCTTCCAAGCCGTCTTAGAACCCTCTGTGGCGCATATGGCTGGACACTTCTTAAATCCAACAACAGCAAATAACTCTTTAAGGTTGACATGTGTATCACCTCTCTTACCAGGAGCCACCTCAAAGTCCACTCAATTTGACTCGCCATTGTCACACCTCCTTTTTGCGCGCCCAGCCCCGAAGGGTAAAGATGCGCGGGTGGAGTTTTTCCAATTTAAGTGACAATATTCGAAATGAGATTATTTATTTAATTCAGAGTCGCCACTTGGGAAAGGTTTGACTTTTGGTGTCCCAAGTCACCGGTTTATCTTGAATCCCAAATCGAGGAAATTTTCGACTTTTCCAAATGAAGTCTGCGAACCAGAAATTCTAAGTAAGGAATTCTGTTAACCCGAGGGAAGGTTTTAGGCACCCTCGAATCCCGTGGTTCTAGCACGGTCGCTTAAATTGTTATAATGGCTAAATATCTGATTTAAATACATGTTGTGACTTATGTGTTTTTATTAAGTTTAAACCACTTTTATTATTATCACTTATTTTTTATAGAATTGCAACGTCGTGAAAATGCATCTCGAACCACGTCACAATCAATGCACCCGTGATCGTCGACACATTTGGACTTCGTTGAGATTCGGATTTGGGTCACATCAATGTGCACCCGAATTTAAGAATGTGATTTAATTAAGTCGCGCCTACAGAGTCTAACGCGTTATTATCTTTGTAGAAGGCCATGAAATTTATTAAATGGCCTATCTTGAATTCTAAATAATTATCATGGTTATTTATTGAGGGCCCCGCAATTTTGCATCTTTATTTGGCGAGGCTCATCTCTATTTTAGAAAAGGATATCCTAAAATGGCTACATTTCTAATGCATTTGTCTCTAAAACTAGAAGAAAAGGTACATGCTAATTCAATTATAGGCTTTTGCCTAATCCGGATTTTTGTCAGTTTCTGATTAACTACTTATAAAGTAAAAACGTCATGCCTTGCGAGGATGTTTCAGTCGAACAAAAAGACTACATATGAGATTGATAAAATGCAATACCTAATCCGAACATTTCTTGAGTTAAACTTAACTGAACTTATTTGGACTAGATTAAAGGATAATTGGCAAAGTAAAATACTTTAGTTTGGCAAGGAATCATGTACGAGCTAAACGAAATACAACACTTAATCCGAACACTTCTCGAGTTGAACTTAACTAAACTTATGTGGACTAGTCTTAACTAAACAAAAACTAAATGAAGCAAGAACAGTATTGTATAAGGTCGAAATATACATGCTCCTACTGACAAACAACTACAGAGTTAAAATACAACAGGGTAAACTCAGTCAAATATCAACACATACTCTCAAACTGTTGAATCATAAACTAAATCAATTTTCACAGGCCTGTTAATGTACTATGAATATTACAACAAATACTTGAACTTCTTCAACCTTTTTTTTCATTTCATGCTTTCCAACTGTTTTAATTACATCAATATGGGACTTGAAATGTGTACCTGGAAATGCTGAAAATGCAAAGGAGAAGAAGAAGAAGATGTGGAAATCAGCAGCAGAAAGAAACAGGACTAGTAATAGCAGCAGGACAGGGCAGCAACAATAGTGAGCAGAATAGCAACAGCAACAAGAAACAGTAGAGTAGCAACCACAACTCACAAAACAATTGGAGTGAGATCAACCCCAACTAAACCAAACTTTCGAGTAGAACAAACAACAAACAAAGCAGACTCAGTTGTGAGAAAGCAATGTTGCACAGAACAGGTCCAGATTTAGTGAAGTCAGGAACAAAAGGGAAGGAAGCAACTTCTGGTTTTGTTTTGTCTGAGTTATCAGACAAAAATTCTTTTCTAGTTTTCTGTTTTCAAAAAATTGAACTCTCAGGTGTTCCCTCTTAGTATCTCTTTGTATGTCTTTCCAGTTCTCTCTTTCAAAACTCTTCACTGTGTGTGTATATTTTCTTTTACAGCCCTCAAGGTTCAGTCCCCTTTTTCCAATCTTTCCCTCCCCTCCTTTTAATCAGATCTCCTCCTCCTTTTTATATGCCTTCCTTAACCCTTTTAACAGCCTGTTTTTAGAGTGTCCCAGTACCCTCCCATGTGCCTTTAACCTTTTTCAGTTCCACTTTAGTTAATTAGGTATAAAAACCCCATCAACATTCCCTGGCAGATTTAACTTTTACAAGGTTTAAATACTTCTTTAAACTAAAGCAAAGTATGGACATAGGATGTATCTGACAGCATATGCTGTCAAATTGTTTAAAACTTAAAAGCCTTCTTAATGCAGAAAAACAGGCTGTGCACAAGGCACATGAGGTGCACCAATGCACATGCTGTGCACGAGTGCACATGCCTTCCAATTCAGAATTTAAACATAAACAATCCTTTTTACATTAACTGATCAATTCAAACAATCTATAAGTAAGCAAAACTGGTTCTTAATTGGCTCAGGGCAAATGTTCATCAGAAGCAAATCGATTTACTTTGTTCAGACAGTTGAAACTAATTGACGACACATGTCGACTCGACTATATTAGCATTAACATACACAATCGTAGCCAAAAATTAGACATTTAAACAGTGTCGATACATGGTTCGAATTATACTGACTAAGCAGAAATACACTCGAGGAGTCAACTAATCAGTCCAAACTTGAAAATCAGCTACTTGCACAACATTTATATACACATTATCAGAGCAAATGGAAAGACTCATTCAAACAAACAGAAGTTCAGGCAAATGGACGGGACACAGTTGACAAAATTCAAAGACACAAAATCAAAGCATGAACAGACTTTAACACAATCAAATGGGCCAAAACAAATAAAGAAGAGAAAGAAACTCACCTTAAATCTTGAAAAATCAAAACCTCAAACTCGGACTCGGACAAACTTTCTTAAGGCTGAACGGACTTTAATCGAAGTGTTTCTCAAATGAGAAACACTTTGATTAAAGTCCATCAGACCTTAACCTCTTTGGTTTGAACCGGTTTGAACCAGTGACGAGGGACCTTGTGGTTTCAAAACTCAGATCTAATATTCGTGCTTCCCTGGTTAGATTCGGACCAAACCAAGTATGGTTTGGTCACGAGGAAGGTCCGGGGAGTGTCTGGTATGAAGCTGGGGTTGTTTGGTGTAGATCGAGTTTTGACTCGAATCTTCAAATGAAGATTCGAGGACCTGGGGGGTGATTCGAACCAAACGGTTAACAGGTCTATGTTCAGGGTGGTGAGGGGGTTCTATGGTGTTCATGGCGAGGTCACCGGCGTTCATGCCGCCGGTTTTCATGGTGAAGAGTGCAGGGGCGGCTCTAGGGTTTGTGGGTTTGGTGAAGACGATGAAGGCTGGGGTTTGGATAGGGGGGCAGGGTAGTGTTAGGAGTTTATATAGTTAGTGAGCAAATGGATCCTGGCCGTTGGATGAGATGAGATGAAGGGCCAGGATCCTTTGGCTAAACAGGGACGACGTCGTTTCAAGGATAAAGGTTTGGGGTCGGTCCGGGTGAGACGGGTCGGGTTTGTTGGTGGGTTACGGGGGATTGATCTTGGCCGTTGATCAATCTGAGATCAACGGCCCAGATCATACTGGGCTAAAACGTCGTCGTTTGGATGTCCTGGGTATCAGGTGGTGTTGGACCGGGCAGGCCTGGGTTTTGGGCTGTTTGTTTGGGCCAATTTTGTTAAAATTGGCCCAAGTCCGGAAGGGATCCTTATATTATTTTTTTATTATTATTTCTTTTTATTTATTTCCTTTTTCTTATTTATTTTAAAACAAAACTAAAAAAAAATCAAATTAAAATTAAATACACACTCAATACAATTATTTGCACACGCACTAAAATATTTCAAAACAAGTAAAATTAAACAAAACAAAATCACGGACAAAGGTGCTTGTTTTATGCTTTTCTATTTAAACCATGTTACGGTTCAGATTATGCATGACACGTCACACATTTTTTTTTGAATTTTGTTTTAATAAAGTAAATAAATAAAAATGGGCCGAAGTCACAAATAAATCAACAAGGTGCCGCACAGAAATCCAAAAATTGTACAGCATGACCAATTTTATTCTTTTGGAGCGACTGTCGCGCAAAACAAAAATCACGTGCTCACAGTTGCCCCTCTTTGTTCGGAAACACGAAGAGTTTTCGTGCAAAGATAAAGTGAGCGTGTATGAGCAATTTTTGCCTATGGACTACTCCGTACGAAGCATGTTTTTTAAAAGATCTGACCGAATCTTGCTTCAAAGATTTCCTACATATCCTAGGCTAAACAGGAATCAGGTCAATGTAGTTCGGGAAGTTTTGGTAGCTGGGACTACCATGGGATTGCAATGATTGCTGCTACTGCTGTTGCTGTTGTCACTGCTATGTCACTGACCGCCTTATTACAACCAAACGAAAATTGGAAAATGAACTAACTACTTATATGCATGTCAACTGCTAGTTACAAGATTCCTATCTATGATTCTTTTACGACTTGATCTTGGGTCTTAGCTGATTCTGCTTGTAGACTCCGATCTGAATCTTGATGCTTGCGAGTTGCGGTGACTTGTTTAATCTTCGGGATACCGAATAAAATGTGACTGGCAGAGTTCAGGACCTTAGTCAAATGTTGGAGTCGATCTGCTTTCCCTTTACTCTGATATCTCGGGATATCTTCTTTTGTCTTTTTCTTCTTTGATTCCGAACTGGGATTTATCTCGTGGGTCATTTCGATCCATGTGGCTCGAGGTCAGGACCTGCGGGAGAAAACAAACAAACGAACGAAATTTTCTGCCCCAGTTTCACTAGGAAAATTTCGTTAATTATTCACCAGGAAGTTCATAAAATTGATGAAAGAGGATATGCATGCTCAGTTCAGGGCTGGAGCCCTAACACCGGCTAGCTGGGGAGAGGTTCGGTTTGGGGTTTAAAACCCTAACGCCGAACAAAGGAAGAATTCAGTTTAGGGTTTAAAACCCTAATGCTGATTGCATGGAAAAGCTCAGTTTAGGGTTTAAAACCCTAATGCTGGCTGGAAGGAAAAGTTCAGTTTAGGGTTTAAAACCCTAATGCTGACTAAAAGGAAAATTCTCAGTTTAGAGTTTAAAACTCTAATGCTGGCTGAAAGGGAAAAAGTTCAGTTTAGGGTTTAAAACCCTAATGCTGATTGCATGGAAAAGCTCAGTTTAGAGTTTAAAACTCTAATGCTGGCTGAAAGGAAAAAGTTCAGTTTAGGGTTTAAAACCCTAATGCTGATTGCATGGAAAAGCTCAGTTTAGAGTTTAAAACTCTAATGCTGGCTGAAAGGAAAAAGTTCAGTTTAGGGTTTAAAACCCTAATGCTGACTAAAAGGAAAATTCAGTTTAGGGTTTAAAACCCTAATGCTGATTGCATGGAAAAGCTCAGTTTAGAGTTTAAAACTCTAATGCTGGCTGAAAAGGAAAAAGTTCAGTTTAGGGTTTAAAACCCTAATGCTGACTAAAAGGAAAATTCAGTTTAGGGTTTAAAACCCTAATGCTGATTGCATGGAAAAGCTCAGTTTAGAGTTTAAAACTCTAATGCTGGCTAAAAAGGAAAAAGTTCAGTTTAGGGTTTAAAACCCTAATGCTGATTAAAAGGAAAATTCAGTTTAGGGTTTAAAACCCTAATGCTGATTGGCTGGAGATAAAGCTCGAGAATACTACACGATCTATTTTTTGAGTTTTCTTGTTTCAATAGAAGATAAAAGGGAGTTTTGCGGGAACTTACCTTTTGAGTGAATTCCTTATTGCCAAAATGTTTCTGGTACCCGTGTACCTTCTTCTTTGGGCGACACCCGCTTCTTGCATGGTTGTCTTGGATCATTCCTGTTTCAACTTTTCAGACAAAGAACAATTGTTAGTTCGGAAATGACGGTCGGTTCGGTGACCTTGATCGTTCCCAATTGCTTTGTTGCGTCTCTATTTCTGTTGCGAAGTCCCGCCATTGATTTGATTCGAATGGCGAAACCTTTAGACTGCTCAGGCTTGTATTTCCGGATTCTGTGATGATTTGCCTCGTAAGGCCTCTTTTTTTCTTTTTGTCCCATTTTGATTGAAGGTTCTCAACGGGGATTTTATTGGAGGTGTTCTGTGGGAACTTGTACAAAAGGAAGCTATGTGGGGGGAATATTTACAAAGTGGATTCTTTGTGCGGATTCTGTACAATGGGGTATGCTGGGTTTTTGTTTCAAAACGGGTTTCCCAGGGTTTGTTGGGGTAAGCTTGTTGGGGAATATTTACAAAAGGACTCGCTGGGGATGTGCTGATGAAATTCCAACGGGGATTTTTTTTTTTATATACTGGGGAGACTTTGTGGGGAGATTGTACAAAAAGAGAAACTCTGTGGGGTTTTTTACAGGGGGAAACTCTGTGGGGACTTGTCCGAAGGTGGACTTGCTGGGGAAGATTTCAAGATTTCTCTCTTTCTTCTTTACTCCGGAACACCATCAAACGTCATGATTCATCATGCTTGGGTAATCATATCAACGAGATGAGGTGCTTTCCTTCATGAGACGGGATTCCGTGCAAACAAACCTGCCACCTGTCCTTTCCGGTGTGTCCTGAACTCGGGGTTAAAATGCAAAAGGGATTCGAAAAGAAACAAAGAAAGGGGAAAACAAATCAGAAAAGGAATACCCTTTTCGGGATGAGAAAGACTTATCTGAGGAAGATAACGCTGGCTTTAAATGACATGACATGCTTTTTGGACTGGACGTCTGACCTTCTAAGAGCTTGCGTTTTCCTGAACCAGAACGGATCTGTGATTCCAAACTGGTGGCACTCTGCCGAAACTTTCTTGGGATGGCGTCATTCTTTTTCGGTCAACAGCGCCCTTTGCGGGTTTTCGCCGGCTGACCTCTCTCATTTCTCTTCCTGTCATCGCTTGATAGCACTCTTTGCGAGTTTTTACTAAACAAGCTCTCTCATTTTGGTTTCTCTTCTCCCGTCGCCTCGTGGTGCCCGAAGGTTTTCACCGCCGAGACTCTCTCATTTTATTTCTCTCAACTCAGGGTGTGCCGGTTTCCATTTGTGATGCTTATTGGTTTCCCACTATCTTTGGTAATTGATTTGAAGGCTTGTGCTTGGTAAAGAGAGGTAGATGATACTAACTTCTAAACTGCTCGACGTGCCCCGGTTTCAATTTCAGGGTGAATGGGATTTTATTGTTGGTGTGACTGAACCTCAGGGAGAGGCTGCCTACGTATCCTTTCGGAATCAAGTCAAACGTAGTTCAGGCCTCAATCAAATTTTGTTTTTGTTTTCTTTCTTTGTTTTTTTTTCTTCTTTTTTTTTCTTTTTGTAGAGAGGATTGGGTAGTGTTTGGGGAGTAGTGGGGAATAAAACCTTCGCCATTTTCAAATGTGTCAGGACCACTGGAGTATGATTTAGACGTAGTACCTCTTGACTGCATCTGCATTTACTGCTGTGTCGGGGTCATTTCCTTCGATATCACCTAAATACAATGCTCCTCGCGGCAGTATCTTCCTTACAATGTATGGGCCTTTCCAATTTGGGGCAAACTTTCCTTTTGCTTCTTCATGATGCGGCAGAATACGCCTCAGTACCAGCTGACCTACTTCGAAATTCCGGGGTCGGACTTTCTTGTTGTAAGCACGGGCCATCCTTCGTTGGTATAACTGTCCGTGACAAACTGCGGCCATTCGCTTTTCATCAATCAACGTCAATTGCTCCAATCGAGCCTTGACCCACTCGCTGTCTTCGATTTCTGCTTCGACAATAATTCGAAGCGAAGGAATTTCTACCTCTGCCGGTATTACAGCCTCGGTCCCATAAACCAAAAGATAAGGAGTCGCTCCCACCGATGTGCGTACCGTAGTGCGGTACCCCAATAATGCAAAAGGTAACTGCTCATGCCACTGTCGGGAACTTTGGATAGTCTTCCTCAAAATCTTCTTGATGTTTTTGTTTGCAGCTTCCACAGCACCATTGGCTTTTGGCCGATAAGGAGTGGAATTCCTGTGTGTTATCTTGAATTGCTCGCACACATCTCCCATCAAGTGACTGTTCAAGTTTGCCGCATTATCTGTAATGATAGTCGCAGGAATACCGAAGCGACAGATAAGATTTGAGTGTACAAAATCCACTACAGCTTTCTTGGTGACCGACTTGAGAGTGACAGCCTCTACCCATTTCGTAAAGTAGTCTATGGCAACTAGTATAAACCTGTGTCCGTTTGAGGCCTTTGGTTCAATTGGTCCAATGACGTCCATGCCCCAGGCGACAAATGGCCATGGTGCGGACATGGGATGCAGTTCCGTGGGAGGTGCATGAATCAAATCACCGTGCACCTGACACTGATGACACTTCCGAACGAAGCTAAAGCAATCCTTTTCCATGGTCATCCAGTAATAACCTGCTCGAAGGATTTTCTTTGCTAAGACATACCCGTTCATGTGAGGTCCGCACACACCTGCGTGTACTTCGTGCATGATCTTTCTCGCTTCCTCGATATCGACACATCTTAGGAGATTGAGGTCCGGAGTCCTCTTATATAACAATTCACCGCTCAAAAAGAAACCACTTGCATGTCGCCTAATGGTCCTCTTTTGATCTCCAGTAGCGTGCTCGGGGTATTCTTGCGTCTTCAGGAACCTCTTGATGTCATGGTACCAAGGCTGCGTATTTGATCCCGCCTCGATTACACTGCAGTAACCGTGTCTTTCCTTGATTTGGATTTCCAAAGGATCGACGTGGGCGTTGCCCGGGTAGGGTAGCATAGAAGCCAGAGTAGCAAGTGCATCTGCCAGTTCATTGTGACACCTCGGAATGTACCTGAACTCTATTGAGGTAAAGCGCTTGCTGAGGTCCTCCACATGTTGTCGGTATGGGATAAGTTTGACATCCCGAGTTTCCCACTCGCCTTGAACTTGTCGGATGATCAGGTCAGAATCTCCCATAATCAGTAAGTCTTCGACATCCTGATCGATTGCCATATGCATGCCCATGATGCAAGCTTCATACTCAGCTGTATTATTTGTGCAAAAGAAACGAAGTCTAGCTGTGGCGGGATAATGCTGACCAGAAGGCGAGATCAAAATTGCCCCAATCCCTACGCCCTTGGCGTTCACGGCTCCATCAAAGAACATCTTCCAAACATGTGCTTCTTCCGAGATCGCTTCTACGTTGTTTACCTCTTCATCTGGGAAGTAGGTATCCAATGGCTAGTATTCCTCATCGACCGGGTTTTCGGCCAAATGATCTGCTAACGCCTGGGCTTTCATTGCCGTGCGAGTGACATAAACTATGTCGAATTCCGTAAGCAAGATTTGCCATTTAGCCAGTCTCCCAGTAGGCATTGGTTTCTGAAATATATACTTCAAAGGATCCAACCTGCTTATGAGGAATGTAGTGTGGGCTTGGAGATAATGTCTCAGCTTTTGAGCAACCCATGTGAGAGCGCAGCATGTCCTTTCCAGCAGAGTGTATTTGGCCTCGTAGCCGGTGAATTTCTTGCTCAAGTAGTAGATTGCTTGCTCCTTCTTTCCGGTTACGTCGTGTTGCCCGAAGGACGCAGCCGAAAGAGTTCTCCAAGACTGTTAGATACAAGAAAAGTGGCCTTCCCGGTTCTGGAGGGACCAAGACCGGGGGATTCGAAAGGTATTCTTTGACTTTATCAAAGGCTTCTTGACACTCAGTTGTCCACTTAATCGCCGCATCTTTCCTTAACAGCTTGAATATGGGCTCACACGTGCTCGTCAGCTGGGCAATAAACCGACTGATGTAGTTCAACCTGCCCAAAAGACTCATCACGTCTTTCTTTGTTCTTGGAGGAGGCAAATCTCTGATGGATTTTATCTTAGTTGGATCTAGCTCGATACCTCTCCTGCTTACGATGAAACCCAAAAGTTTGCCCGACGGAACTCCGAAAGCGCATTTGGCTGGATTTAGCTTCAAGTCATACTTCCTTAGCCTCTCGAAGAATTTCCTCAAGTCTTGGATGTGGTTATCCTGCGTCCTGGACTTGACTATCACATCGTCCACGTACACCTCTATTTCCTGATGCATCATGTCATGGAAAATGGCGGTCATGGCCCTCATGTAAGTAGCCCCAGCATTCTTTAGACTAAATGGCATGACCCGGTAACAGTAGGTGCCCCAAGGCGTGGTGAAAACAGTTTTCTCGGCATCCTCTTCATCCATCAGCACCTGATGATATCCAGCATAACAATCTACGAAAGACTGTATCTCGTGTTTGGCGCAATTATCAACGAGGATGTGGATGTTAGGCAGCGGGAAATTATCTTTAGGACTTGCTCTGTTCAGATCTCGGTAATCTACACATACCCGAGTTTTCCCGTCCTTTTTCGGTACTGGAACCACATTCGCCAACCATGTTGTATATTGGACTACCCGAATCACTCCCGTTTTCAGTTGTTTGGTGATCTCCTCTTTAATCTTGTCACTGACCTCAGTTTTGAACTTTCGTTGCTTTTGTTGGACTGGAGGACAGTCAGGATGAATCGGCAATTTATGAACCACCAGATCAACACCTAGTCCCGGCATGTCATCATATGACCAAGCAAACACATCTTTGAATTCAAAAAGAAGTTGAATTATCGCCTCTCGCGTTTTCTTGTCCGTGTGAATGCTTATCTTGGTCTCCCGGATTTCTTCCGGGGTTCCTAAATTTACCGGTTCAGTGTCATTCAGATTTGGCTTAGGTTTATTCTCGAAATATTCCAACTCTCGGTTTATCTCCCTAAAAGCCTCTTCCGCATCATATTCTGGTTCTGGGTTCATTAATTCGCAGTTAAATAACTCATTGTGATCTGGGCGTGAAGTCCGCAAGCATGTCATATTTAAAGCCGCATTATTAGGACTGAAAAGGAAGATAAGAGGAAAAGTAATAAAAATCAGAACAAAAGAAAGAATAGGAAAGCAATGATGATTTTTTTTTTATTTTTGTTTTTTTTTTGTGTTTTTGTATATTTTCTTTGGAAAGTTGGAGGACAACAACGTTTACAACTAGGAATTCAAAACAACAATTGAAAAGAAGAAAACGTTCAAGTTATGTCCCGGAGATAACTTGTGATACAGGAAAGGTGGCAGGGCAGGTCTACCCGGACTTCCGTCTAGTCGGGAATGGCGTGGCCTCCCAGTTTTGAAGTTGGGCGTTCGGTCCCATGTACAGCATCTCAGCAGTGCTTGTGCCTTCACCTGGTTGAACCATGTGGACCTCGTAGAGCATTTCTCTCATCGCCCCACATATTTCCTCGATTTCCTCAGCTGTGAAGACCTCATCATCTTCTTCTTCAGCGTACCTTGGCCTGACGAAAGTCGCATATAAATCCGGCAGTGGTTGAGGCAACTTCCAGCCCTCATTTCTCCTTTTCTTTGCCCATTTTTTGTCTGCTGGAGTAGGTTTGAAACCTAGTCCAAAAGGTTTCTTGATGACTGGTAAAGTAATGGGTTCTGTTATTCCCTGAAGGGTTCGTCCAAGTCCCTTCCCTGGCCTAAATCCGTGTCGGATCATCTCTTTGGCCACCATGACCGAAGCGTTAGACAAGAAAGGCTGGGGGCAAGGTACTCCATCTTCGTGCTGCTCTGCCAGTACCACCTCGAAAGCTTGATAGACCGTATGTTCGCTTCCTTCTCTTGGTTCAAGGTACGGGATGGATGGGTCCCGATAAATGGCATGCTCATCTTCCCCGTGGACCACGATCTCTCGGTCTTCATACTCGAATTTTACCATCTGGTGAAGAGTGGAAGGCACGGCTCCTGCCGCATGGATCCAAGGTCTGCCAAGGAGAAAATTGTAGGATGTGTCCATGTCGATCACCTGGAAGGTTACTCGAAATTCGACTGGTCCTATGACCAACAACAGGTCTATTTCTCCCATGGTGTCTCTCTTGATGCCGTCGAAAGCTCTTACGCAGACATTGTTAGGTCGGATTCTTTCGGCCCCAATTTCCATTCTTTGCAGCGTGGAGAGTGGGCAAATGTCAACGCCTGAGCCTCCATCCAACATTACCCTCTTGACATAATAGTCTTCGCATTTAACTGTTAGATGCAAAGCCTTGTTGTGTGCCGCTCCTTCTGGGGGTAAATCATTCTTGCTGAAAGAGATTTGGTTGACGGCGAAGAATCTCTCTGTCATCCGCTCTAGTTGCTCCAACGAGGTTTCGACTGGTACATATGCTTCATTCATGGTTTTCAGCAGGATCTTTTGATGCTTGGTTGACCTCATTAATAATGACAGCATGGATACTTGCTCAGGGTGCTTGCGCAGCTGATCTATCATTTCGTAATCCGGCATCTTCATTTGTTGGAAGAACATTTCCGCTTCTTCAACACTCACGGGCTTCTTTGGAGGGAAGCGCCTTTGTGTGGCGTTGTTCAGTTCTTGGGTATCTGAGTACCCTCCAATGAAAGTATTTTCTGGAAGTTCTCCCATGACCTCTTTACCTTTGTACATCACCAAAGTCTTTTGATAATTCCACGGCACTGTGGACGGGTTGGTCATTGGCTTTTGTGGCACGCGTCCGATAACCACTGGCTCATTCAGCCGAGGTGGTTGAATCGTCCCCCGGACCACATAGGCCCCTTTCGGCACGTACATAGGCTTTATCTTTTTGATCCCGAAGTTCTGCGTCTTCTTGGCTTGACCTCGCGGTATGTAAAGAACTCCACCTTTTGCTGGTACCACTTTCTTCTCCACCTTCTTTTCAGGCTTGCTCTCTGCAACCTTGGCCTCCTCCCCCTTTTCTGATTTTTGGTCTATTTCAGGCCTCTTCCCCGTGTCGACAATGGCAATTATGGCTTTCAAAGCAGGGTCGAACTCTTTGTCTTCACAAATCATGCCGATCAGCGGCCCATTATTGTGAGCGGGCAATGGATTGTTAGTCACATTTGGGATCTCTTCGTCCCTTAGCACTATTTTCCCCTGCTCTATCAAATTTTCGACCACTCTTTTCAATGACCAGCAGTCGTTTGTATCATGTCCCTCGGCCCCTGAATGATAGGCGCATCTGACTCCGGCTTTGTAAGAAGGAGATGTCGGGTTTTGCCTTGTTTGAGGGATGGGTTGCAAGAAACCCAACTGGACCAACTTTGGGAACAAAGTAGAGTATTGTTCACCGATGGGCGTGAAAGTCCGCCGTCGAGGTGGCTCCTGGGGGCGGTAGTTATTCTGCGGGGGTTGTGGGTTATAGTGGTTGCGGTAAGGAGGCTGATTTCTGGGAGGTGGAGCTGGGCCTCGGTTGGCTTGTTGTGGTGGATGGTTATAAGGTTGGGCATTCATGACCATATAAGGTTGATGAGCATATGCCACATTTGAGTGGGGGTAGTAGTGTTGTGGGGCCCTTTCCGGAAAATGGGGCCTGGGATGACGATACTCCCTTGCTTCAGAGGCTGCCATAGCCGTTTCTTCCTTCTTCTTCCCCTTGTCGTTCCTCCAGACCCGCTTTGGACGGCCTGAGAGGTTGCCCTTATGGCTGCTTGACTCAAAATCCTTCCCGTTTTCAACCCATTTTCCACCATCTCTCCAATCTTGATCGCTTCCGCGAATGGCTTACCCATGGCCGACATCATGTTTTGGAAATAGTCAGACTCTTGAGCCTGGAGAAAAGTAGTGACCATTTCCACTTCATCCATGGGAGGCTTCACTCTCGACGCCTGTTCAAGCCACTTGATAGCATATTCTCTGAAGCTTTCCGAAGGTTTCTTCTATAAATTCGACAGAGAGTTTCGGTCTGGCGCAATGTCGATGTTATACTGGAATTGTTTTACGAAATCTCTGGCGAGATCATCCCATATATGCCATCGGGACATTTCCTGATCCATATACCATTCCGAAGCTATCCCTACTAGACTTTCCCCAAAATACGCCATCAGCAGTTCTTCTTTTCCGCCGGCTCCCCGTAATTGGTTGCAGTATTTCTTAAGATGTGCGATGGGGTCACCGTGCCCATCGTATTTCTCGAACTTGGGGGTCTTGAAACCCGTTGGCAGGTGCACGTGAGGGAACATGCACAGGTCGGCGTAAGAGACGCTCTTTTGTCCGCTCAATCCTTGCATATTCTTCAAACTTTGTTCAAGGCTTCTCATTCTCTTGGCAATCTCATTTTGTTCTGCAATTCTGGGGTTCTGATCCTGCCCGGGTGCAAGCTCGCACTGAGGCGGTAGAGGATTAGTGCTGGTAGCGAACCTAGTTGGTTCCATTGAGAACGATGGTGCTTGGAATGTAAAAGAGGATGAGTCAAAGCTTGGCTTGTACGTGGTAGGCTGTGCCGTAATCGGGCAAGGCGATGCAGTAAAGATGTTCATGCTTGCATCAGTGGATGACATTCGGGGATGAGGCTCAGAAGGCGATCCAGCAGAGAAGGCTGAGGTGGCTGGGTACCCGAATGGGGTAGCAGGATAATTTATGGGGACATTAGAAGTCCCACTTGACCTGGAGAATAATTCAGGGAATCCGGGGACGACACTTGGCGACTCTTTCCCATTATTCCAGTCGTCCAGCATTTCCAACATGCGGAGCCGTAGGATTCTATTTTCTTCCGCAGTCGCGGATTCAGGTGTGAGGACGGCTGAGATCGAGCTTTCCTCAGAAACAGGGATTGTTTGCAATGGAATTTCTGAAGACATTTCCACACTTCCTTTTGACCTGGTGAAGTAAGTGTGAGTACTGCTTCTGGTCCTAACAACAGGTAGTTGAACACCTCTCCTTGACCTCGTGAAGTATGAGTGCGAGGCCATACTTTCACCAAACCAACCGTCTTTCCAAAAACCCTGGAAATGCTCAATGACAAACGCACGGTTAATTTGCAGCAAATAACAGATAGTTAATCTCACGTTGGGCATGATGCACCTATACAGTTAAGTGGATCACTATATGTTTGCTACGAGAGCATGCGTCATTCCGGCATTTTTCCTCTTATTAGTTTTTCCCTTTTTTTCTTTTCTTTTCTTTTTCTCTTTTGTTTTCCTTTTCTTTTATTATTTTTTTTTATTTTGCAGTAAAAGAAATGCGACCGGATCCGATGAGGATTGCCTACGTATCACGATGCCTACGTGAATCAGATCATTACGTAGTTCGAAAAACACAAATGAGCGTAAAAGAAACAACCTCTTTATTGTTGAAACGTTCTATTACAAGCTACATTTTGCAAAAGAAAGAGCAAACTTTGAAAATAAACCTAGACTCAAAATAGACTGAAAATCACCTTGATGAAAAAACAGGCAGAAGATGCTAAAATACAGATTTGACCTATGAATGCATTATGGTTTTAAAAATTGGTTTCCGCGGGGCATCGTTCGGCCTCGCCGCGGTCCTAGGCGTGAGATCCCTCTCAAGTTGCTCCAGCTCGTGCATAGTCTGCTTGACATAAACCATTACTGCCGAGGGGAAGGTAACACTGGACATGTTCTCACATCGCAGACATCGTCTGGTGATGGCATGGGCAATGGCTTTGATCCTATCTCTGGTTTGCTTCTTTTCTATGAGTAGGCGTTTTATCTGATCGCTGCATATCTCGAATACTTGAATATCCTGTATATGCTGATGCTCCAATCGCCGTACTTCCAACTTCATCTGGGCTATTGAGTCATACCAGTATCTGCTCTCAATTTGGAAATCCTTGGCCTGACTAGCTGCTTTGATCTCAAGTGCTGCCATCTCTCTCTTTATCTTAGCAACAGTCTTCTCGTGGTCGCCTTCCAATTGATTCAGGTATCTGCGATGCTTATCTGTTCTTGTATCCCACTGTGCTTTGAGCTCCTGCTATGACGTTTTCAGATTTCTCCAAACCATCTCGCCACTCTCTGATCTCGCTTTTTAGCCTTTTTATCAGGTGCTCGTCTGATCGACGCCTTGGCTGTTTATCTGCATCCAACCTTATCTGTTTGATCTGGGCTCTGAGCTTTTCATTTTCTTGAATCAACCTGTTCCGCTCTCCCAGATCGGTAGCAACTTGCACGTTGTGTTCATATTTCAAGTTTTCCACTTGTTGCTTTAACCTGCTGATTTCGGCATAATAACCTCTTTCCTTTGCTAACCAATCCCAATGCCTTTGCGATGACTCGGTGAAATCCCGGATGTGGGGTCTCTTAGCTGGCCTTTCATGCTCGAGTTCCCTTCTATACCATGCAAGGTAACCTGGCGCCGTTTCTCCTTTGGCTCGATCCCGCACGCAAGTATCTGATTTCAAAAGTTGACCCTCATTCCAGATTTGGCGAATCTTTGCTTCTGGGAACTGTCCGTTAGGACTTATCTCAACTGTTTGAGCGCTAAGATCTTCCTCATGAGGTACTGTCTGGCATCTTCCAAATTGTCTTAAAACTCGGCCGGGTGCGTAAGGTTGAATGCTCTTAATCCCCATCAGCAAGAAATGAGTTTTAGCCGCCGACATATATAAGATCTCATCAACAGGCAACCATCCCAACGTCCATTGTATTTGGCTGGCAGTAAGAGCTTGCAAGAACGAGGTCCATGCCAGGACTCCTTTGGGCCAAATGATCTCTTTGGTTCTCGTGTAAGATTCTTCTATGCGGGTCTTTTCCGGGGAACCATGGCTCAAAATCTCGGAATGATGGCAGAGGTGCTCGGTCATCCATATCTGTAGGAGCAAATTACAACCTTCGAAGAAATTTCCCCCAGCTTTACAAGCTGTGAGAGCTCGAAAGATGTCAGATACCACCATTGGCGCGAGAGTACTGTCACTTTGCGTGAGTAAAGTGCTGACGACCCCAGATATCTTCAAATCAATGTTTCCATCTTTCCTCGGAAATACCAGAAGACCCAGGAACATTATCATGAACGCTACCCGTCTGTGCTCGTCCCACTTCTGACGAACTCCTTTGCTGCACAGTTTGTTGATTGGATTATTGAATCCCCCCTTGTGACCGTATCTATCATATATGAAGCATGGAGTACAGAATCCGGCTGCTAGATCCGGGTTGTGGACTGTTCTAGGTATTTTCAATGAATCCAGGAACCGATGTACCGTGACGACTCTTGGGGCGACCAAGTATTTTTCCCTCAACGGAAGTTCAGTATTCCCGATGTATCCGGCCATTTCTTCCAAAGTTGGGGTGAGCTCAAAATCAGAGAAATGGAAAACATTGTGCGCCGGGTCCCAATAGGTAACCAAAGCTCTTATGATATCTCCCCGAGGCTGGATTTCCAACAGACCCACAAGACCTTTCAGATATTTCTTAACCTCATTTTGTCCTTCAACACCTAGATCATTCCACCATAGCCGTAACTTGACAGGGATTTTGGTCATTATTGAAAAATGTTCATTTTGCATCGTGCTCATCCTGCACATTTATTAAGGTGATTTTAACAAAACGACTTGACTCAAAATATTTTAAACGGAGGGGATCAAGTTTTGAACACGGCCTTTAAACACTTCGGGGGTGAAGAGTTTATGGTTGTGCGGGTCAACTAGACAAAAATGCTAAACAAGACCCAAAGGTGGCTGTTTATGCAAAGTCAGCCTTCCGGCGTCCCTTTCGGGAACATTCGGCTATTTATGATAAAACAACGTCACCTGACTTATTTACGACTCCTTTAAAAATTTGACACATCTTTTATTTATTTATTTACTGACTTTTGGCTATTTAGAAAAATGGGGTTGAACCCGACGAGGGTTGCCTACGTATCTCACATCCGGTGAGAATCAAACCGGCGTAGTTCGGGATATCGTAAAATAGGAAAAATCGAATAAACCTAGAAATCAGGAATGCGTATTTTATTTTTATTTTTATTTTTTTACATTTTTTTTTGAAAAGAGATAAAGATTAAAAAAACTATTTTTTTTTATATTATATTTTTTTTAGGAAAAATTTGGACTATTAGTCTGGAATTCATAAAAGGGGTACTACGAAAGAAACAACACATTTTTTGAATTATGAATTTTCGATTTTTTTTACTTTTAAAATAAATACCTTTTTTTTTTGATTTTGAAAGTGATAAAAGAAAATTTTTATATTTTTTTAATAACTCTCAATAAACAAGACAGTTTTTTTTTTTTTTTAGAAAAATTCCGGCGAGGTTTTGACACTACTTGGACATTGGTTTTATTTTCCAAAAATAAGTAATTATCTCCCCTACGCTGCTATTTTCCCCTTTTTTTAGGAACCGGTCGACATGCGGAACCGAAGCAAATAAATGCACAACACAGATAGGAATGCAGCATGATGGTCTTTTCCATTTCAGGTTGCCTGTCCTAGACGGACCCAACCCCTGTGTTGAGTCCCCTAAGTCAAATGCAATATGATGCAAATAAGCGTTCCTACTAGGGATCCGGCATGAAGTTTCGTTATACTAGGTTTAAACCTTGGTATTTGTTCTAGACTGTGTACCCGAGCGGACAACTCGAGTCGAGGAGGGGGCTACGTACCGGGGACCCGCGAGATCGTCCGGCTTTGTAACTTGTCCGACCTCTTTCTTATTTCAGGTATTGACACTAACAGAATAGGGAGTCTCGACCAGCGAGCTTCTCCCCGGAGGTAAGAAAAGAAGGGTTTCGGCACAGTTTATATACAGTTCAGATAATATCAAAAGCGGTAAAAGACAACATTTAGCACTTTTATGCAAAACATGTAATAAAGATCAGATAATAAAGCCAAATATAACAATTATTCTAAGCTCGAATTCTTGGACCCTGAACCAGTGGTTCTGGGTCATACTCCCCAGCAGAGTTGCCAGAGCTGTCACACTTCCTTTTTGCGCGCCCAGCCCCGAAGGGTAAAGATGCGCGGGTGGAGTTTTTCCAATTTAAGTGACAATATTCGAAATGAGATTATTTATTTAATTCAGAGTCGCCACTTGGGAAAGGTTTGGCTTTTGGTGTCCCAAGTCACCGGTTTATCTTGAATCCCAAATCGAGGAAATTTTCGACTTTTCCAAATGAAGTCTGCGAACCAGAAATTCTAAGTAAGGAATTCTGTTGACCCGAGGGAAGGTGTTAGGCACCCTCGAATCCCGTGGTTCTAGCACGGTCGCTTAAATTGTTATAATGGCTAAATATCTGATTTAAATACATGTTGTGACTTATGTGCTTTTATTAAGTTTAAACCGCTTTTATTATTATCACTTATTTTTTATAGAATTGCAACGTCGTGAAAATGCATCTCGAACCACGTCACAATCAATGCACCCGTGATCGTCGACACATTTGGACTTCGTTGAGATTCGGATTTGGGTCACATCAATGTGCACCCGAATTTAAGAATGTGATTTAATTAAGCCGCGCCTACAGAGTCTAACGCGTTATTATCTTTGTATAAGGCCATGAAATTTATTAAATGGCCTATCTTGAATTCTAAATAATTATCATGGTTATTTATTGAGGGCCCCGCAATTTTGCATCTTTATTTGGCGAGGCTCATCTCTATTTTAGAAAAGGATATCCTAAAATGGCTACATTTCTAATGCATTTGTCTCTAAAACTAGAAGAAAAGGTACATGCTAATTCAATTATAGGCTTTTGCCTAATCCGGATTTTTGTCAGTTTCTGATTAACTACTTATAAAGTAAAAACGTCATGCCTTGCGAGGATGTTTCAGTCGAACAAAAAGACTACATATGAGATTGATAAAATGCAATACCTAATCCGAACATTTCTTGAGTTAAACTTAACTGAACTTATTTGGACTAGATTAAAGGATAATTGGCAAAGTAAAATACTTTAGTTTGGCAAGGAATCATGTACGAGCTAAACGAAATACAACACTTAATCCGAACACTTCTCGAGTTGAACTTAACTAAACTTATGTGGACTAGTCTTAACTAAACAAAAACTAAATGAAGCAAGAACAGTATTGTATAAGGTCGAAATATACATGCTCCTACTGACAAACAACTACAGAGTTAAAATACAACAGGGTAAACTCAGTCAAATATCAACACATACTCTCGAACTGTTGAATCATAAACTAAATCAATTTTCACAGGCCTGTTAATGTACTATGAATATTACAACAAATACTTGAACTTCTTCAACCCTTTTTTTTCATTTCATGCTTTCCAACTGTTTTAATTACATCAATATGGGACTTGAAATGTGTACCTGGAAATGCTGAAAATGCAAAGGAGAAGAAGAAGAAGATGTGGAAATCAGCAGCAGAAAGAAACAGGACTAGTAATAGCAGCAGGACAGGGCAGCAACAATAGTGAGCAGAATAGCAACAGCAACAAGAAACAGTAGAGTAGCAACCACAACTCACAAAACAATTGGAGTGAGATCAACCCCAACTAAACCAAACTTTCGAGTAGAACAAACAACAAACAAAGCAGACTCAGTTGTGAGAAAGCAATGTTGCACAGAACAGGTCCAGATTTAGTGAAGTCAGGAACAAAAGGGAAGGAAGCAACTTCTGGTTTTGTTTTGTCTGAGTTATCAGACAAAAATTCTTTTCTAGTTTTCTGTTTTCAAAAAATTGAACTCTCAGGTGTTCCCTCTTAGTATCTCTTTGTATGTCTTTCCAGTTCTCTCTTTCAAAACTCTTCACTGTGTGTGTATATTTTCTTTTACAGCCCTCAAGGTTCAGTCCCCTTTTTCCAATCTTTCCCTCCCCTCCTTTTAATCAGATCTCCTCCTCCTTTTTATATGCCTTCCTTAACCCTTTTAACAGCCTGTTTTTAGAGTGTCCCAGTACCCTCCCATGTGCCTTTAACCTTTTTCAGTTCCACTTTAGTTAATTAGGTATAAAAACCCCATCAACATTCCCTGACAGATTTAACTTTTACAAGGTTTAAATACTTCTTTAAACTAAAGCAAAGTATGGACATAGGATGTATCTGACAGCATATGCTGTCAAATTGTTTAAAACTTAAAAGCCTTCTTAATGCAGAAAAACAGGCTGTGCACAAGGCACATGAGGTGCACCAATGCACATGCTGTGCACGAGTGCACATGCCTTCCAATTCAGAATTTAAACATAAACAATCCTTTTTACATTAACTGATCAATTCAAACAATCTATAAGTAAGCAAAACTGGTTCTTAATTGGCTCAGGGCAAATGTTCATCAGAAGCAAATCGATTTACTTTATTCAGACAGTTGAAACTAATTGACGACACATGTCGACTCGACTATATTAGCATTAACATACACAATCGTAGCCAAAAATCAGACATTTAAACAGTGTCGATACATGGTTCGAATTATACTGACTAAGCAGAAATACACTCGAGGAGTCAACTAATCAGTCCAAACTTGAAAATCAGCTACTTGCACAACATTTATATACACATTATCAGAGCAAATGGAAAGACTCATTCAAACAAACAGAAGTTCAGGCAAATGGACGGGACACAGTTGACAAAATTCAAAGACACAAAATCAAAGCATGAACAGACTTTAACACAATCAAATGGGCCAAAACAAATAAAGAAGAGAAAGAAACTCACCTTAAATCTTGAAAAATCAAAACCTCAAACTCGGACTCGGACAAACTTTCTTAAGGCTGAACGGACTTTAATCGAAGTGTTTCTCAAATGAGAAACACTTTGATTAAAGTCCATCAGACCTTAACCTCTTTGGTTTGAACCGGTTTGAACCAGTGACGAGGGACCTTGTGGTTTCAAAACTCAGATCTAATATTCGTGCTTCCCTGGTTAGATTCGGACCAAACCAAGTATGGTTTGGTCACGAGGAGGGTCCGGGGAGTGTCTGGTATGAAGCTGGGGTTGGTTGGTGTAGATCGAGTTTTGACTCGAATCTTCAAATGAAGATTCGAGGACCTGGGGGGTGATTCGAACCAAACGGTTAACAGGTCTATGTTCAGGGTGGTGAGGGGGTTCTATGGTGTTCATGGCGAGGTCACCGGCGTTCATGCCGCCGGTTTTCATGGTGAAGAGTGCAGGGGCGGCTCTAGGGTTTGTGGGTTTGGTGAAGACGATGAAGGCTGGGGTTTGGATAGGGGGGCAGGGTAGTGTTAGGAGTTTATATAGTTAGTGAGCAAATGGATCCTGGCCGTTGGATGAGATGAGATGAAGGGCCAGGATCCTTTGGCTAAACAGGGACGACGTCGTTTCAAGGATAAAGGTTTGGGGTCGGTCCGGGTGAGACGGGTCGGGTTTGTTGGTGGGTTACGGGGGATTGATCTTGGCCGTTGATCAATCTGAGATCAACGGCCCAGATCATACTGGGCTAAAACGTCGTCGTTTGGATGTCCTGGGTATCAGGTGGTGTTGGACCGGGCAGGCCTGGGTTTTGGGCTGTTTGTTTGGGCCAATTTTGTTAAAATTGGCCCAAGTCCGGAAGGGATCCTTATATTATTTTTTTATTATTATTTCTTTTTATTTATTTCCTTTTTCTTATTTATTTTAAAACAAAACTAAAAAAATCAAAATAAAATTAAATACACACTCAATACAATTATTTGCACACGCACTAAAATATTTCAAAATAAGTAAAATTAAACAAAACAAAATCACGGAAAAAGGTGCCTGTTTTATACTTTTCTATTTAAACCATGTTACGGTTCAGATTATGCATGACACGTCACACATTTTTTTTGAATTTTGTTTTAATAAAGTAAATAAATAAAAATGGGCCGAAGTCACAAATAAATCAACAAGGTGCCGCACAGAAATCCAAAAATTGTACAACATGACCAATTTTATTCTTTTGGAGCGACTGTCGCGCAAAACAAAAATCACGTGCTCACAGCCATTAAAGATCTTAAGTGGGATATCCAGGCTTCCACCCCTTCTGGAGATTTATAATCTTTTATTCTTTCTTCATAACTCTCGATGAAATTGTCCTTGCTTGGACCATACTGCATGAACTTGGGGTGATGTCGGAGATGTTCAGTCAACCACATTTGCAACAAAATACTGCAACCTTCGAAGAATTATTCCCCAGATTTACACAAAGTCAACGCCCGATAAATGTCTGAGAGAATGATCGGGGCAAGAGTGTGATGTTCTTTGGTAGTGATGACTTGTACGACTCTGGTTATGCGAATATCAATCGTTCGCTCTTTGCTTGGGAAGACCATGATTCCCAGAAAAGCCACCATGAAAGCGAAGCGACGGTGAATCTGCCAGGTGTCCTTGTTTTGTTTGTTAGTGAGGCCCTTTTAATGAATTTCAAATCCATCTGGCCTTCCGAACCTTGAATATAGGAAGTTGAAGGAGCAACACCCTTTGACAACATTGCTTTTTCTGATTTGATTACTGATATTTAGAAGACCAAAGAATCGGTGTACTGAGGGAGCCTTTGGGAATATAAGATTCTGGTTTCTCAAATCTCCGTCAAAACCGGAATATCCAGCTATTTCTTCTAATGTGGGAGTAAGCTCGAAATCAGAGAAGTGAAAGACATTGTAAACAGGGTCCCAAAAAGTCACTAGCGCTGTAATCAAATCATCGCGTGGTTTAACTTTCATAATATCTGTGAGAGCTCCCAAATACTTAATGACCCATTTCTGACCATCTCCTCCTAACTCATGCCACCACATTTGAAGCCGAAATAGAAACTCATCTACATCTGTGAATGGTGGGTTTTGGATGGTGCTCATTTTGTACCTGTGAGTGATTTTAATTTTAAAAAAAAACAAAATCAAGACTCATTTTGAAAAAAATCATTACTATTAAAAAATATTCGTATAAAAAAACACTTCGATGAAGAAGATTTAAAGGCCGTGTTTACTAGCAGGCAAAAAAAAAATTTGAAAGAAAAAAAGAACGACCAAAAGCGGCTGTTCTTGCAAAAGATAGCCTTCCGGCGCCCTTTTGGGGACACTCGGCATATTTTGGACAAGAATTACATCACCTTACTTAACACAATGACATTTATGTACCCATATTTTATTATTTATTTATTATCTATTTATTTTTTTTATATTTTTTTTTAAAATAGTTGGGCCCGATGTGGGTTGCCTACTTATCTCACATCCAGCGAGAATCAAACTTACGTAGTTCGTAATAATAAAACTATTTTTAAAAGAAACACAACATTTCCTTTTCTTTTCAAAATTTCGACAGAATTTCAAAATATTTTGGAAATTGTTTTTTTTTTCGAAAACAACCAATTTTCTTTCTCGGTTCTCACATTGATTTTCCTTTTCTAACTTTTTCCTATAAGTTGGTCAACATGCAAATCCGAAACAAATGAATGCACAAGTAGCAAGTAAGATGCATCAGGATGGTCTTTTCATTTCGGGTACATCTGTCCTAGACAGACCCAACCCCTGTGTTGAGTCTCCGAAGTCAAATGCACATGATGCAAACAAACGTTCCTACTAGGGATCCGGCATGAAGCTGAGTTATTCTAAGTGTAAAACCTGGGGTATACTGTTTTAGACCTGGCTTACCCAAGCAGACAGCTTGAGCCGAAGTGGGGGCAACGTACCGGGAGCACGAAAGTCTATCCGGCCTAGTTACTTGACCCAACTTCGCTCTATTTGGTATGACTTCTAATAGAAAGGTGGGCCACGCACACGTGTGCACCATAAATTCAGAAGACTCAGAAAAAATAAGGGTTTCGTAACAGTTTATATATACAGTTCAGATAATATCAAAGCGGTAAAAAGTAAAATTTCGCATATTAAGCACAAACATGTGAATAAAACTAGATAAAAATAAAGCCAAATATAACAATTATTCTAAGCTCAAATTCTTGAACCCTGAACCAGAGATTCTGGGTTCGATCCCCAGCAGAGTCGCAAAGATGTCACACCTCCTTTTTCCTATACCCCCGTAAAGGGTGTATAAATGAGTTTTTCCAATTAAAGGACAATCGAAATGTGATTTATTATAAAGATTTAGAGTCGCCACTTGGGAGATTTATGGTGTCCCAAGTCACCGATTGAATCCCGAATCGAGGAAACTTAACTCTGTATTATAGTCCGCGAATCAGAAATCCGAGTAAGGAATTCTGTTAACCCGGGAGAAGGTGTTAGGCATTCCCGAGTTCCGTGGTTCTAGCACGGTCGCTTTGATCATACTTGGCCTATCACAATTGTTTAATTACTGACTTTCGATCCTATGTGCTTTTATCTATTAACCGCTTTAAATTAAGAATATTATCTTGAAACGAGTCACGCGTACGTGTACCCGTTTGTTGGCGCGTGAAAAATCATGTCACGCGAACGTGTCCACAATTAATAATGCTTTATTATTATTAAGAAAAATTTAGCCTAAGTTGCGCGATATGTCACGCAAACGTGTACACAATCACGATGGTTGATTGGTTAATACGCGCCTAGAGTATACTAGCGCAATGGGAACTAACTGAATTTGCTCAGATTATATTGATAAAGGAAACAAATTTTACAATACCAAGTCTTTAAGACCCGAATGCATTACTGTTACCATTAATTATCATAAAAGTGATCAAATTGGAATTCCAAGTTTCAAAGTCAACCAAGAAACTAAGATATACACAGGCATGCAGAAAATCACCAATTAACGCAACAAAAGGCATCAAATTCGAAAGATAAAATTCTCACCTGTAACGTGGTTAATGTGACATCGTTTTCATTAAAATTCAACCCGTAACTCTCGCAAAAAAACAGAAATTTGGCCGGTAATGTAAGCTTGAGCAGAGAACGCAGCGGAACCTCGTCAGCGATCAAAGAACCTCCAAATAGCGACAATTAAAGAAAAGACCTAATTTTAGGAATTCTTTTGGAGTAATTCGTGTGAGGCAAAAATCACGTGATCACACATACCTGAAATTTGCCCCATAATGATACTACAATGATCCAATACACTTAAGTAACTTCAATCTACAATACAACATTCAATATGGGCAATATTAGTAATAAATTCCATAACTTAAGCCATTTAGGCATAATATCAAACACCTTGTAGGTATAGATATTTACACCTCATAACTATAGTATTGGTTCATCCAACTATCACCATTAACCAACAATTCACCCCTCCATTATTCTTTAACAATTTATACTCCTAACATCATATGTCTGATCAACCATTCACACCCAACCAACAAAATTCCATCAAGTAATCATCTTTAAAACCCTACCATGGTCATGTATTTAAATTGGGAATTTATGGCTTCCAATCACCATACCATAAGTTGTAATACTTGATTCATACTCATAATTTCATAATAACTCCATATATGTAAGTCTAAGGGTAAAGGTTTACCTCTTGTAGACCAAATCTTGAAAGACAACTTTGGGGTATTCTTGAGATTTTGAAGAAATCCTATGAATCCAATCAAAATCATGTTGTAACTAGTGATTGAGAAGTGAAATCACCATGAAAACACACTTAAAAACTCACCTTAGGTGTGCAATTGGATGCCTTGGTCGGATTGGGGATGGAGAGGATGCCCTAGTCTTGAAAAATGACTTAAATCCTCTAATTTCCTGTCCTTAGGGATATTTAGAGGTCTGCCACTAGCGCGCCCGTGCTAAGGCCGCGCTAACGAGGCTGAATACTTCGCAATATGCGCGGCCGCGCTAATGACACATGCCTAGTAAAATATAACTTTCTGTATACACCTCCAAATGATGAACGGTTTGATGACTTGGAAACTAGACTCAAAGGTCTTTAATTTAATAGGTTGTGCATAACACAACTTCTTATATAACTGGATATATGATTGTTCAAAGTGAGGTCTTGTGCGCACTCATTTACAACTTTAGTCTATTACAAAATTTTCCAACTTGGCTTAGACTTAGGCCTCTCCTTAGACCCCAATTCACTTATAATATGACTTATACGCTTATTAACATATCCAATTGATATCCATTATATCATGAATCCTCATTTGCACACAAAATAAAATAATTAGCATACCTTGGCTTAATGAAATCTTAAATTACTTGGCAAAATTTTTCGGGGCTTTACATTCTCCCCCGCTTAGGATCATTCGTCCTCGAATGATAATTGGAGTAAATCCGCAAATAATTAGTATAACTTATCTCCTTTCTCACACATCTTTAACTCCCAAATTTTTCAAAAATTTCGGTAGAGTTTCCCTTGTAACTAGGACTATTCACTTGTTAGAAGGCCCCAGATACATATCCTAACAACATATACATGTCCATAGGCATAACATAACTTATACAACACCAACCATGGTTGCATAGGCAACATATATTACCAAAATGAATTAGTTTAGCATAGATCAAATCAAAAGATAAGAGTTCATAGGAACCAAATGCATAAAAGCTATTACATAACTATTCAAACAAATTTGGGTACTTCTTTCTCAGCTTCCCAAGTGGCTTCCTCAACCTGCTGGTTCCGCCATAACACTTTTACAGAGGCAATTTCCTTATTTCTCAATTTTCGGACTTGCCTATCAAGAATGGCAACTGGAATTTCTTCATAAGATAGTTCTTCATTAACCTCAATAGCTTCAATTGACATAATAACGGACGAATCTCCCACTACCCTCTTCAACATAGACACATGGAAAACTGGATGTACCAACGACATCTCGGGTGGCAACTCGAGCTTATATGCCACCTGACCGATCCTCTGAATGATTCTGTACGGTCCCACATACCTCGGACTTAATTTTCCTTTCTTCCCGAATTGCATGATGCCATTCATGGGGGAAACCTTCAAAAATACCCAATCTTCTTCTTTGAACTCCAAATCTCTACGACGAATGTCCGAATAAGACTTTTGGCGACTCTGAGCAGTTTTCAATCTCTCCTTAATAATCTTGATTTTCTCTATGGCCTAATACACGAGGTCCGGTCCTATCAATTCTGCTTCTCCAACCCCAAACCACCCAATGGGAGACCTGCATCTCCTACCATACAATGCCTAGAATGATGTCATCTGGATATTAGCATGGAAGCTGTTGTTGTAAGCAAATTCTATGAGTGACAAATGGTCATCCCAACTACCCTTGAAATCAATAGTACAAGCACGCAACATGTCTTCAAGTGTCTGAATAGTCCGCTCTGCTTGCCCATCGGTTTGTGGATGAAAAGTTGTGCTAAGGTTTACCCGTATACCCAAACCTTGCTGAAATTTCTTCCAAAAGTTGGCCGTGAACTGAGCCCCTCGATTTGAAATGATTGAGACTGGAGTGCCATGCAACCTGACTATTTCTTTGATATACAACTAAGCATACTGTTCCGCTGTGTCAGTAGATTTAACTAGCAAGAAGTGCGCTGATTTTGTGAGTCGGTCAACAATCACCCAAATTGAGTCAAACCTGCGCAGAGTGCGCGGAAGACCTACTACAAAATCCATATTGATCATCTCCCATTTCCACATTGGAATTTCTATGCTTTGAGTCAATCCACCGGGCCTTTGATGTTCGACCTTCACTTGTTGACAATTTGGACATTTTGCTACAAAATCTGCCACATCCCTCTTTATGTTGTTCCACCAATAAATTTCCTTGAGATCATGATACATTTTTGTATAACCGAGGTGCACGGAATACCTGGATGTGTGAGCTTCTGCCATGATCCATTCCCGAAGACCGTCGATATCAGGAAAACATAGGCGGTCTTGGTACCATAGAGTACCATCATTCATACCAAAGGAAAAAAGTTGTGGTATTGTGTTTGTGAATCCTCTCTTTCAATTATGCTAACAATGGATCGCTGAATTGCTTTTCCTTCACCTCTGCTACAAGCAATGATTCGGCCCTATTCTGTATAATTACCCCTCCTTCACTAGAGTCCGCAAGGCGAACTCCCAAACTGGCCAACTGGTAAACCTCCATGGCTAACGGCCTCTGATATTCCCCCAAATGAGCCAAACTCCCCATAGATTTTCGACTAAGTGCATCTGCCACGACATTAGCCTTTCCCGGGTGATAGAGAATGTCGATGTCATAGTCCTTGAGTAACTCTAGCCATCTTCTTTGCCTCAGATTCAACTCTTTCTGCTTGAAAATATATTGAAGGCTCTTATGATCCGTAAATACATCCACATGGACCCCATACAAATAATGTCGCCAAATCTTCAGCGCAAACACCACAGCTGCCAGCTCTAGGTCATAGGTTGGATAGTTCTTCTCATGATTCTTGAGTTTCCTAGAAGCGTAGGCTATAACCTTGCCGTGTTGCATCAACACAAACCCGAGCCCGATCCTTGAAGCATCGCAATACACCACAAATCCCTCTGTACCCTCTGGCAGAGCTAATACCGGTGTTGTTGTCAACCTTGATTTCATTCTTGGAAACTCTTTTCACAAGCATCGGACCATTGGAATTTAACTGCTTTCTGCGTCAATTTAGTCAATGGAGAGGCAAGAGTAGAAAACCCCTCCACAAACCTCCTGTAGTATCTAGTTAAACCCAAGAAACTGCGGATCTCGGTTGGAGTGGTAGGTCTAGGCCAATTCTTTAATGCTGCAACCTTCTGAGGATCAACCATAATTCCTTCCCTGGAAACGACATGACCCAAGAACGCGACAGATTCAAGCCAAAATTCACATTTTGAAAATTTTGCATACAGTTGATGTTGCTGAAGAGTCTGCAAAACTGCCCTGAGATGGTCAACATGGTCCTCCCGACTTTGGGAATATACCAGAATGTCATCAATGAACACTATCACAAAGGAGTCTAGAAAGGGCTTGAAGACTCGATTCATAAGGTCCATGAAAATTGCGGGGGCATTTGTTAGCCCAAAAGACATCACCATAAATTCGAAGTGCCCATACCGAGTTCTGAAGGTTGTTTTTGGAATATCCTACTCCCTTATCTTCAATTGGTGATACCCGGACTGCAAGTCAATCTTTGAGAAACACGTAGCATCCTGCAATTGATAAAAAAAGTCATCAATTCTTGGCAGAGGATATTTGTTTTTGATTGTGATTTTGTTGAGTTGCCGATAGTCAATACACATCCGCAGCGATCCGTCTTTCTTTCTCACAAACAAGACTGGTGCGCCCCATGGCACACACTTGGCCGGATGAAACCTTTCTCTAATAAATCCTTCAATTGCTTCTTTAGCTCTTTCAATTCTGTCGGTGACATTCTATAAGGTGGAATTGATATAGGTTGTGTGTCAAGCATCACATCGATACCAAAGTCAATCTCCCTATCTGGGGGAATCCCAGGGAGCTCATCTGGAAAGACGTCCAGGAATTCTTTCACAACCGGTACAGACTCAAGGCTAAGCGCCTCGGCATCGACATCTGTAACCCGAACTAGATGATAGATACACCCTTTCTTGATCATCTTCGCGGCCTTAATGTAGGAAATAAACCGACCTCTAGACACTACATTATCACCCTTCCATTCAATAACGGGCTCATCAGGGAATTCAAGCCTAATAGTTCTAGTTTGACAGTCAAGTTTAGCAAAGCATGAATAAAGCTAATCCATCCCCATTATTACATCAAAGTCGACCATCCCTAACTCAACAAGATCGGCCGGGTATCCCTACCCCGCACCGTGACAATACACCCTCTATAGACTCGAGCAGCCAAAATTGACTCTCCAACCGGGGTAGATACTAAGAATGGTTCATGAAGTTGTTCTGGTTCTATCCCGAATTCCATAGCAACAAAATGGGTAACATAGGATAAGGTGGAACCGGGGTCAATAAGTGCATACACATCATGAGATTGGACAGTTAAAATGCCTGTAACAACATCTGGAGAAGCCTTTGCAGTCTGGCGACCTCTCATAGCATAGAATCGGCAGGGTCCTTCTGAACTCTGCGCACCACCCCTAGCTACACCACGCCCTGCGGGTGCTGGGGTACCTCGAGCTGGAGAGGGGGCTGAAGATGTAGCAGTTGCTGGACTGGTGGGCTGAGCTGCGCCCCTACCTGCTCCCTGGCGAGACACACGACAATGTCTCTAAATATGACCCCTCATCCCACATCCATAACATATATGTAACTCCATATAGCAATTTCCCAAGTGCATCTTCCCGAACCTGGGGCACGGGGACCTCTACTACTGCTGGAACCTCTCTCCTGACCGACCCCACTGATGGGATCCTTTGTTGCCCTGACCGGGCCTGAAATGACTCCACTACTACTGGCTGGGCCCTCATGGCGGTGCACTAGCTGAAGACTGTGCAACAGACTGGGAAGGCCATGATGATCCTCCCTTGAAAGCTAATCTTCCCCCACCTAGTGACTCTCCTATATTGCCCGTGGACCTGGCCTTGCTGTTTCCCTCTCTCTCTATTTTGTTCTTCAACTTGCGGTTCTCTGTAGCCTGAGCAAAAGCTACCATCTTCCCATAATTCATATCCAAATTCAATGCAGCCATAGAAGCCTCATTAATGGTCAAATAATTAAGCCCCTGGACAAACCGGCGCACCTTGGCCTCCATTGTGGGCAACATATGAATGGCATATTTTGACAAGCGAGCAAACTCCATGTGGTACTCCCACACACTCCTATTACCTTGCCTCAAGTTTTCAAACTCCGCTACCCGGGTTACCCTTGTCTCGGTGGGCAGGAAATGATCTATAAAGGCGTCTGCAAACTCACTCCATCTCGCCGGAGGATGCCCTTCCTCACGGGAATCCTCCCATAACTCAAACCACGAATAGGCCGCCCCTTTCAGGCGGTAGGTAGCCAACTCCACCCCCTCTATCTCAGTTGCACGCATCACCCTGAGGGTCTTGTGCATCTCATCAATAAAATCTTGGGGGTCTTTTTCTGGATTGGCACCCGTAAATACCGGAGGGTCTAACTGAAGGAATCTGTTTACCCTGGAACTAGTAGAATCCCCTTGCTGGCTGGATGAACTGGGCGCAACATTTGATCTTTGGGCTTGAGAGGCCACTAATTGGGTCAGCATCTAAATAGCTCCCCTAAGATCCCCATCAAAAATACCATAACCTGAGGTTGGGGCTGGAGGTGGGACATAAGTATCAACGGGAGGGATAGTGGTACCCTCCGTAGGTGTAGGAACTGGGATAGTCTGCTCTGGAATAGAAGGATCCGACAGAGTAATAGCAGGGCGACTACCCTCACCCGCAATATCAAGCAGTGAATCATCAACCACTCCTAGGGTGACATTGGCTTCTTGACTAATTCTCGCTTTCTTCTTAGGTGCCATTTACTGAAAGGTAGAACAACGCACTGATTAGGAAGAAAACAGTTTCACCGTATGATCAAGAATATTAAAGAAGGGTGTTATTCCTAAATGCCCAAGTAGCCTCCAACTTATAGATGTGGTCGACAACACACCGATAAGAAGGAATCTACTAGACACGGCTCTGAGACATCCTAGGACACTTTAAAACCTTAGGCTCTGATACCAAGTTTGTCACGCCCCAACTTTGGGAGGCACGATCGGCGCTCAATCGAGTGAACCCAACTGAGCAAGCCTTATCAACCGCTATCTACCCAACTCGATAGGAATAAGAAAGCCATGCTTACCTTTATTTAAACTAGGAAAGATAGTACATTCAACATCTTAGTTCATTTTATATCACAACATTTAAAACGTGGTTAAACTTCCAAGGTTCCATACAAGTTATAGTGTAGAAGAAAGCAATTGTACAAGGTTACAACATGGTCCATTGACCTATCCAATACTCATACATAACCCACACAAACGTCTACGGAGCTTCTAAGGATACAAAAGACGTGATAACAATGCCGGTAACAAGGCCCCGGCTATACCTCAAAAGTGAAAGTCCAAAATAAGAAGATGTACAATATAACTCCTTGAAGGAGAAAGGGGCTCACCAAGACTTTGAGAAGAAGGTACTCCGCTATGCGCGATCGGCACTATCTGCAATGGAGCCACCTACATCATAAAAAAAAATGTAGCGCCCCCGGCAAAAGGGACGTTAGTGCCATCGAATAGCACTAATATGTATAACTAAACACCATTTTACTAGAAAGAACTATCAAGCAAGTACAAGTAAATCACATGAGTAAATCAAATATGCAATTCATTCAATCCTTCATATAATTTCCAAAACTTAGTTTGGGGCATTCCTTTCATATCTTCATCATTGTTGTCAATACCACCGCTATCTTGAGCGGAGTCCGATCACGACCCGACCGGCTAGGTTGCCTCATTGGAGGCACATATCTCAATCACCATTTCATTTCCCTTATCTAGAATTCAATATCAGCACATTACCACCATGTGTGCGGCATGATGTCCGATCACAACCCGATCGGCTATGCCGCCTTATCTAGGCGTTGTTCCTTTCTCATTAGTCATCACATCTGAATCTTTATTTCATATATATCATATCAATTCCTTGGTACTCAGGGCCACCATTATTACATCGTTTTCCATTTTCAGTATTCATCTTGCAGGTTGTGATAATAAGCATATACAAAAGTAATTCAAGTTGCAATTTAGGTAAGTGGGCACATAGTTAGCATGAATAATTCTCAGTTTCTATCTTGGCTTATAGCCTAAGCATTTCAACACATAATTGTATTCTTCATACTTCTCTAATTATCAAGAATGGTACGTTACTCACATTGAGACACATCCTTCATGTATATGTGTAGTTAATTGCAAATCTATTAATGTGCAATAACAATCAATACATTAACCATTCAAATCTTACCATACTTTCGTAAACGCCAACGGAGCTCAATTTCTAATAAAAGGGAGTTTTAGTCATACATACCTGAAATTTGCCCCTTAATGATACTACAATGATCCAATACACTTAAGTAACTTCAATCTACAATACAACATTCAATAGGGCCAATATTAGTAATAAATTCCATAACTTAAGCCATTTAGGCATATTATCAAACACCTTGTAGGTATAGATATTTACACCTCATAACTATAGTATTTGTTCATCCAACTATCACCATTAACCAACAATTCATCCCACCATTATTCTTTAACAATTTATACTCCTAACACCACATGTGTGATCAACCATTCACACCCAACCAACAAAATTCCATCAAGTAATCACCTTTAAATCCCTACCATGGTCATGTATTTAAATTGGGAATTTATGGCTTCCAATCACCATACCATAAGTTGTAATACTTGATTCATACTCATAATTCCATAATAACTCCATATATGTAAGTCTAAGGGTAAAAGTTTACCTCTTGTAGACCAAATCTTGAAAGACAACTTTGGGGTGTTCTTGAGATTTTGAAGAAATCCTATGAAATCCAATCAAAATCATGTTGTAACTAGTGATTGAGAAGTGAAATCACCATGAAAACACACTTAAAAACTCACCTTAGGTGTGCAATTGGATGCCTTGGTCGGATTGGGGATGGAGAGGATGCCCTAGTCTTGAAAAATGACTTAAATCCTCTAATTTCCTGTCCTTAGGTGTATTTAGAGGTATGCCACTAGCGCTCCCGCGCTAAGGCCGCGCGAACGAGGCAGAATACTTCGCAATATGCGCGGCCGCGCTAAGGCCGCGCTAATGACACATACCCAGTAAAATGGTCGTAACTTTCTGTATACACCTCAAATGATGAACGGTTTGATGCGTTGGAAACTAGACTCAAAGGACTTTAATTTGATAGGTTGTGCATCACACAACTCCTTATATAACTGAATATATGATTGTCCAAAGTGAGGTATTGTGCGTACTCATTTACAACTTTAGTTTATTATGAAATTTTCCAACTTGGCTTAGACTTAGGCCTCTCCTTAGACCCCAATTCACTTATAATATGACTTCTACGCTTATTAACATATCCAATTGATATCCATTATATCATGAATCCTCATTTGCACACAAAATAAAATAATTAGCCTACCTTGGCACCACGAAATCTTAAATTACTTGGCAAAATTTTCCGGGGCTTTACACATATGATGTTGTATCAAAATACCTGGTTATGATTTGCTAGGGATTATCCTTTAACTTTAGGCCGAATTATTCTAAGAGGATTAGTAATTCCCTTGTTTCCTTCTAGTTATAAACCTCAAGGTTATCGTGGCAATCATCTGCCAAAGCTAAAGAGTATGGTGGTGGGTTATTATCCCTATTTTGTTTTAATTTCATAAAATCCAAAAATTCCTTATACATCGGATTGTCTGTTTTAGAACCAGATGTTCCTGCAATATTAGCAGCTATTAGCTGCCGATTTCCTATCTGGGCTAGGATATTTCCTCTGCCATAGGAATATTCTAATTTCCTTCCTCGTCCCCTCTCTCAAGAGATTCTAAAATTCAGCCTCACGTCATGTATAATTCAAAAAATTATGAGCTGAGGAAATCTCTAGTAAGAAATTAAAATCAGGGAGACTATTATCAGATCTCTTTTTGTATATTATTTCAAAATCAAATGGAGCTAATAAAGCTTGCCATCTTGCAAATATCTGTTTAGAAACATCATACTTACGATCTTTATTAAAGATAAACTTTGCTTCTTGGCAATCAATTTTCATTAGAAACTTCTGATTATATAAATGAGATTGGAACTTCAACACACATTTTACTATAGTAAGGATTTCCTTTGCTACTAGCAAAATTCTTTTGGGAATTATTCTATTTTTCCTAATAGAATTGAACAAGATATTCTTGTTTATATGAGGGAATATTGTATTAATATTCCTCCATCCCCAATATATGAGGTATCAGTTTCCACAACTTTTGCCCAAGTTGGATCAGCAAGTGTGATAAAAGGAAGGTTATTAACCTTCTGTTTATTAACTCTAACGGACTAACTATGATCATCCGTCCATGCTTTTGGATTCTTCCTTAATCTATCATATAGAATAGAAGTATCCTTGGTCAAATTCTTTATAAAAGGAGAAATATAGTTTAAGCTTCCTAAAAATCCCCGAAGCTGGGTTTTATCAGTTATAACATCGGAAAATTTAAAAGCAAATTCAATACTTCTTTGGATAGGAATTATTTTCCCTTTCTCAATATTATGACCTAAAAATCTTATTTTAGTTTGGAAGAGAGACATCTTAGGTTTAGAAATTACTAAACCGTTTTGTATAACAATTTTTTAAAAAGATCTAGATGTCTAAAATGTATTTCTAAGTTTTTAGAAAATACAAGAGTATCATCAATATGCACTATTATAAAATCAATGTAGCATATGAAAATATCATTCATAATTTTTTGAAATTGAGAAGGGGCATTTTTCAAACCAAAAGGCATAACATTCCATTCAATTTGGCCCGTTAGAACCTTTATGCTAATAAACATGCCGCGCCGGAACGTGGTGTTCCAATATTAGTTATTAATTATAAGCATCTAAATAAAGTCCTAAAATGGATTACATATACGATCCTAATAAAACTTTTTTTGTTAAATAGACTACATGATGCTATTATATTTTCAAAATTTGTTCTGAAATTGGCAGATACAAATATATAAGTATAAGACTGCTTTAATGTTCTAATAGGCCAATTTGAATGAAATGTTATGCCTTTTGGTTTGATAAATGATCCTTTTATAATGGATCCTCCAAGAAAACAAACTCTAATAGTAAAATGGCCGACAAACCTTTTTTCTTTTAAAATTATGGCCGATAAAAAAAGGAAAACTCCAGCCTACAACTTTATAATGGCCAAAAATTAGACAAACAACTTTTATAAAGTTGATTCCTTCAATTATTGATGAGGGACTCTCTAGTCACATTATTAAACCGGGGTCTTTGTTTTATTGTTGCCGAGTCCTCTGAGTCATTTCATGATTGTTTTTTCCTTGTCTTTTTTCGTTGTAGAAGATTCTTCTAAACTTTCTTTGAATGTGTGTAAGTATTCTTCAATATTATCGAGATTTACTTCTTATTCTTGGCTTCCTTGGGCTTCTCCTGCAACACATATTTCATCATTTGTTGTATTGCCTAAATAAATACATATAATATATATATATATATATATTATAATTCCCCCGTAATTAACATGTGAACCAAAACTTGTACTTCTGTGTTACACAAAAAAAAAAAAAAAAATACTTTTTGCTGAAAGGGAAATTGTGCAATATTCGGAACTATAGGAAAACATGTATCATAAGCTGAAACTTAAGGGTAGGCTTTGTGAAATTATATCCCAAGAAAAAAAAGGGAAGAAAAGAACAAAGACGGGGACACCCTCTGTCGTTGTGGGAACAAGTCGGTAGTTGTCTGGTACAACCTCAGATGAACTAGTTCCTATCTCTGTCGTTCCTACAACGATAAATTCAGCAAATCTGAGTACTCCAACTGTCCTTTTCGCTCACTCTCAGCAGCATTGCTTCTCCTGGGCACATTCACAAACACATAGCAGGTGATTCAGCTCAACACCAAAAGATTCTGCCTTAACCCTATTCCTCGTCTCATTTCACCTAAATTTATCTGAATATTACTTGATATTGAATTCCAAGTGGCTGATCCAGGATTTTAAGTTATTTACAGTTTAGTTCCTACTTAGTATAAATTGGAGCCAAAAAGTTGTGCAATTATCTCCGTTTCAGCTGAAAAACTAAATTCGGACTAAACGTTTCTGGTTTTAATTTGGGTTCAACTGATTTTGTGATTTTTTTGGGGGTGCTTTCGTATTTAACTTGCGTGCCTTGTTTAATTCTTAGTTTAATTGCAGAAAATGTCGAGCCTAGTGGAGAGGCTTCGCGTGCGAACAGATCGAAGACCCATTTACAGCTTATTTGATGACTCTGATGATGAAGTTGATAAGAAGTCTCAGCCTAGCCAGGAAATATTTGAGAAAACTATCCGTCCTGACGCGGTAAATTGCTCTTGATTATTGCTTTTCTATGCTATTTCTTTGCTGTACATACTTGTATCCTGGTCTAATTTAGATTCTTTGCATCCCCCTTTTTTGTTGCACGTTACTGATCTTTATTAATTTTACTTACATTGGAGAAAATGATGAAAGTGAACTTCTATTATAGAAAGATGAATCCTGTCAAGCTTGTGGAGGAGAGGGCGATCTTTTGTACTGTGAATCGTGTAATTATGCTTACCATCCTAAGTGTTTACTTCCACCACTAAAAGCTCCTCTTCCTAGCAGCTGGAGGTGTCCTGAATGTGTATGTTCCCTTCCTCCGTAAAGTTTGAAAGTCCATCCGTACTATCAGAATCTTTCTTTTTCACTATGATATACCATGTATTTGTAGGTGAGCCCCCTAAATGATATTGACAAGATATTGGATTGTGAAATGCGCCCAACTGTTGCTGATGATAGTGATGCTTCCAAGACAGGGTCGAAGCAAGTATTTGTTAAACAGTATCTTGTTAAGTGGAAAGGATTGTCCTATCTTCACTGCATATGGTATCTCTTTGTAGCAATCCTTTCTCTGCTACTTCTTTATTTGCTCTCTATTCTATCCGCACTGGTGACAATTTACTATCATATGGGAGCTTCTTTTAGTACCTTCAATAGTGCTTTGCTTCATAGGAGTCTTGTTTTCCTTTATTTTTAATAAAAAATTTAGCCAATTGACCTTTTCCCATACTAGTGCTAGATTTTGTAATTTATCTGGCTAATAGATTTTTGTTGCTCCTTGTTACCAATTTTTCTTGTCCCCATTTTGGTTTCGTCTCCTAAACCTTTTGAAACAATGCGTATTGATGTTGTTGAAGTTATATTCTCCTATCACTGTTGCAGGGTGCCTGAAAAAGAGTTTCTGAAAGCTTACAAGCTGCATCCACGTTTAAAGACTAAAGTGAATAATTTCCATCGTCAAATGTCATCAGTGACTAACTCTGAAGAGGACTATGTTGCTATTCGATCAGAGTGGACTACAGTTGACCGAATTCTTGCTTGCAGGTCTTGTTTAAAGAGTAGCATAGTAGATTTCAATTGAGCTAGATCCGTCTGAATTTTTTTCTTTCAATGGTTAATTTATATGCTCTTTTTGATGACGGTGGTGTCTGGGTTAGCTTGCACACCTCGGCTATTCCATTGAGTACCTGGTACCTCCCACCAACATAGGTACTTGTATTTGTTGTAAATTCTTAGAAGGTTTTAGATAGCTCTTATGTAGAGACTACTTCAATCATTGCATTAAGGATGTTGGTGCTAGTGGAATGTTGATGAAATATAAGTTACTAAGTGGCCAAATGTGCTAGAATCAGTTCTCATAAACAGACATGGAGTGACGATGTTCACCTATGTGAAGATTTTCTGACCTTACAACATATCCATACAGGGTTTCTTTTAGAAAGTTTCTCTGGGAAAGATAGTACATTTGATGCTCGCGGTTTATTTTTGTGCAAAGACAATTTTTTCCCCTCTTTTGAACCTTACTCTTTCTTCTTTCTCTTTTTGTACCTCAATGGTACTCATTAATAAAATCCCTACCTTTTCATCAAAAAAATTCCCCTCCCCCTTTTGTGCTGCAGAAAGATCAAATAATCAATATATAATTTTTTTGCAGAGGCTGTTATAGCACCTATTTTCTTTAGTTTTATTTTTCTTAAATAGTTCATGTGCATGTGGCCTTTGGTGTATTATTTAGAATTTAGTGTAAGTTTCAGGTTAATTGCACCGAGTAACTATGCTATTGTACTTACAGGGGAGAAGGTGAAGAGAAAGAGTATCTTGTAAAGTGGAAGGAGCTTCCTTATGATGAGTGCTACTGGGAATTTGAATCGGACATTTCTTCTTTTCAGCTAGAAATTGAAAGATATCATAGAGTTCAGTCTCGATATGACAAAGTTTCTTCCAGTAAACAAAAAAGTGGGCCAACCGAGAGCACTGAATCAAAACCAAAACCCAGAGAATTTCAACAGTATGAAAGCAGTCCCGAATTTCTTTCTGGAGGTATCCTCGATTTTCCTTCATTAAATGCCATTCTATTCATCTAAAAGAGTCCTATTAATCTTCATTCATGGTTGAAATAAAGGCTCGCTGCATCCGTATCAGCTGGAAGGGCTTAATTTCCTACGTTTTGCTTGGTCTAAACAAACACATGTGATACTTGCAGATGAGATGGGGCTTGGTGAGTTTATTCTGTTCTTCCACTGTTCTAGTCCTTTTGTATCCTTTTCTTATATGATTACTTCGATGTGACTTCTAGGTGAATTACTGTTTCAATTCAGCTTTTTTGATATAGTTTTTTCTATTACACTGTGGCTTTGTTCTTTTCTGATGCTTTGTAAGGCTTGCAGGCAAAACAATACAGAGTATTGCTTTCCTAGCCTCTCTTTTTGAGGAGGATATCTCTCCTCATTTAGTAGTTGCTCCTCTTTCAACATTGAGAAATTGGGAGCGGGAGTTCGCCACTTGGGCTCCTCAAATGAATGTGGTAAGTTGGGATTTCTTTCGACTTCCGTATCATGAATATTTGATATAGTTCTTCTAAAGAGAAGTGATACTGTAGGTTATGTACGTTGGTTCTGCACAAGCTCGTGCTGTTATTAGGGAATATGAATTTTTCTTTCCTAAAAATTCTCTCAAGCACAAGAAAAAGAAATCTGGTCAGACAGTTGGTGAAAGTAAGAAAGAACTAACAAAATTTGATGTCCTCCTGACATCATATGAAATGATCAACTTGGACTCTGCCTCTCTAAAGCCGATAAAGTGGGAGTGCATGGTAATTACTTTAATTCTCAAGTGTGTTGTTTTCTGTTTATATCTGGTCAGACAGTGGGAGTGCATTGTTTGCTTTGCCTCCAAGGTTGCTGACATTTGTATTTAGATTGTTGATGAAGGTCACCGTCTCAAAAACAAGGATTCGAAGTTGTTTTCTTCATTGAAGCAGTACTCTAGTAGACATCGTACTCTTTTGACTGGAACTCCTCTTCAGGTTTGTTCGTAGTTTGCAATCTATATAGGTGTTTGTCTTTTTTTTCTCTCTTAGATATCCTGTTATTCATACTATTTGAAGTCTTATATTGCATTAACCAAACAACGCAAACTTTCTCTGAAATGTAATTCTACTGCTATGTTCATATTCCTAACATTTTTGTAGAAGGAACACCATTGGTGAAGGGCAAGCTGGGAAATAAGTTCGTCAATGTACTTGATCCTTTGAAACACTGGGTCTGATGCTATGTGAAGCGCAACCTGATTATCACACACAAGTTTCATTTGATTAATCTCTCCAAGTTTTAAACCTTTTAATAGTTGCTTGATTCATATGAGTTCACGGGTTGCCACTGTTATAGCCCGATATTCTGTTTCTCCACTTGATTTTGCAACTACATTTTTTTCTTGCTTTTCCAAGATACTAAATTTCCCCCAACTAGAACAAAGTATCTATAGGTTGATCGTTTGTCCGAGGGTGACACTGTCCAATCTGCCATGTCCTAGATCTTCATAAAGTAGTCCTTTCCCTGGAGCAAATTTTATTATCAAAAGATACGAATCACACATTCCAATGACTATCACAAGGAGAAAAATATCGGGACTGACTAACAGGACTCACTATGAAAGCAATGTCAGGTCAAGTTAGTGTCACAGCGAGATAATGTCAAGTCAGTGTCACAGTGAGATAACTTAACTTGCCAACCAACCTCCCATAACTACCAGGTAGAAGCTTAACATTCGGATTCATGGAATTATCAAGTACAAGCTGTCATTCTTGTCTCTTTAAGAATATCTCGGGATACTTCCTCTGTTAAATAACAACCTGATCTGGATAGAACAACCTCAATACTTCTTTTTGAATTAAAATGGACAGCCTCAAACCTGAGTACTTTAAGTAGTACCTCAACAAATTAAAGGTCCATGGTCCTAACGTGTTGTAAAAGATGGTGCTTCACTTTGGTAATTCCCTCCTTCTCATTACCTTAATGACTTTATCATTAGCATAAACCACCACATGCACTGATCAGGAGCAGAGTGTCGATAGACACAGAATGAAGCACTTCACTGCAAGTCATGCCAAATTCCTGAATAACGTTGCTGAATTTGTCAAACCATGTTCCTGGGGCTGCTTCAGGCCAGAGAGTGATTGTCGTAGCCTGGACACCATATTACCAGAGACTTCTTAAGCAAACAAAACCTGGTGGTTGCTCCATATATACTTCAACTTCTAAATTCCCACGAACAAATGCATTTTAATGTCCAACTGGTAAAGACGCCAATGAAGAACGAAAACCATAGATGGAAAGAGACAGACTAAAGTAATTTAGCCATGGGAGAAAATGTATCACCGTAATTGAGTCGAAAAATATGTGTATAAACGTTGGCAATCGATCATGCCTTTAGCCGACCAATCTGTCATTAGGGCCAATCTTCATCATGCATACCCATCGAACAATTGATTTATCCGGAGGTAGATGAACAATCTCCCGAGTATCACTAGAGTGTAAAACAGGCATTTGCTCAATCATAGCTTGTTACCAGCTTGTTGTTGGTGGTGCCGATGGAGGATTATTGTGTCTTTTGCTTCTCTCCAAAGAGAATTTTGTCAGTCATCATCCTCTCGGTGATATCTGATATTTGGAACAATCCATAGAATTTTGTCATGCATCTGGGCATGTAACTCATTTCCAGCACTTCTCATGTTTATAGAATTACAACAGCTATAACAACAATGGCGATGATTAGAATAATAGTAATAATAATGATAATAATGCCAATGATAGTAGTAGTAATAATAATAATAAAAAAAATAAAAAATAATAAAAATAGAAACAATATACTAGTGGTAGAACTAGTCATTATAATATTAGTAAAGAAAAAAGGGCAGCCCGGTGCACAAAGCATCCCTCATTCCGCAAGGTCCGGGGAAGGGCCGCACCCAAGGGGTGTGACGTAGACAACCTACCCTAATGCAAGCATTAGTGGTTGCTTCCACTGCTTGAACCCGTGACCTATAGGTCACACGGAGACAACTTTAACATTACTCCAAGGTTCCCCTTCAATTATAATATTAATAATAACTGTTATTATGAGTATCATTGTCATCTCATTGCCCTCATCTATTATCTACTCCTAATGTTTGAAATGCAAAACTAACTTGTATCGAGTTAGTTATGACACTCACCTTATTTCTTGCTGTCTTTCAGAACAATCTGGATGAACTTTTTATGCTTATGCACTTCCTTGATGCTGGAAAGGTTAGTGCCCTGACAGGTTTCTAGAATCAGCTTGTATCTAACCAATTTGCTTGTTGGTTTATTGTGATGTGATATCTATATGGAACTTGATTGCAGTTTGGAAGCTTGGAGGAATTCCAACAGGAATTTGAGGATATTAGTCAAGAAGAACAGATTTCAAGACTTCATAAAATGCTGGCACCCCATCTGCTCAGAAGTATAAATCTCAAACTGTTTTCATGATTTGTCATGGATGTACATTAGTTGTTTATAGTTTACATTGATTTGTGAAAGTATGTATTATCAGGGTGTTCCAACATACTACTCACAAATCTTTGCATATTAAATCCTAAATTGTCATTCTTTATAATAACTGGGTGGTGTAAGAACTTCCAAATTGTAGTGGGTCCAACAACTAAGAATTAGATGCCAAGTGCTCGTTACCATCATTTGTCATTGGAAATTCTATGTTGCCTGTCACTAGCCTCCTCTCAAATCCGCCACAACATCATTAGATGACTGTAGTCTGCTATTCTCATGGAGCCCCACATGCATGCTTACTCCTGAAAAACTCATTGGTATAGAGTATAATGCTGCATAGGGACAAGTGGATTAAGCTTCTGTAGATTTTGCAGCCTTTCTGAAAAGTTAGAGATTAGCTCAATGTACAAGTACTTACAGTTCCAGAGTGGGCTGATAGTTAAGTTCAGAAAAGTGTCATGGGATGGGACAGTGCTTCAAGATACATCATCTTTGTTCGTTTTTATGGAATGTGCTTGAGCAATGGGTGTATGTGTGTTTTGTCGGCTGCAGGGGTCAAGAAAGATGTCATGAAGGAGCTACCTCCAAAAAAGGAGCTCATTTTACGTGTGGAATTGAGTAGCAAGCAGAAAGAATATTACAAAGCAATTCTGACACGTAACTTCCAGATACTGACTCGCAAGGGAGGTGCTCAGGTGCGCCCAGCTTCTTCTGTTTGATATATCCTTCTTGCTTTATAACAGGAATCCTGACCTTGGTTTATACTTGTCTATCAGATTTCCCTCATAAATGTGGTTATGGAACTGCGGAAGCTCTGCTGTCATCCATTTATGTTAGAAGGCGTTGAACCAGAGGATAATAATGAGTTTACCAAGTATATATCTTATCTTATAATCCACTGTATTAATCTCTTCTGTGCAGAAGATCAAGTTTGTTGTTGTAGTTTTCTAAAGGAATTTTGTGGCACTTCTGATTTTGCTAAACTGTAACCGGCCTCCATTATTCTGGTCATAGGTCCGGCCTATAATTTTTCAAAATGGCACTTAATGGACAGTTAATGAAAATCTAGAAAAGGTGTTATAACTTATAAGGTAAGTTGGAACTCTTTTCAAACTCTATCTATTTTTATCTTTTAACAAAGGAATATAACAGGCAGAAGGTTAGGGGGAATCATCTGTGTTGGGGCTGGAGTCGGAGATATGTCATTTATGAAGGGAATGTGGGGTTCAATTGGGGCGGGGGTGTTGTTTCCTGTGAACGGGTAGGAACAGGGAAAGGAGGGTGGTTTCTAGGCTTTCCAATATTGAAAAACAGACGAATGTCAGCAGCTTGAGCAGGTAGAAGAGCAGCATATTGTGGGACGAAGAGATGTGGTAGTGAGGGTTGTGACCAAGCCAATGGGAAGGGAAAAAAATTGTATGGGCAAAGTGATAAGGGGGTGGCGGTTGTGAGAGGATGACAAGGGCTAGGGGAAGGTGATAGTTGTGGCTGCTCTGAGTAGGGACACTATTGTTGGACGGGGTGCAATAGGTTAAATGAGATGGGGTTCTCTTCTCGCTTTCCTGTTTGTGTCAGAGCAGTCTATTCTTGTTAAGAAAGTAGTGTTTCGTTCCTTTTTCAACTTTTTTTTTTAATGTCTCCACGTCAGAGTGCCAATTTCCCTAAAAGGAATAGTGTGACTCTTCTATTTTCTTTTTGATGATACCATTTAATTTGGACGAAAGATACTGTTTTAATCTGCTAAATATAGGTGGTCATAGGAGTTTCATATAATAATTGGGTCCTAAAGTGCAAAAATCCTTCTTTTAGAAGCTGGAGTGTTATGTATTGCCTAAGCAATAATGTTGCCTACTGAGATCGTTGATGATCTTGCCTGCAAGAAGGGTGTACCACCGGAGCTTCTTTTTAGTAGAAAATGTACATTATTGAGCTCTTTCTATCAACTTATGGTTTCTCTGCACTGTGGATCGATTTGATTGGGCAGGCAGCTGTTGGAATCTTCTGGCAAATTACAACTTCTGGACAAGATGATGGTTAAGCTTAAAGACCAAGGTCACAGAGTTCTTATATATTCACAATTTCAGCATATGCTCAACTTGCTAGAAGACTACTGTAACTATAAGGTAAAGGTACTAGTTTTTTATATTATTTTAAAACCTGGTCTCATGCTCATCTTTATTATCGGAAAATTTGATGCACTTACCTGTAAATGTTTGCAGAAATGGCAATATGAGCGGATTGATGGAAAAGTTCCCGGTGCAGAAAGACAAATCCGAATTGACAGATTTAATGCAAAGAATTCTTCAAGATTCTGTTTTCTGCTTTCCACTAGGGCTGGGGGTTTAGGAATTAATCTTGCAACTGCTGACACAGTAATTATATATGATAGGTAATATAATATTCCAGAATGCTCTTTCTCTCTCTCTCTCTCTCTCTCTCTCCATACAAATGGGTGCCGTCTCAACTTGCTTAGCACTCTGGGAGATTACTGTAATTCTTGGATCAATACTCTAGTTTGCTATCCCAAAGCATCAAGAATTTGATCCTTGAATGAAAGTATGCCACTAATCAATTACCATGGCCACAATCTTGTAAAGACTTCCGTCAAATCCTAATAGGTCAAAATATTCATATCCACATTTTTTGAGTCAATACCCTAATTTGCTCTTCAAAAAGCATAAAAAGTTTGCCTCCTTGACCGAAAGCATTTTTTGTTAGATGCTAGTGACAACTCCTTCATACATATCCTTTATGGCATTTATATGTTTATTTTGAATTCCTTTTTTCTCCGACGACCATGAAAGGAATCTCTCTAGGTCAGTAAAAATTGTAAAGAATTTCTAGTACTTTCTATTTTTCTTCTTCTTATTATTATTTTGTATAATATTGAAGGGGAGCTTTGGAGCAACGTTAAAGTTGTCTCCGTGTGGCCTATAGGTCACGGGTTCGAACCGTGGAAGCAGCCACTAATGCTTGCATTAGGGTAGGCTGTCTACATCACGCCCCTTGGGGTGCGTCCCTTCCTTTTCCTTGGACTTTGGGTGAACGCCGGATGCCTTGCCCCCCCCCCCCCCTTTTTTTTCTTATAAATAATAATGGCCAGAGATGAGTTTATATGGAGTAACATGGTCAGTAGGATTTGTATAGCGGACCTCAACTTGTTTGGGACTGAGACTTAGTTGTTGTTGTTGTTCTTGTATGTGCATGTGGTTCCTCTTGCTTATCTCTTTAGTGTCTATCTCTCAGTGATTGGAATCCCCATGCTGACCTACAAGCAATGGCTAGAGCTCATCGGCTTGGACAAACAAATAAGGTTACAATTTCTTTCGTTCTAGTGTACTTGGCCCCCAAAAAAATTTGATATCCATTAGCCTTGACATCATGGCAAAAGAAGAGATAGTTATGTTGACAGTGTTTTCTTGGCCTGGATATGAGGTTTTAATAGGTGTTTTTCATTTTTGATTTTGCAGGTAATGATCTTTCGACTCATAACAAGAGGAACCATTGAGGAAAGAATGATGCAAATGACTAAGAAGAAAATGATTTTGGAACATCTAGTTGTTGGAAGGCTTAAAGCACAAAATATCAACCAGGTAACTTATTCACAATCTTTGAGTTAAGACTAAATGTGATGTACTGCTCGATTTTACATATATCCTAAATTCTAAGGTCATTTTTAATGTTAATGGTTAGATATCCATAACTCTGAGGTCATTTTTTATTCTAGTTGCATTCTGTGAAGTGTGAACCATCTGATCCAAAAAATTAAACTGGTAGAGATGGGAAAACTTTTAATACTTGTTTAGGCTTTCAATGCATCACTAGCACATGGAAATGTTTTGAGATGGGGGAAGGTGAGACTCAAACCTAGGACCTGTTCTTGTTCTTATACTATGTTGAATTTCAGTTACTTCTTTGTCTAAGATTTATAAAATGTATTTTTACGGGGAGAAAGTACTTGCAATTTTTTTAATTAGCAGTGCGATTCAAAATTTAGGGCTTATGCATGCTCTTAAAGCATGTTGAATTATATGAATTGTCTCGTTTAAAAGTTTAAGTTGTCTAATAGGGACACTTTTGATTATTTATATTAGTCTTCAATAATTGTCATCTTTCCGAATTAACTATTGTGATCCCTTAAGTTCCTTTGTACTATACTGTCTTGTTTGGTCGACGCAAGGCGACAACATTGTTCTGAGGATACTGGGTGTTCAATAGAGGATGAAATGTTATGCATTAGACAATTAAATTATTCTTGCATTGAGTGTGTACAAGTCGTTGAAGACACTACAATTTTGTGTGCATCATATAATGGTGGCGTCTACGCCAGCTTGGCGCACCTTGACTATCCGACCAGATAATATGTACTTGCTACATCCCACGAGCATATGTACTAGGTAACTTCGCCCATCAAGGCTTAGACAATAACAACATACCAGTGTATGTGGGTCTGGTGAAGGTATTGTGTACGGAGATCTTACCCCTAGCTTGTGGAGGTAGAGAGACTGTTCCAATAGACCCTCGCCCAAGGAAAGCATGAGCACAACAGTAATGAAAAAAAATACGGTAGTGTAGAAGCCATGAAAAAGAAACAGTAACAACAGTTAGATACTAAGATGGCCGAAGCGAAATAAACAACAAGTAGTAATAGAAATCTAAGAATAAGACCATACGAGAATATGCACTAATACTACTGGTATGGGAAAGAAGAAAAAAAAGCTGACATTGTTGTAGGTGCATCAAGGGTTAAAGCAGTACCATGATAGAGAAATAGCAGCGTGAGTTCAACGAAATCACTTAGCTACAATTTTGTATACTCTTGTTGAATGGAGACTTTAGATCCGTGCAACTTAAAAATCTTGAATTTCGTTGAACTCACACTGCTATTTCTCTATCATAGTACTGCTTTAATCTTTGATGCACCAATAACAATGTCAGATAATAGTAATTGTTGATTTTGAACCGAAGTGATTTAACTTCCATTGTGAGGGAAAACTCATAAGGTGAAAGTAAGTAAATGAAACTTTGGGACTTCCAAATTCTTATAGAGGGACTTGTTAGCTTTGTAAAAGTGATCATGTAGATCTCACTGTAAGGAATTCCCAAAAAGAATTTTTATTCTTTTGTGTCTCTCAATCAGTAAATCGTCCTATCGAATCTTGCTTTAATATAATTCTTTTGTGCTTTTGAACAAAATATTGTGTATTTCTTGATATATATGCTTGTGATTGTGTCCCTCCTCTCTCTGTTACAGAGACCAAGATATTACCTAGTACATGGTCTCCTACTAATTTCCTTTGGTTGGTTAGATAGATGGCCAGGCGGAATTAGTGATGTTTGGTCAGTGCAACTGTACTGTACTGAAAAGTATAAGTGTCCTTAGTTGATGTACTTCCGAGTCTAATGGCTGATTTCAATACCTAATCATAATTATTGAAGGAACAATCGAACAAGTGCAAATTTTATTCAGTTTTACCTCCCCCCCCCCCCCCCACACAAAAAAAAAAGAACTTTGTGTCACATCCCAAACTACCCCCTAGACGTGACTGACACCAGCTAACACCACCTGCCAGGCGAACCCCTTTCTTTAACGTTTAACCATTTACACAAACACTGGGGAAAAAAATACAGACCTAATAGTATTATTAATAATTAAAGAGGAAACGATTATCGCCAATACCCTAGTCAATTGATAGAAAAACCAACAATAACTCAATTAATAAAACTCTAGCCCAAATCCCACACTAAGACCATGGAGTATCTAACAGAGTAATATGAGGTTTATCGACGGGTTTGCAAACCCCCCCCCCCCCCAAAAAAAAAAAAAGAAAGAAATAACTAACACGGACTAGGTAAATCTGAAACGAAAGCATCCACGAACAATGCAGTGGGTCAACTCAGCAATAGGATCCACTTGAACAAACTCATTAGCCACTAGCTCTATCTCCCGCAACGGTATCTGCATAGAGATGCAGTTAAGGAGTGAGTTATACGTAAATATAACCTAGTAAGATCCTCGACCCGTCACTTTAAATACCTCTAGAACAAGTGTTAGAAAATACAAACACACTGCAACACGAATAATATAGTAAATATGATAATTATACAATAACTCAATATATGTGTATCAACAGAGTTATTAAGAATTAACCAACAAGGATACCCACTAAGGACTTATCATAATTGCAGTGAAAGAAATTTACCAACACAATTACGAGTCCACAACAGCACCACAATGCCTCAAATATGTAACAGAGCATACACAATGCTCGGGTGATGTACAAAGGCATACACAATGCCCCAACATCATGGCGCACAACCGTATCAAACTCAACATCATGGCGCACAGCCGTATCAAACTCAACATCATGGCGCACAGCCGTATCAAACTCAACATCATGGCGCACAACCGAATCACACTATCAAACAACTTATAAAATAATTTTTTTTTTCATAAAATAATATATTTGCGGCTTGTCTAAGACCACCGACTCTGCCAAGCGCACGCTTGTCCCAACACATGGACCAGGCAGAGAAAACACACTTTCAAAACGGGTTTTAGAAAAGCAAGTATCAAAGTTTAAAGTCTCACTTACCTCATTAACCACATGTTTTCCAACCTTGCAACGTCTAGAGCACCAACCAAACAGTCTCCAATGGTCTTAATCTATGCAAAATATTGATTACAATATCAATTATAATTGTCGTTCATTTCATAGTTTTTCTTATATCTCAAGCTTAAAGCTAAATCTCAATAATCTACGCCTTAAACCATATGTTTTAAAGTAAAACCACATCCCAATATTGCATTACAGCTTATTATTCAGTATATAATTCATATATATTAATATCCATGTCCAAAAGTATGAAAATAACAATGTAGGAGTTATAATACCTTGTGCGTAAACGCAAAGAACACTACAAATCAATTTCGTTTTCTCCAAAAAGAATCGCTGCCAATCTCCTTATCCGATCCTGTGATGATTTACCATTCTTTTATAATCTTTTTTTTTTAAACCACTGTAGCAACTCCAAACAATTAACCTCACTCCATTCTTGATTGTAGCCGTCAGGAGTATTTGTTCGAATTCGCATTTAAGAGTTGGTATCAATACCTTATATATCTAAACCCTAATGTACCAGTAGCCCCCTTTCCATGCAACCTCACGCGAGGACATCTCAAAGTAAAAAGATATAGTCTTGGCCCATTTATTTTACTATTAAATAATCCTTCGGTGACAACTAGTAGTATGTAGTATAAAATTAATTCACTAAATAATTATTTCTCTGCTTCATACTTTATCTATGTAATTAATATTCCAAAGATTAATTACATATGCACATATATATTACATAGATATAATAATATCCGCTTCGATATGTAATCCGTTAAAATTTCTAAAGTATAATTAAGAAAATAACTTAAGAATTTACTCTTAAAGTATGGGTTATTACACGTTGGTCTTACATTGATCAACATTCAAAACATTCTGTGGACTCTCATCATTATTGGCTGTTGCAAAAGAACTGCCATTTAGATGTATGATGCTAAAGTGGTAGGTGGCTTATACGATCTTAATGCAGGAAGAACTGGATGATATTATAAGGTATGGCTCAAAAGAGTTATTTGCTGATGAGAATGATGAGGCTGGAAAATTGCGGCAAATTCATTACGATGATGCTGCAATAGATAGGTGAGTTTTCTTTAGGTCAGGTGCAGTTTCTCTCTTTTTTCTTTAGTTCTCGTTTAGAGTTGGTATTGGTTTATATCACGTGAATGAAAGATTTTCTACTTTCTTTTCTCAGATTGCTCAATCGCGAGCAATTTGGAGATGAGGATGCTGTATTGGACGATGAAGAAGAGGATTCATTTTTGAAGGCCTTTAAGGTTTATATCTCCTCTATAACACTTTTATGATTGAAAGTGATTTTGCAGTGATAATGAATTTTACCTATCTTCCCCCAACATCTCTATGGTAAGGAGTTAGCTGAATTATACCATGTGTCCTTCAGTGTCAAAAGCTCACGTTTTGGTCATGCATGGTCCCTTGCCAATCTGTTGGGTATAGGTCATGTCCTCTATATGCCGGACCTTATATCTGACTCCGATATCACACTGTTCCATTTCCATAGGTTCAAGAGTCATCCTACATAACTACAATCTCTTTATGCAAGCACTACTTAGAATGCATTTAATACTGTTCGGTTCTGTCTAAAAAAGTTTACCTTTCCCATGTTTATAACTTTCCAGCATCTGGTGTTTTGAAGCTTGTGGTAACACATTCATATCCTTCTGTTCTCTTTTCCAGCACCGCCTTGTACTTATTTTTTCTGCCTGGAAGGGGATTATTGCAATAAACTTCCATTATTTAGGCATACTTTGTCCCTCTGCACCGTAGGTTAAAGGCTCTTCCTCCTCTATCAACTTATCCTGTCAGCTTTACTATGTCCAAGCTGCTCACATGCCAACGTTAAATGCCATGCAAGCCCAAATTGGCATAGTCAACTAGCATCATGAGCTGATTTCTTCAGTTAATTTAGGTGAACAGTGACATCCAGAAAATGGTTAAACATGATTCTTTTCTTTTGAGCTACAAGGACCTACAAAATTTTGTTATCTCTTGGTAATAATATTGACATTTATAGCCCCCAGAGATTTGGTCTAGTAAAGAGGCAACTTGTGAGTGTGGGCTAGGCGCTTGTCACAAGTTCGAACCTTGCCTCATACAAAAGCCTGATTTTTAAGTGGAGAATGGTACAAGGCCGGGCTTATTATCCACCGAGTTTCAAACCGTGCGCCATTGACTCTCGAGGATTTCTTGGTTATAAAAAAAAACTAACTTTTGTAATCATGTTGAGTCCTATGTAGATGCATTGCAATAATATTTTGATCTTACAATCTATCCTTTGCTTATTTCATTGAATTTTCAGTGTATAATTGATATTTTCCTGTGCGCTCTAAATCATTCAAAAGGTATAGACAAACATCAGGATTGATACCCTGACTGAATCAAAGTTAAGATTCTTGCCTTTTGGTCATATTAGCTTCCTTGTTTCCTATGAGCTCCTTAAAGTCTCTCTCTCTCTCTCTCTCATGTTTTTATTTTCTTGGGGATAGATGGAGCTCTTAAGCTTAAGAAGCACCGGGTTTTACAATCACATTCATGTCTCCTAAATCCAACTTCTCCCAAGGTTTAAGCTCTTGCCAAGCTTCAACTTCTTAACAATGATATCACTTCTCTATCAATGAAATTTAGGCTTCTTATACTGGCTCTTAGGGATCGTATAGCGTCCTCCTCGGTGCTAAGTGAATCTGTTAGATATTAGGTTGTACTTGCACTTGACGTGAAAAAAGAGGAATATGAAGCGCACATTTAGCTCCTCTGAAATGCTTAATTATAAGCTGATTGTTTGATGGCCTTCCCAGTGCTTGAATTGAATCTGTTAAAATATTAGGTTATACTTGCACTTGACATAAAAGAGGAGGAACAGAATACATTTGTTTAGTTCCCCTGAAGTGCTATACCAGTATAAGTTGAATAAAAATCTCTTATGTAAAGTTTGAAGAACTAATGTCTTATATAGAAGGAGACACTTCTACTGTAGTATGATTGCTCATGTCTTGAGTGAATGTACTTATGTCCCTTTCTACTCATAACGTAACCAGTTGCATATGCAAGGTGTTAGTTGCTCACTTTAACATTGGATATAATAAATACCTTATATATATATATATATATATATATATATATATTCATTATGAATAATACATGTCACCTTGGTAATAAATCAATCTATTGTTATACTTTAATTTATCAAATTTGTAAAACGCTAATTTAAATATCACCTTAATGAAATTTCTTTACTTCATCAAAATGAACTTGTAAAAGGCTAATTTAATGTGATTTAACGATAAGGGTTGAAGGAAAAGATGGTATACGGAAGTTTTCCACAAGATTGCTAATGCTAATAAGAGGAGGAACTCTGTGAATAAAATAGAAGTGGATGATGTGGAATAGGAGGATCTTTTATCAATAACCATATTGCCATGCGTCTCTACCTTGTTGCACCTTGAATACACTTTTATTTTGTTTCCGCTGTAATAAATTAGTGAATGACCTTCATAAATAGTTGATTTAACGATAACACCAAGAAAATGTGAGCTTGATATTTCGGTACTTAAAATCCAGAGCTTCATACTAGAAGTGTTCTCAGGTGTAAAGGTATTCCTGGTCATCTTGATATGCTTGGTTCTTGGCATTACCCATGATTATTAAGTACCTCCTAAACAAGAAACACTTCGACTGGTTTTCTCTAAGATTTTCCAGCAAGAATAACCTTATGGAAAGAAAACCTTTCTCTGCAAGAATAAGGAAATCTGCAGGCCTTGTATATTTGAAGTTGTTTTGAAGCTATTAGCTCTGAATTAGTAGAAAGTAAAGTCATATGTGAAGACAACTTTTATGTTCTTACTATCAATATATTAGTTTAGTTGTGAAAGTATCGTCCTCCTAAACTTTTTTTTTCCCATTGGAGCTTTTTCTTTTCCCTGGTTGCATTCGAGCTTTGTATTTGGTTCCCTGATCTTGGACAAGCTAAAGCTGCTCAATGTTTCAGGTAGCTAATTTTGAGTATATAGAAGAAGCAGAAGCAACACCAGAAGAAGATACCTCAACTCCTCCCTTGGAGAACAAAGCAACAGTAAACAATTCTGAGAGAGCAACCTACTGGGAAGAATTGTTACGAGATAGATATGAAATTCATAAAGTTGAAGAATTAAATGGTATGGGCAAGGGAAAGAGAAGTCGTAAACAGGTGTGGCATGCCATTCACAAGAGTCCATTACATTTTCAAATTTATTCAAATTTTCTTCTATTGAATGAGTTGGCAGAGCATTAATCTCTACTTTATTTGACCACGTTAATCTAGTTATTCTCTCGAGTTTGCCTTCTGTAATTTATATGTTTAGTATTTACTTTTTGTGGTCAATTCGCAGAAGTTGATAGTTGATACTTACCTTTTGTCATGACACTTTTCGTTCTCCTCCCAGATGGTGTCTGTTGAAGACGATGATCTCGCTGGCCTGGAAGAGGTGACATCTGACGGTGAGGATGATAACTATGAAGCTGATCTGAGTGATGGTGAGACAGCTTTACCTGGAGCGCCAGTTGTGAGAAGGCCTTACAGAAAGAGATCCCGCGGTGAAATATGAACACTTGATCTCATTTCACAATTCAACTCGACTTATTAAAAATGTCTCAATTAGGATACTTGATAGTATCTAAGTAAAAGTTCTTTATTCTTGCAGTGGACTCTTCAGTAACACTTCCTTTGATGGAAGGAGAAGGAAAATCATTTAGAGTACTGGGATTTAATCAAAGCCAAAGGGCTGCATTTGTCAAAATTTTAATGAGGTGAGGTCTCATCTTGCTATCTTCCTTTCAGTTCTTTGTTATTTCTCTGTTGTGCACTCAAAAACATGAATGTATTGAAATACTATATCATCTTTACAGATTTGGAGTTGGTGACTATGACTGGGCAGAATTCACACCACGACTTAAGCAGAAAACTTATGAAGAAATAAGAGAGTACGTAGAGATATCAACTTTGATATTGTATATTCTTCAATTCTCTATCATTGGCTGCTGGCATCCTGATAAAAGAAATGGACTGCCGTTAATGTGTTAACTAAATTGTTTCCGTAGCTATGTCTCTGCTAAAAGGGTTTTTAGAGAATACATCACATGCCTCGTAATCATGATTGCAAAAATTTATAAAATGAAAGAGGAGATCTCAGGACTTTCATAAAAGTGGCTCTTCACTGATCTTCCTGGTCTCCTCTTGTATTGACCGTGCCTACTGAATCACCAAGGTGTTGTGCACAGCGATGCTATTTCTGTTATTGCAAGATATTGGTGCCAAATGAACTTAAATTTGATTCTCTGTTAGTTGCAGCTGACGACTTCTCATATATTGTGGTTGATCATATGGTATTATTTGACAAATTCTTACTGTTGTATTTCCCCCCACTTTAGATTGATTTAGTAGCTGCACTTGATTTATGTGGAATGGAGAACAATTCATTGAAACTAACATCTGTCGTACAGTTATGGAAATCTGTTTTTGTCTCACATAGCTGAAGATATCACCGAATCACCAACATTTACAGGTGAAAGACTTATTCTTAACGTCTTGCTTTGTGAAGCTCTTATTTATCTGCTTTACTGCTTTAGTTTCTCTCTCCCTCTTTCTGCTCACCAATTGGGTAAAAACATTTCGATTGCAGATGGGGTTCCAAAAGAAGGACTAAGAATACAAGATGTGCTTCTGCGGATTGCAGTTTTGCTTCTTATAAGGGACAAGGTAAAATTTTAAATCAGATAACTTGCTGGAATTCAAGGTTGGTGGCTGTTGGTAGATGCTGTTTCAGCTGTGAACAACTTTTATTGCAGTCTAACTTTGCAAACTGTCCCTACTTTCCTGGTGCTTCATTTGTTCTATGATAGGACTATATTAATGTGGATTACGGGCTTATTTTTGCGGTAAATTTTAAGATGCGGCATGCATTTGAGAGAAGTTTTTTAATAGGTAAAGGCAAACTGTTTGCAACAAGAAAGTGGTACCACTTGTATAGTAATGAAGTATACCCATAATGTCTTGTATTGGTAAACTAGTTATATATGCAGTTTATGCATGGATTTCATATATAGTTTTGCTACTACTAACTTTTTCCAGTGATCTCTGATACCCTCGTCAATGACAAAAGTATACTTCCATAAGCCACAGTTCTAAATGTAGGCTAGTCATTAAAATTTCACCAATAATTTCTGTTGTTTCAGGTGAAGGCTTCCTCGGAAGAGACAAATGGTCCTCTTTTTGCCAAGGACATTGTATCTTGGTTTCCTGCATTAAAAGGCGGACGAGTTTGGAAGGAAGAGCATGATTTGTTGCTACTACGAGCAGTACTAAAGTATGTAGTCTTTTTTTCATATCTTTTTTTTCTCTGATTTACGTAATGAGTAAGAAATTGATGCACCATTTAGATGTGCAGTTGTCCTTTAGAAAGAAAAGCAAGCACATGGGTTAGTCACCCTTTTGCAGGTAGTGGTTGACCATGAACCCATAAACAGGAGATGTAATTCCAGATTGACATGAAAAGCTGAGAACTTGTAGTAGATGATGGATCTCTCCTCGATTGAGTTTATACATCTTAATTGACCTCCGTTCATCTATCCCAACTACCTGACCCCTTTCTCTACATGCTAATATTTGCACTAAATTCTAATTAATTGTAGAATACTACTACTACTACTACTACTACTACTACTTCCAATCTAAGTTGAATGTTGATATTTGACTTAAATGAAAATTTTAAGATGTAAAATATGTATTACTAATTGATACCTACTGAGTGAACATTTGAAGTCATACTTTACTCCTTTGATTTTTTGGAACTAAAAAGAGAAAAATGTCCAAAAGGGTGAAAATATGGTTTCTATCTCCTTTTGCACTGTAAACTATTTTGTCGTCATTTTATTTTATTTTATCCTAAATTGAAGTGTTACTTTTCTTATCCATCAAGGAATAATATTCTTTACCAAGAGAAAAGGTTGTCAATGTCTTGTATTTCCCAAATTTATTTATTTTTTATAAGGTAAATGGTATTAATAAAAGGGAAAACTCCCGTATACAAGAGATATACCAAAAGGTAGAGAAACTACATCAAAACATGACAAAAGACACCCAATCTTCTATGCAAGTAGGGGCTACATGGGTGCACCAAAAAGAAATCAAAGATAAAAGACTATTCCTTAAATGTGCAAAATTATTTTCAATCCCCTCAAACGCTCTCCTATTTCTTTCCCCGCAAATGAACCACATGAGTGCTAACGGAGCAAACTTCCAAGCCTTTTGTCTTTTTCTCCTACGAAAGCCGGCCCAACTATGTATTATGTGTCTAACGGTGCTTGGCATCACCCATTGAACACCAAAAAAATTCAGGATTACCCTCCACAAGCCCGATGACACAGAACAATGCAACAAAAAATGATCAACTTCTTCCCCCGTGCATTTGCACATATATCACCAGCTAATGTGTGTGATACCTCTCCTCCTCAGGTTGTCAACTGTAAAAATCGCTCCCCTCGCTGCCAACCATGCAAAAAAGCACACCTTCGTAGGTGCCCTAGGAATCCAGATCGATGAGTGTGGGAAAAGAGCCTCCTCCCTCACCAACAACCTCTGGTACAAGGACTTGACTGTGAACAATCCATCACTCCTCAACTCCCATTTCCACGAGTCACTAGAAGACTGGGGCCTGTTTCCCAAATTTATGTGACTTTAAGTTTTTAGTTTTTACTATGACAATCTGTCTTTGTCATTTATAATGTCAACAAAAAGAAACTTGTGACACTTTTTTTCCTCAACTAAATTACCCTTCTCAAACTTATTGGCTGTATAAAAGTAAGTGAGTATGTGCGATACCCTCGATCCACCATCAGTTTTGGATCACGAGAGTTGAATTTTTTGTTCCTAAGAAACTGGACATTTGAGGCGCGCAGAAAATTAATGTTTGGTGCTGAATTTAGGACAGAGGAAGTACCATAGCATATTGGTTTGATGCCTTTTCAAATATTATGTTTGGATTTTCACATGTTTTCAACTATTTCAAACACAGTTATCACTAATTCCAATATGGTTGGTTGTTCAAGCTTCCTTGTCAAGCAAACTTTACCTAGAATTTCCCAGGAAGAACTCTAATGAGGACAAGGCTAGGTGCAGTATCGGTAATCAATTAACATGATCCTAATACTGGCCGCTCTAAGTGAAAAGAATTTCCTGTAATCTACTTATACTCCACGTGGAAAGTTGCCAAAACAATAAGAGATTGCTACAATGTCTCTCTTTATGACTGGAATCTTATGTTGCCATGTTCGTTGTTTGTTCGTCTAGTTCATATGCCGTTGTTGTGTGTTATCAGTATATCAACCATTACCCTGAACCTTTTTCCTTGAAGTGCAAGTTGTTTGTGTAAGCAGTGTGGCGGCAGTTTTTCATTGTGCCTTTCCTTGAAATTTCCAGGGCAGTAGCCCAAATATTAGTTCTATTACTGTGCACAAATTGCTTACTTCTGGAGGTTTTTAATCTTGGCTCTATGTTTTTTAGGCATGGTTATGGAAGATGGCAAGCTATTATTGATGACAAAGAGTTGAGAATCCAAGAAGTTGTCTGTAAAGAGCTGAATCTTCCTTCTATAAGTTTACCCGTGCCTGGAACTTCTCAGCCACAAGTTCCTCCTGCTCCTGGAGCTTCTCAAGCGCTTCCCGCTTCAGGGGTTTCACAAGTTTCTGCTCCAGGAATCTATCAAGCACCAAATGGTGTAAATACAGCTAATGCTGGAACGGTTGGGAATCAGGTGAAGGATGCTGATGGGAGTACCCATGAAGTCTCACATGGCACAAGCGATCCTTCAAACAGAACACAACTTCACCAAGATTCTTCTTTGTTATATCATTTTAGAGAAATGCAGAGAAGACAAGTTGAATTTATAAGGAAACGGGTGATGCTTCTCGAGAATGCAATTAATGCTGAGTATCAGAGGGAAGTTGTTGTAAGTCATCTTTAAATGTTCAAAAATATGTGATGTTGGAGTTCATTAGATTATATTTGGGAGTCCATCGGGCATGAATGTGTTTCCAAAGAGGGTAATAGAGAACCCGACTTCTTCTCTTCTTCTTTCTCTTTTTTCCTCCTCCTGATGTCAAGTCATCTCAGAAGAAAAGCTGAGAATTGCAGATCTAGTGTTACGCTCCTTAAGAGCCATAGAACTATGAGCCTGGTTTGAGTGGGGTCCTGTAGTCTCTAGGTGTATTTCTGTTGTCATGCCATGTTAGCAGGTTAGCCTTGTATGGAACTTCATGTTCATGCTAGTTATTGACCATTGATTGTGTAACCTTGTGGTGTTTTGAACTGTATAGAAGGCGAGGGTTCTCTATGATTAATAGAGCTTGGGGAAATTGTTGTTCTCTCGAGAAAGAACCTTTGTCGTGTTCAGAAGTTACAGTCTGTGGACTTTCTTAGTGAGCTTACACTGATAGAATGTCATATGTTACTTAGTCTTTGTTTTCTCGTTGGGGACAGCTTTTGCCCTTTGTTCTGATTTGACTTGCTCATTTTCATGTCTTCTGATTGTTGTTTCTCATTCTGTTCCTATGTGTTTTATGTTTTAAGAGCTTGGGTTTGCAGCTCCATTGGTTGATTTGATCATTTTGGGGATTTCATGTGGTTTATTTAGATCCATGCGCTTTCTTCAGGGTTATGGAAAGCCGCGTGAATTGCCTGGGAAAGAGATAGAGTGTGAAACCAAGACGGTAGACGAACCAAGTCGGAGTGTTGATGCAGCTGATACTGGAACGAATGATAATTTCCCAAAACTTATTGCAATTTGTAAGTATAGCCAGTCGGTGTTTGAAGCTTCTCTACTGTGTGTAGTAGTAAAGGTACTGACTAGCATCCCATTATGTATTCTGAATGCAGCTCCACAGGGAATCTCTGAAGTTGCTTGTGATGGTGAAGCGGACCGTTTGAGTGTTGCTCAGCTTTACAACAAGGTGAGTATTCTGCTGCCGAACATATTTTAGGACTTCAACTCGTGCATAATTTGATGCGTATTTGCGAGAGTAAGTCAATAGAACATATTTTTGTAGCAAGGGTTTCATAGATATTTTATGCCTTTTTATTTGTTTTGCAGATGTGCAAGGTACTTTCTGAAAATGGCCAAGATTCATTTAATACATATGTAGCAGGTCAGCCAGCTAGTTTGGAGATGAGAAAGAACCTCCTCCCACTGGAGGGCTTTTTTCAAGAGATGAATCGAGTTCTTTCTTCGAAACATCAGAATCCTTCTATTTTTGAAAGGAGAGAACTTCAAGAAGATTGGAAACCTGAAGGTGGAAAACCCAGTCCAGTGAGTACTAGCAATTTAAGAGCTCCAAGCATAACAGAAAGCAATATGCTCCGCAATGTTATTCCTTCAGGGGAGATAAAACACTGCAGTATACCAAATGGAGACACTGATATAAATATGGTGGATCAGCAGGATGATACTGATGTTAGCACCACCAATGTTGCCATGGATATAACAGAATGAAACAGGTTTTCGAGGTGTTTCATTCATTAAGTGAAAGTAAATTATATAGGGAAACTAACAAGCTTCTCATTAACAATCATAGAATGATGACCGAGGGGAAATGACTGTTTTCCTTTTTTTTTTTTTTTTTAAAAAAAAAAATTGTTTGTCCCACTGGTCAAGAACTCACTTTTAAACGCGAAGATACTTGCTGGTCCAAACAACAGAGATTAGCCTCTTTAATTGTTTGATTATGAAAGGATTGAATTGTCAGCATCCCATGTATAAACGGACATGTTGTAATATTGTAACTTAAGTATTAACCTTACATGTAATGCGAGTCAGTTTCATATATTATATACATTATTTTAGCAATACTACATTTGACTGAAAATTTCGGACTTGAAAAAAAAAACTTAGCTTGATTTCTTGATCTTGACATCTATAACCACATTCATCAGTGAAGCTACTGCATAGAGTATTACATTCAAATGAGTGCACAAGCCTAGTCACTTGAACTCTTTCTAATAGATTGTTTTCTTTTAAATACAAAATTTTCTTTTGTTTCTCGATGCAAATTATGAGAAGTATAAAATTAAGTTGACAGAACAGTATACAATAGTTGTAAACTAATTCATGACAAAGAAATTATTCATTGCTGAGCAACGATGACATAAAAGCTATTACAACCATCTTGCATTAATGTAGATTGCTTATATGTAATCCTTTTCCGCGTGAACACGTGATGCTTTGTGCATTGGGCTGTCCCAATCATCTTTCTTGATAATGAAATAAGGATCAATAATACCCGATTATACAAAATTATCTAGTATGGTGGAAGTGCAATTATTGTTTATAGTTACTTGGAGAAGCAAATATAAACGATAGCCTCTTCTTTTTTTTTATTTATTAATTAATATTAATTAATTCATTATTATATTATGTCTTTCTTTCTAAAGGGCTTCCAAAAGTGATAGGTATGTGTTGTTTCTTGGCACTCTCTTTCTATATTATGCCAACCTAAAAAGAGCGATGGAAAGTGGATTTCAGGTTCGATAGTCTCGAGAAGGTATTAGGCTTCCAACATTAAGTCCGTTGTTCCTCAGTAGCTCAGTGGTAGAGCGGTCGGCTGTTAACCGATTGGTCGTAGGTTCGAATCCTACTTAAGTGATAATTGAGTTGAGGTGAGCTACTTAATATGTTACTCTAGTATTTATCTTATGTATTAGGTAACTTCATATAAATTTGTGATTTTTTTTCCATATAGATAACCTTTGTTTTTAGGGAAAAGGTCTGAATTTTCCCCTATACTATGTTATATAGTTTATATTTATCCCTCGTTATACTTTTCGTTCAAATCCATCCCTACCGTTACTAAAATACCTAGCCCTAACGGATCTCCACTGTAGTAGCCGACTCCTCTATTAATTTGTCCACTTCTTCTAAAATTTATTATTCTTCTAAAAATTTACACAAACCCAAAGGAACTAATGTGTTGCATTACTTTTTTACGCAAAAATAACGTTGAAATTTGTGCTCTATAACTAAAAAAGAAAATACTCTTTTTTTGGTTAAATAAATAAAGTATTCTTTCTACAACATGAAAATAAAGTACTTATTTTGTTGAAATGAAAGAAAATATTTTTTTTACATCAAGAAAAGAAAATACTTTTTCTACATCATGAGAAAAACTTTTTTTGTTGAAATAAATAAAATACTTTTTACTACATTTTGTTGAAATGAATGAAATTATTTTTTTTAAATAATGAAAATAAAGTACTTTTCTTATTTGTTAAAACAATAATTTTTTTTATATCATGAAAAGAAAAATACTCATTTGTTGAAATGAAAAAAAAAAGTATTCTATTTATAATATGAAAAGAAGGTTGGCGGTGGATGGGTGGTGGGGTGAGTGAGGATAGAAAATAAGGTGGGGAAGATTTAAAAAGAGTTTTGGAAAAGGAAAAATATTTTTTTTCAATTGAAATAAAATGAATTTATGAGAAAAATATTTTAAAAAACACTTAAGCCAACTACCAAACAGACCGTTAGTGTAAAATAATTTTAATCATATGACTCGGTTTAATTGATCATAAAATAATCTCCCACCCACCAAACAGTACCTATTGGCTAAAGTTTCCTCCAAATTTATTCTCTCTCAATTCTCATATTGTGTAAAAACAAAGGGATTCCAGTATCTTCCACTCGACAATCTTCGATCCTCCTTGCTCGCTTTCTCATGGATCCTCCTACCTCTTGGGATTCCTTGCGAAAGCAGGTAGCTACATTCCTTCATATTGATTTTCTATTTTCGTATAAAACTATGTAATAAAAAATCGGACAATTCTCTTTTTGTGCTATACTATATCAATCTTCTCTGTATAGTTCCAATTGTATTTCCAAATGTATCAGATTTCTCGTATTGATTTTGGCTATTTGGAAAATATATTGTAAATATAGTGTTGGTATGCAATTTTTGAAACTTTGAGATGCTGATATATGAATTTGAGTGATGATATTGAATGGATCTCTCAGTTTGTCCTGGTTTTTTTTAATCCAATTGAGAGGTAGAACTACTCGGATAATTGGACCAGATCTGACAATACCATAGCAGAATCAAGATGTACCATGACTGGAGAAACCAGAATTAACATAAATATAGCCACTGGAACCATTCTAGAAAGCAATATTAGTAGGCTTAGATTTTAGTTTTTAAGTTGTTGGATTTCATTAGATTGTTGGTTAGGATATATCAATGAATTGGTGTAGGATAACTGAATTGTTGTCTCTTATTGTTTATCATGATGAAAGTGATGCTATGCATAGGCTTATTGGTCCAGCTGGTGTTTTAATTTCCTCGTAGATGTAATTACTTTTTTATTGCATTAGTTTTGCTAGAGAAGCATCAGGGGGATAGTGTGGTCAAATATAATGGTTACAGATCATGTTTCTTTTACTTCTGTGGGTGAATTTAGAAGATATTCATAAATGGTTTCCTGTCTTGCTTTCCATTATATTTGAACCTAAAAGAGTGATACTAATTGTTTGCTTTTTTTGTTTGTTTACGATCTGGACTACTTCTTTTATTCATACTTGGAGATGTCGTTGTACATGTATCTTAATGGTTATATAAGTGGTTTTGACTGAAATTTGATTGATTTTCTTCTGTCTCCACGCTACCAACGGCATAAAAATCGCATATTAAAAGGGAATGAGAAGGTACAACTCAAGTTTTTGTGATTCTAGAACTACAATATAGCTTTTTCAACAGTCTGCACAAGAAGCTGTCCCCATATTCTACTTTTAAGACCGTATCACAGAAAAGATGACCATTTTTGCACAGTGCCAAGTATACCTTTAATATATGCTTCAATGCCAACCTCAATGTTATTGCATCCAGTGATACAAATCTTCAAATGCTGAGATCTCATAGTGAAGTTTCGTTTTGTCACACTCTGACTCTCATATTATTATTTTCAACGAAACTCAAAAATCTGCATTGAGATATCCCTAGGCATAAAGAATTATTAGCTCCAATAGATAAAATACTTGACAAAAATTATATGCAAAAAAGAAAATGATCTATCAAGTGGCTATTATCAATGTCTTGAAATCAATTCTTCATTATTTAGGCATTTTTATTGTTCCTTTCTCCTCCCCTCTCCCTGTGCAAATTTGGATTATTCTATATGCCAAAACGGTTTTATTTAGTTATCAGGGACATGGTAGTTAAAGGAATTGTGAAGGGATAAGATTAACTTGTTTTTGGAGGTTACATAGTCTAGAAAAGGCTCAAGGATGAGGGTGGTCTGTGAAGTCCTGAGTTTGCCAACTTATATTAGCATTCCTGCAAGCCATTAGGTGGCTAGATCACGTGAAGAATACTGAATATAAGCAGTTTTGATGGGAAACTGTTAGCATGCATAAAGCTCAGTTTTCCCCTTTGCTCATTTTTTTTTTCATTTTTTTGTGTGTGTGTGTGGGGGGGGGGGGGGTATCTAAAGTTTGTGCTAGGTTTAAGTGATCTCACCTCAGATCTTGGTGCTAATGGAGGAGCCTGGAAACCAATATTCTCTCTTGGTCTAAGCATAGTTGTTCATTTGAACTTATGATAAGATTACCTGAGAGTTCTCTAAGGGTGTGGAAATGGCGAGAGTCATGACAAATTGTTTGCATGTGGCAGGGGTAAATTTTAGTTGATCCTCTTTCAATTTGCTTGATTCAGCTTAGGTTCACATAGGAAAATTGACTTGTTGGTCATGTGGTGAAGTTTTTCTTGAAATCTCATCTGTAATTGTTTCTTTTTTTTCATATATTTTAATAAATAAAATTTTCTTATACTGGTTTACACATCCAACTAGGCAAGGAAGCTTGAAGCTCAGCTGGATGAGCAGATGCATATATATCGTAAGTTCGTTTCAAACAAAACTGGTAATGCTAATGATAATGATCTTGAACCCAATATAGATCAACTGCTCAAGCAGCTTCAACAAGTAAATTCACAAATGCAAGCATGGGTTTCATCAGGAGGATCTGAGATCTTTTCTCATACGCTGACTCGGCATCAAGAAATTCTTCAAGATCTTTTTCAGGTACTTTAACTTCTTTTCCCCTAATAGATCCTGGTGTACTATATAGAGATACTGAAACGACAAGCCATGCAAATTGTGTGGTAGTGGAATTATGTGCCAAGCAAAGTGTTAATGTCTTCTTGCTTCATGCATTTGGTTCAAAGGCAATAAAATGCATAATGTATGATAGACTCATGTTACGAGTCTGAAACCATCCTGTTGCACTAAGTCTGGCATTTGAATGGTAAGGTATAAGGGTTGGCCCACTATCCCCGAGTTTGAAGCTGAAAGAATGGATTTTTCAGTCATAAAAAAGGTTGATGCCTTGTTAGAAGCTCAGCACAAGTTAGGAAGCTGGATTTTTTTATGGTAAGTTGGGAAGCTAGATATTTGGAGTTCCCAAGACAAACATGCTCTTGAAAATTAATGTAATATGTAGCGGGGCCTTTTTCACTTAATATTTTTTCTTGGAACACTGACAGTGGTCCTTGCCTGTATTCTCATGGCTATCAAATCCGCATACAACCATCTTGGATATAGAGTATGGGCTAATGGTGTATTGCAGTTGAACAATCTGAAGGGCCAAATAATTCCAAGATGAACTTGGATGATATGGTATAAATTTGCTGAAAATGGTAAGACTATTTGATGGGATACAAAATTGAAAGGAATGTCGTAAGCTGATGTTGAGAAGCAGTTTCATGTCATGGCGAGAACTAAGGGGAAGAATGAGTTATGCTCTTAGAACACTCTCTTGGCAACTTCTAGTTGCAGCAAGTTGACTATGAGAACGGAGAAAATATTTAGTTGGGTAAATGATGATTCAGAATGGACTAACTTCTTGATTTGTAATGCTGTTGCAGAACTGCTGAAACTAACAGACAGGTCCGCGAGTAGATGGTGATTGATCCAGAAGTAGGTTTAACTTTTGACATACCAAAAGTCTGCTCTTCAAGTGTAGCCCTGGGCATCTCCTTGTCTCAACTCTCAAATGCTTTGATGGCAGATATTCTTCTTTGTGTACACATGAAATAACCATACTGATTCTTTCTTTTCCTACATGCAAAATGATGTAATAAAATCATGATATTATGAGTTTAAAGAAAGAAAGCATAATATCACCATGTAAGCAAAACATGTGTAATACAGCGAAACAAGAATGCAAAAGCTTTTGATACATTGGTAAGTTAAACTTACGATACACACATTCACACACAGATGGGTACTTACAGCACGTAACTTCTTTGGTTAGTTGTTGAATAGTTAAATCAATAAGCACAATTGAAAGGAAATTAAGTTGAACAATGATTTCATTGTCAAACAAAACCAGGTAACTTGCACGTTGAAAATTTTAATGTCTGCAAACATGGTATTGGGAATCAGTGAAATATCTGATCGTGGAATCATGTGTCTTATAGAGATGCAGTATTCAAAGGACAATTCACTGTATTGTCTAGTAGCAGCTTGTTTGCATTCCTCGATGGACAATCTGATGTCTAATAGCATGATTGTTAAAACTTCCTCTTATTAAATAAGGTAATTGATAGTTAAAAGAGCTTCTCTTGTTGGATTGTAGGAGTTTAATCGGCTCCGTTCAAGTTACAGAGCTAAGAAAGAGCATGCGTCATTGCTTGAAGACTTTAGGGAGTTTGATCGGACCAGGTTTGATCTGGAAGATGGTAGTGGGTCTCATGAGCAAGCACTCCTTAATGAACGTGCTTCCCTCCATAGGAGTACTGGACAGGTAAATTTGATATGATGATGGTGGCTAATTTTCCCTGTTGTCGTCCAAAGAAAAAGTTTTCATAAGTGTTATGGTAGATGTGCATATTGCTGTGCTCAATTACTGACTTCTTGATACAGATGGATGGCGTGATTTCTCAAGCTCAAGAAACAATAAAGACACTTATGTTTCAAAGATCAACATTTGGTGGCATTAATTCAAAGTTGAGCAATGTCAGCAGTCGCCTTCCAACGGTAAGTAAACTATGTCTTTTTGACACCCGTTTATGCATTTCATGAATATCTAGAGGTGACCAGAAGTAGGAGAGCTTAAAATTCTCATTCTAAATAGTGATAGCATTTGCCACGAGCTGCTTCATTGATCTGATTCAGATAAGTCACATCTCCTTTTGCTTGGTAGTCGAGGCTTATGAGCAACAACCTGGAGATCCCAGGTACAATACTCAGTTTGAGTCTCTGCTGTTACAGTAATAGCTCCCCCAGTGAATTAATCAAAGCGCGCACAAGTTGCCAGATATTACCACCTTAAAAATAAAATAAAATAAGATAAAAAAAGAGGAATGTGATCTTCGACGTGAAGTACTTTTGAATCTTTAGCAAGTAGTGTTTGAAGTACTTCTAGACTTCCGCAAGTTCTAGGATTACTTGTTAGACAAGTAATTTTGTAAGCAACGTATGTTTTCGCTAAACTGAAGAGCTTTTTCTTTTAGAAACACTTCTTTACAAAGCTGTCACAGCACAAGCACCTCTTGATTAGTGTCGGTGCATCATATTGTTAAATATCTGCAGAAACTTCTGTTACAGATGGAATTGATCTCATCTTTTTCATATTTGCTCTGCTACTATTGTGCAGGTTAATCATATTCTTTCTGCAATAAAGAAGAAAAAGTCTATGGATACTATCATTCTTTCATTAGTTGCCTCGGTATGCATGTTTCTCATTTTGGTTTACTGGATGACGAAATGAAAACAATAATTTTGGACTTGCTCTTTCTGTATCTATTGTATATTCACACCTAAATTTTGTAATGTTTCATTTTTATACGTGTAAGATGGTATTGAATTGGTTTTGTATGCATGGGGTTGCTCGTGTACACTTTCCCAATTCTAAGTGTCAAATGGTTTTCAGTCTGTCGTTTTTTGGGGAGTGAAAGTGAGGATATTTTGTAGCAGCATAGAGTAGTTCATGTAATTGATAATGAAGACCAGTTTATTTGGGATTTGCTTAATGTAAAGAAAGGATCAAATCAGCAAATGCAATAAATATTAAGTGTAGAAATAGTGGAATTGAAGAGTGGTCGCGAATAATAGCCCGTTTGATCAAGCTTCTTAAATCAGCTTATTTTGAGAAGTATTTTTCTCAAAAGTACTTTTAAAAAAGTGCTTTTGGGGAGAAGTAGTTTGTGTTTGGCTAATTAATTAGAAAAGCACTTTTGAGCAGTAATTAGTGTTTGGCCAAGATTTTGAAAAGTGCTTCTAAGTGTATTTTTCTTAAAAGTGCTTCTCAGAAAAGTACTTTTGGAGATAAGTTACTTTTTTCTGCTTCTCCAAAATTGCTTTTGCTTCTCTTCAAAAACACTTTTTTTTGCAATTGTACACTCTTTTTATTTCTTCTTTTGGTGCAATGACTGTGTATTTTTACTTGTTTCAGATAAAATCTGTAAAAAAAAAAATTTTTAGAGCAACGTAATTTAAAGCTATATAAAAAAATTATAGCCAAAATAATTAATTTCAAACTATGTATATTTATTACTTTTTAGATGCCTTGACTATTTATTTCAATTGTATAAATCTTTATTTTCAGGTCAAATTAAAAAAACTAACTAAAACTTTATTATTTTTAGCCAAATAAAAAAATTTAGCATAAATAATGTAGTTCTATCCAAGTTTTATTATAAATTGTATTCGAAAAAAATTATCTAAAAAAGAAACATATTTATAAAGGTAAAAATATGCCACATATACAGAAAATTTCACGTGGCAAACGAGTGCACCCACATTTTTTGCCACATCAGCGTCCAGGGCGGTAATGGCTCTCAAAAGGTCAAGTTGAGGGGGATAATTAAGACCACGAATAATTTAAAATTAGTAACTAATAATTCGTGTCAAGTTTATGGGGTGGTAAGGTATTTTGCCTATTTTAAACTAATCACATTGGACTCAATGGAGGGAAAAACCTCGAGTCCATCTTTTTTCATCTTCTTTATTACCTAGTCATAACCCCATCGTTTATGCCTAAAAATTTCTAACTGATGCACATGTAAATACGAAAGCCAGGCGAAGACTAGAAATCTCATGCAAAAAATATAGAAAAGCTAATCATAAGTTACAATACATCAATTTTATTGAGAATTTAAGAGGGCAGAGACGTGTCTAATTTTCGATAAAAGACTGGATTTTTCTCAACCATTCAATTGCTTCAGTTCTATCCTTATTCATCATAAACTCGTGTAGGAATGCAGAAAGTTCATCATTTATGCCTCTTGTCTTTAGGAATTCATTTAGGCCATCTCGGAAGCCACTGTTCAAATCCCTGAAATAACACAAAAGAGATATATAAAAATAACAAAAAGACATGCACAACCATAAGAAACTGCAACAAAATAATTAACAGAGACAATTTATTAGAATGAAGTTCTACTACTAATTTTGATCGACATAGATAGGTAGAGGATGTCCAGAGAAAAGTGCAACAATATGATGTTCAACATAGTCCACACTTCTCATACTAGAGCAGTTACCCAAAATAACTTTAGAAACAGCTTTCCCTTTTTATTTTATTTTCTAAAGAAGAGTGTAGCAGGCTACTAGGATGATCTGATTCAAGAGAGTTGATAGCTGTCCATAAACATGAAACAGAATGTTTAAGGCCTTGCAAGCAGAAATTTAGATAGAAAATAACTCTAACAAGAAAAGAGAAAGAGATTTCAACTCTTTTTCTTCCCTTTTTTTGGGATTTTCTCTTTTTAAATGAGTGAAATGGATCAGTCTGAACATAGCACATACACTATATAATAAAGTAAGAAGATGTATCATACCTAACATTGTGCCCCATATAAGGCTGAGCTGGAGAACTATCGCTCCTGAGTATGTATACTTTCTGAATTTCTAAGGAATTTGGCCAGGATGAACAGACAAACTCCAAGAACTCACTACCTTCACCCTTCCATATGTCAACAAGCACACTTATGTGAAGCCGCACATCTTCCCCAATATTTTCATCACTTGTTTTTGGAACAGTAATTGATCCATCAAACATCGTTGCCTCGATTTTGATATGTTCATCATTGCCAAATTTTCTCCTCAAGGTAATCCACTGCTCGCCTGGACGATCTTCCACCATAAATGTATTAAACTTTGTAACAGGCTGGAGAAAGCCAACATAAATGTGAGAAACAATAAGGTGCAAATATCATCATAGTCGAACATTTAAAAGGACTTCAGAGCTATCCTACACTTGCCTATCCAAACTACAGAACGACAGACAGGTAAGCTAATAGAGATTCTTAAAGCATAACTAACCACTGCAAAATAGCAAAAGCAAATTGGTTCAAAAGGAATACATGAATTCTCTAGTTCTCATTATCATTTCTCTTTGGATTACAATAAACAAAAAGATGAAAAAATTAGGATCTGCAGTATTTGATATTAAAGGAATCTTTCTGTTTTCTTGATAAACAATTCAACTAAAGAAGCAGGCAAGTACACCATAGAAAAGACTAGTCAGTTATACTAGTTTATTTCGCCTATAAGGATTAGTGAATTGTATCTGCATTATCATGACTCGTGACATACATCCAAGCACACAGATGATTGAAGCAGCTTAGACATATCAAAGATAATGCACCTATCTGAAGACATTGGTAACACATAAATAGACAAGCTTATAGAACCAAAAGCACGTCAAAGTGGCCATTCTACCCCTGTAGCTGCATTTGCAAGTCTGGTGCTGTTCTAAGCCTTTTGTACATGCAAGTCTTATTCTCAAGTAAGAAGTAAGAACAACTCCTTCATTTCTCTCTTTTTCTTCTTATATTGAATCCTCTATGTCTGTTTCGCTCCATTTTGACCGGTACCATTCATCCATTCAATTTTTTGTCTTCAGGACAAGGGGATCCTTTAAGTCTCACACTTATCACTACTCTCTCCTACAATTTTTTTTATGATGATGGTGTCCGGACCGGCTTGTGCACCTCAATTAATTCCACCGGGTATCTGCTACCTCCCACCAACATAGGTATCACGTAACTTTGCCACCGAGGCTTGGAAAAATGAGAAAAAATCTCCTAGTATTTTTGCCTCCACTGGTATTTTAACCTCACTATACTCTCCTATAATCTCCAACCAAACTTAAGTACCCTTGCAAACCTAACGTAAATGTTCCCAAAATGTTGTTTTAAGAATATTGTTGCATAACTAGGAAACCCAAAAATTTAGGATACTTAGTCTAAAATTAGCCTAAATATTCCAGAAAAGAACCATAGATAAACTGCGAGGTTGAAGAATTACCGGGCGGGGAGGGGCGTAATCCAACTGATAATTGACTTCATTGCGAAGGATTCTGAGTATGTTTGATTCAAATGGTGATTTTTGAATCACCTCTGCTGCGTGAGTCCTGGAAAATTGAGAGATGAATTTGCTACAATGGAGAGAGGAGTGTTGGCCGTGAGAAAATTGAAACGAAAGAAGTGATCTACGAGATGCTCGAAGAAATGCCGCCATGAACAGAGAATCCTAACTGAAATTTTGAAGAGGTTTTGAGGGGTTTTAGGGTATTTAGATGGAATTATAAGGGCGCCTATTCATGTTTTTGGGTATTACAAAAGCCTCCTTCTAGTTTGATGGCGTTGCATTTTTCTCCTCATAGGTTATAAGTTATATTCTAAGACCTCTCAGGTAAATTTTCTTTTATTAAGAAAGGTCCAAGTATGTTTGAACTTTGCAAAATGAATCAAATTTGTCATATGTTAATAGTTGAGGTTTAGCGTTACAAAAGTGGGCTAGGTTTGTCATTGTTGACTAGTGGCAGAAGTTTTGGGTGTATTGTACACACCATACCATGTCAATAAAAAGGGAGAATGACACGGTTACCCACAAAAATAAAATTATTTATCTTTATCTATTCATTTATTTTTCTACCTATCAAACTAATTACATTTTCTATCCATAGTAGTTTTTGTGAGAAATTTTCTCTTTTTTCTCCAATTCTTTTTTATTTCTATGTTTCTTTTCTTTTTTCCTTTTTTTCTTTCTTTTCTCCTTTTCTTTTTTCTCGTTTTCTTCTTATTTTTTCTTTTTTCTCTTTTATTCATTTATTTTTACCCAAATTGTATTATTGTTATTTTTACCGTAACTTATTTCACACTCAAATTTGACTCCTTTTTTTTCTTTATTTCTTGTTCCTTTTCTAATTCCACGTGATTGCATGAAAACCTTGATCTCTTTCCCTAAAAATATCAGTACACACTCTACCATTAGCAATAACACAACTAGTTATGGAGCAAGAAAACATAATCTACGGCCACCAAATCTCCAAATATACTAGTTAGAATAGAAATGATAATAGAATATTGAAAAATGCAATAAAAATATAAGTAGCAAAAATGACTTCTAGTACTATATGATACCAATATGGTATACATATATACCAACAGACTATATGATTGCTCTAGAAATATTGCTACAACTATCTGCGACTATAATACTGTACCAAAATATTAAAGGATACAATAAAAGTATGAGAAAATTACATGTTCGTATTGCAAGCTAAATATTCGCAAAACAACTTGCTCATTCCGTATACTAATAGGGTATATAGTTGTATGAGGTCGTTCCGCCTCTAATTATAAAACCTATTACATAATGCACATAATCTGTCCATCAGCACAAAAAAATTCCAGCACTACAAATCATGTTCATATAAATAATTTCATAATAGAATTCACTTAAAAATGCAGCTAAAACAACCAAAAAAATATTCAAACTACCATATAATACCAATATGGCATATAACTATACCAACATGGTATACAATTTTACTGGTTAATTTCCGGCAACTATATGACTACACTACTATTACATAACACACATGTATAAAGAGAAAAATAAAAAAATAGTGTACCACATATTAATATAATAAAGTATTTTAAAATATTATACTATATTACTATTATTAAATAAAAATTAAATAGTATACCAATTAAATGCAGCTAATACAATCAAAAAATGATTCAACTAGCATATGATACCAATATAGTATATCGCTATACTAATAGGGTATATAGTTGTACGGGGTCATTTCAACAACTGCATATAAATATAAAAACTATTACATAATGCACAAAATCTATGTCCATAGGTACAAGAAAATCCAACGCAACAAAACATGATCATATAAATCATTTCAGAATAAAATTCGCTTAAAAATGCAGCTAAAACAACCAAAAACTATTCCAACTATCATATGATACCAATATGACATATAATTATACCAATAGGGTATACAGTTCTACTAATTAATTCTAGGCAACTATATATGACTATACTACTATTACAAAATACACCTGCATAAAGAGAAAAATTAAAAAATAATGTACCACATATTAATATAATAATGTATTTCAAGATATTGTGCTATAATACTATTATATAAAAAAACGCATAAAGAAAAAATCAAAATCAAAATGATTACATACACATGCATAAAGGAAAATTGAAAAAATTCAAGATACTGTATTGTTCTACTATTACTAAAGAAAAATCAAATAGTGTACCAATTAAATGTAGCTAATACAACCAAAAAATGTTCCAACTAAGATATGATACTAGTACAGTATATAGCTATACCAACAGGGTATACAATTATACACAAAGAGTTTAATTCTTTTTTAATTCAATTATTAAACTGAAATAATATTAGTTGTCATTAAAAATTTCAAAAAAATTCTAAAAGGGCCTAATTGTAAGAGTATACTCCCTGATGTTACCTTTGTCTTGATATTTTATTGAAATCAGACTTGTCTGCCTCGCAAATTTTTATAATTATTTTATGCTAATTTTAATTTAAGAATATAATATAGCTAAATCTGAGATATATGGCATTACATGAGTGTAACAAATTAAATAACCTTGGGATATATTAAGTTACAAGTTGATGAGTGAAGGACCTAACCTACATGTAAATAAAAGAAAAGGTTCTAGTAAATGAGGCCAGGGAATGGAGCTAAATTCTGAGGCGTATGTCCAGATTAAGTTTGATTGCAGTATGTAATATTTGTTGAGAAATGAAAATATTAATTACCAAAAAAAAAGGAAAAGGTTCATTAGCAAACGGAAAGGGATTGAAGTCAAGAAAAGTTACGTGGCAGTTGGTGGCTATAAGGATTTAACTATGGATCCTTGGAATTTAATAACAAACAAGCGGACAAGAGAATTAAATAACCCATTAAATATTTGTAAATGGGTCTCGTGGCTTAAGGGATGGGTTGTGAGTAGGCGGGTAATTTGTTCTGATTGTTTAGACAGTTTATGTAATTATTTTAAAAATGGGTAGAAACGGGTAATATAAATGGCCAACGTAGGCATCTTGTGTAGTTTCCTCCCATAGAAAGTGTATAATAGGTATATTTTTTTAAATTAATAGGAACAAGTCCACATTCTTGTGTCAAAATGAAACAAACGGGTAAGTTTAGGAGGTAGCATCAGTATTTAGTCGAAATTTTTCATAAATGTAATATGCCGTAATAAAAAAAAGAAGTGCTCTGGAATATATATGTAATGCTTATGATAATACTACAGTACTACGATAACAGTGGCGTTGAATAGAGCACAAACTATGAGCTAAAGAAATATTGGAGTACACTGAATATACATCATTTACAACTAATAGAAGGTTCTCTTAAAGCAACAACTCTAGGAACCAAAGAGAAGGGCTACCTACTAATGATGTATAAATTTTAGACAGAGAGGCTCATGAAAAAACTTGTACTTGTACCAATGGCGTTAAATTAGCAAATTGGATAGCTTTCTAGTTCAGACACAATGTAGGCCTGAGAGGAGACAATCACTGAGGAGGAACTTCGGCAAGTATCCGGTGGAATAGTCGAGGTATGCTTGCCCGGCACATTGCTTTATGATTTTTTCTTTACTGAGAAGTAACATTAGAGGAAAGCTCAATGGACTCATAATCAAGCAGTTCTTCAATCATTTGTTCTATGTGATCATCTTCAAGTGGCTTCACAAATTGTGGTATGCTCTCCACATCATGTGTCAATACTGATGGCTTTGCAACTACCAATTGTTGTTTCATATCATGGACAATATGTTCTTGAATGGGTGCATTTTTTAGTACATCAACATGTGAAGATTGGATTCTATGTTGTTGTGCTGAGGTTTTGGCTATTTGAAGTGAAGCCATGTAACATTTGTGCAACTTGGCTGTCAAAGTAGCTGAGAAGCTTTGAGGAAGATGTCTGTGGCATGTTTGAATTGTATGGAAAATTGGTTCTAGCCCTTGGACCACACATAAGCCTTGTTGCTTTATCATATGCGCTCTTGCTGCATCTTCTGCTGATTGCTGTCTCAAATGTGCCTAACCAAATTCTTGTCTTCCTGCAAGCACAATAAACCATTTAATTTTTACTTTATTAAAATTCAATAACTTTGAGTCCTGAGGTGGAGACAAAATTTTAAGTGATATATATCAATGCAGAGACAAAATTAAAAAAACTAAGTATTTCTTCCCAATTGTCTAATCCTTGGTTGTCAAAGTTGCTCGATACTTATGCTCGAGTGTGCACAAACTGTCCCGAATATTACTATCGTAAAACAGAAAGATTTATAGTCTAATTTTGATTGCATATTCCAACAAAAGTATCACCAAACTCAGTATATGATTGCAGTTCTTAATTCATTCAACTCATTGGCTTGTAATTGAGGTCTATCTTGCATACCTGATTTATTCGCACTTACAGTAAAGAAAACCAAGTGTATCTATTGCAATTATCCACTTAGAATAGTAAATAACTACTTTGCACCTATGAATGACTACATTATAGAAGGACTCCAAAAGACGACTACAATTACAAATTTATTAGTACCGAAGTTACACTAATCAATAAACTCACAAAATTTATTAGCAAAACTAATTAAGTTCTGGTTGGTGGAATTGTACTTTTTAATATTTGAAGACAACAAATTTTATTGATATTTGACATAAAAGGGAAAAGTAGAAAAGAAAAGTTATTGCCTTTTTTACTTGATGATTTAGAGTGTGTTTGGCTAAGCTTATAAGCTGGTCAAACTAGCTTATAAGCACTTTTCGGCTTATCTACGCGCAGAGGCGGATCTAGGATTTTTAGTTTATGGGTTCCTACATCGATTTTAAATTAATATATTATAATAACCAGACTAAATAACTGGGTTCCCAACTAAATATTCTTATACATTGAATGATTTTCTTAATACAAATACGGGATCTAGCCAAAAGCTACTGGGTTCCCGGAAACCCATCCTCACACCTTTAGATCTGCCCATGTCTACGCGTTTGGTAAAATTAAAAGTACTTATAAGTCAAAAATAAGCTAAAAGCCATAAGCTGGTCACCCCCAGCTTATGAATTTTTAGCTTACTAGTCTTAGGGTACGCGCTTTGCGCGTGTACCCGTATCAACGAATATATAATTTTTTAAGAATTCCGTAAAAATATAAACTAAAAGTTAAAAAAAAATTGAAAATGACAAATATTATTCCCAGTTAGATAGATCAATAAATAAAGATGCCATATACTACAAAAGTTTCCAGATGCCTTATTTGTCATTTAAAAAGGACTTATCAGAATTTCAAAATTAAAATTCAATCTTTTGGTCTTCTAGAAATTTAGGATGAAAAAATTGGCGCTATGCCTCCTAAAAATTGATAGTGATAATGTAAGGTTTAAAGAATAACTAATTTTGAATAATATTTTATAATAAATTACTCATATTTAGTATATATAAGAAATAGAGGATAAAATGTATTATAATATATATATATATATATATATATATATATATGTATTATAATATATATATATATATGTCACCTATTGGACTGAATTTAAGAAAGGAAAAAAACAAATGGTAACTCATTTTTAATACATTTTATCCTCTACTATTTCGTCCTTATTGCTTTAAATTTGCATTGTTATCAATTTGACTCTTAGTTTAATATTATAATCAATTTTTTTTTTTACTTTTTTCACCATTAATTTATGTACCTTAAGAATTTTATCAACTTGAAATTTTTTTACTTATACGATGAATTTAAAAATAGTTACATCGAATTCTTTTGCTAATCAGTTAATTTAACGACTTAATTATTTGTTCTCAATATTTTGAATTTGCTCATCCCAAATTTAAATACTTATTATAATTATAATTTTATTCAATAAAAATTCTACTTTCAAATAGTTAAATAGTATGTCAATTTTGAATTGTTGTGCTTCAGGAATCATTATGCTTTTGACTCCTACAAAATTTTGCTAAATGCATAATTTCTAAAGTTTCTAAAAGTAAGAAAATCGTATAGTTTAAGATAGCTTTAATAATAAGGGACTTCAAATAAGGAAATTCATATATGGTAAAAAGTTAAACAAATTTAATGTGTTAGATATTGGGATTTTCTACCTAAAAATTAGAAAAGAAACTTAAAATTATAAAGTTATCTAACGTGAAATCTATTTTTAAAGGATAAAAAAGACAATTTCACTAAAGGGCTTTGTACTTTGCGCATATATCTCATATTAATTAGTATAAAACTTTACTAATCATATAAAAATTATTAAACTATGTACAATTGTTAAGTATCATTTCCAAAATATTTTTAGAATTTTATATTGAATTAAAGAGTATGATAATTATGGATATTGAAATAATTTATATCAAATAATAATATCTATTAGAATGTGTATTTAAATTTTAGTACATAAAATTTATAGATTTGATTAAAAGGCAATGGACATACTATTATATAACCTGAGGATCAAACATGCTTTTTCATAAATAGTCTTTCTTTCTTTTTATTTTTTATTTTTGCTAAGATAATTAAGTCATATAAAATTAATTGATTTTAATTGTATTACCAGTTATAAATTTTTAATTGAGAAGGAGTGGCAACGAATTATCAGCTTTAGTTATAGTTCGTACTTAGTCTTTTTTTTTACTAAGATAATTAAAATACATAGAATAAAAATATTAGCTAATTCAATATTTAAAAATAAATTGTAATATCAAACATTTAAAATATTAATGAAAATTATAATTATATCTATGCAATGCATATTTATGCTGATATATTTGTTTCTTATAATTGTATATATATTTATCACCAACAAATTTATTTTAATCTAATTTAGTCTAAAGTAATTAATTAAAACTACTGAAAAAGAAAATATAGATAAAACACAACGTGTGCATGGAGAAAACATGAAGAGAAGCAATATTATCACTAAATTTGTAACGTGCACCATAAACTAATATAGTAACATTCTTTTATTAAGGTTATGTTAGTTCAGGTAAGAAATAATTTAGTAAGAAAATCTCGGTTGATTATAAAGTTCTAAATATTAAAAAGAATAACTTAGATTATAATTTTATCCAATATAAAATTTTATTCAAAGAACCCCAATAAATATCTGGATGCTCGAAATTTAACAGAAGAAGAAATTTAAACATATACAAAGGTTGAAAATAAATAGAGTTCATCAACATATTATGATAGATGACAAAATAGTTTCTTGCAAACAAATATTTGTTATGTGAAAGCAAAAGGCAATAGCTAAAGGTGAACTTTAGAACAAATACTCCTTAAAAAATTATATAAAAAATAAATAAAAAGGAGCTCTACATAATGACTTCGATAATTTTGATTGAGTTGATAGGATTTTTGCATTATAACTGTTTATAAAAATTTAGTTATTAATTTCAATGAGGACAAATAAAAAAGTGGTTTAAATCACTTCTAAAACTTTAGAATCCTAACTAATCAACATTTACTTTGTTGGACGTTCTAGGAAATATGGGTAATTTCAAATAAGGAAGGAATTATTAAGTAAAATTTAGTTGAGTTAAAAGTCTTAAATATTAGTAGTTTCTACCTAATTCAAGTAAGGAAAGAGAATTTTAGTTGATTTCAAAACCTTAAAAATCAAAAAAAATTATTTAATTACTATTTTGTCCAATATATAATCTATTTTTAAAGGATAAAAAAGGTGAACGACATTTCGCTAAGGGGCTTCGTGCTTTTAATATAGTATAGTTTTAGTGTACGTGCGTTTCACGTGTGCATCACGTTAGTCAATATAAAATATATATGAATTATAGAAACATAGCGATGGAGGTTAAATTCAATGCAATATATGTTTAAATGATGAAAATAAATATTAGTACATTGATGCAATATATAGTTGAATTCAACATTTCTGAAAGAATTTAATGTAATTAGTTCTATAGTATTTATAATTATAAATATTTAATTATATAAGATACAAATATGATAGGTTGTTATTTCATCTAACAACTCTTTGTAAACTCTACGTTCATAATGTTATTATACAAAAAAATAATTGTTCATTCAAAGTTAATCAAAATTATAGACAAGCCAAATGAACCTCTTCTTGTGTAAACAAATTATCTAGATTCTTATTGATCTAAGTCTAAATTCCCTACTTTGCACGTTTATCCAACACCAAATAAAAGTTAATACTATCCTAAACTCACTCTAAATGCACTATGGGGGGAGGATGACAAATATATAGCTATTTCAAGAGTTCCAAATGCATTACTTTATCTTAAGTTTAAAAAATGAAATGTAGTTACAAATTCGCATAGTATGACTGTAGCTTAATTTATTTCTAAATTAACATCATTTTAGTTCAATCTTCTAGAAATTTAAAGTTGAGATAATCAAAACTCTTAAATGTTAACAGGAAAAAGGCGAACATGCATTGTTGATGGATGTTTCATATTTTAGGCAATCAATTATTGATAATTTAGAGAGAGAAACATACTATTATATACCTCATAGGCTAAGAATTAAAATAACTTTAATGGAATGTACTAAACTCCAAAAGAATATTTATAAAAAACTGATCAAATAAGGAATGATTTAATAAGTTAAAATTTAATTCAATTTGAAGTCCTAATTGTTAGGATCTTCGTAAGTAAAATTCTAGTTGATTTGAAGTCCTAAATTAGGAAAATAATTAAATGACTATTTTATCTAGAGTAAAATTAGCTTTTAAATAGTAAAAAAGATATTTCAATAGGGATTTCGTGCTTTTAATATAGTATAGATAGATAAATAATTTCCTACATAGTTTAAGTGAGAAAAAAATCTAATAAATAAATTTTTATTAATTTGAGACCCCAATTAGTCATATATTTTACTCAGGAAAATAAGTAATGACCCCAATTATTCCTCATAATTTGTATTTCTTAATTTTAATTTAATATGAAAGTAATAAAAGAATTAAAAATATATTATTATTACTCGCACTAGATGTTTACACCTAACCAATAGATACATGGCATGTCTCTTGCATATGGATTTCAATCATTTAACCATAGTAAATTATATTCATTCTCATCTAATTAAATTAATTAACCATAGTGAGTTAATATAGTTTGGTGTAAACACATGGTGTGAGTAAGTATTTACCCAACTATGATAATATCTTGGTTGAACTTTGTATAATCCTTAAGAAATTAAGAATAATATATCTCAGTTTGCATTTAATAAATAAGATATCATATTACTTAATTTAATCAAAATATAATAGAAAATTATGTTAAGAAAATCATTCTTTTCCATTCTAAAGTATTGTCTTGTTATTAAATAAATTCCTTAAATTGAATTTATTTTAGTTCTTAGATTTTAAATTGATACGACATCTAGGGTCAAACTTCCAAATATTTGGTAAGAGAATATTTAAGTAAAATCGTTTTTAATATTTAGCTAAGAGTTATTGCTTAAATCTTTGGTGTTAGAAATAATGAATTTTAAAAGGAAAGAATTTATAAAGCTAAATTTTTTCTTTATTTTAAGTTCTTCGATTATAGAAGTTTGTATATAGTTTGAATAAGGAGTGATTTAATATCTAAAATTTTAATTAATTTCGAAGTCCTAAATATTAAGAAAATAATTAAATGATTATTCCTAAATATAAAGGAAACAATTAAATGTCAATTCCTAAATATTAGGGATATAATTAAATAAATATTTTTAAATATTAGGATAATATTTAAAAGACTATTTTGTCTAGTCTGAACTCTAGTTTTAAAGGGTAAAAAAGGCGAACGACATTTCGCTAAGGGCTTTCGTGCTTTTAATATAGTATAGATAGATATAGATATAGACAAACACTTTAAGTTTATCTAAGTTTTTTATTATTTTATCCTTAAAATATTCCTTTTTAGAACAACCCCTCCCCATGCCTCTTCAAGTCTGCAATTCTCATTGACTATTTAAGATAAGCAAATTCTCTATTTCTTTGCATATTTATATCTATGTGATTGTGTATTACTCTTTGAACTGTATGTAATAAATGATGACATATCAAATTTTTGGTGCATTGCTTTCTAAGTGTTGTGGTGATGAAGACAATGTTTGTTTCTCTTCAAATATTTACTTAGATTTATTTTTTACTTAGAAACTTTTATCAATTTATTAATTATTATAACTTATGATTATGTGCTTATCATAAAATAAAATTTATTTATCATAAAAATTTTCTTATCTAAGCACAATTGTATTTAAAATAAAATGACAAATAAAATATTTTGTATTTGAATAGATCCGAAATCTAAAATTTTGAAGAAATTATGCCCTTATAAGTGTAAACAGTTCTAAGTTTATTTAAGTCATTTTAACAGAAAAAGAGTTTATCAACACTTTTTTCTCAAATACTGCAACAACTTATTATCAATTTCAGCACTTGTATCCAAACACGTAACTGCTTATTTATTAAGTCAATTTCATCACTTAAAAGTGCTTTTCAACACCTAATACGTATCAGCTACTTCAAATCATGGGCTCTTAGACTTTCGTTCCGTGTTATTACTAGAAAGGATAGTTGCCTAACTCATAAAATTAAAACCCTGTATCAACATTATTCAAAGTCACAAGTTAAAAGCTATACTTTTTAAATAAAAAGGACTAAGATCAAATCACATTAGATATTTGTTTAATAATAATAATAACAACTGTTTTTATATTATTTTTATCTATAACTATAAAATGTACATAAATCTATCTATCTTATTTTAATAATATTTAATAACTCAAACACATTAATTAATAAAAATTGCATAATTTCAAAAAATTATATTCATCAATACAGGGTACACGCACAACGCGAGACTAATAATATTAAAACTGAATGTTCATGTATTATAAAATTATTTGGGAGTAAATTAGTTAGCCATGACCTAGTCTAATTACTTGGTCACCGAGATTGGTTAGTTGGTCACCAATATTTGTTACTTGACCATCAAGATCAGTTACTTGGTCACCAAGCAATTTTTTTATTATAAATAGAGACTTCTCTACTCATTTGTGTTAGATTATCAATAAAAGTTTATTAATTATCTCTCTCTAAATTTCTCTTATATTACTTTTTTTTTTATATTATACCATAAGATAAAAGAGTTTGTTATGTTTATAATTTGACCAACAAAAAAAAGAAACTACACATTTAAAATCCAATCCCAATAGCTAGGCGGTTTTCAACTAGTAAAACTCATACTTTTTCAATCCAATCAGGAAAATCCTAATTGGGATACAATCGGGGCGGTTCCAAAACTGAACTTTTCTAGTCCAACCCCAATTGGGATTCTGTCAACTATATATATAGGATCTGTTATCGTCCGCTTCATCGTATATTGCTTTCACTTTAGAATCTCTTCGTCGTACTTGATTTTTTTTTCAGATGGCCGATTCGGGTGGTGGTGCAGAGGCACATGCACGTATGAAACAGTATGAATACCGAGCAAACTCAAATCTTACCCTAACCACCGATTCTCGTCGTCCTCGTGATATTCATGAACTGACCGGTGAACCTGAGTCTCTTTATGGCAGAATAGACCCCAAAACATTTGGTGATCGAGCTTACAGAGGTAGACCATCTGAGAAGGATAGGAAGAAAAAGGAGCGGCAATGGGACACACTTGCCTCTGAGCCTAAAAGACGACGACTTCTTCAGGAAGAAAGTGTTCTTAATTTAACTGATGAGGAAGGTGGAGTTTACCAGCCTAAAACTATGGAAACTAGGGCTGCTTATGAAGCCATGCTCAGCCTTATTCAGCAGCAAATTGGCGGGCAGCCCTTTAGTGTTGTGAGTGGGGCTGCTGATGAGATATTGGCCGTGTTAAAAGACGGCAACTTTAAGAACCCTGAAAAGAAATTGGAAATTCATAAGCTGTTAAACCCTATTTCGGACCAGGTGTTTGATAAGTTGGTGTCGATTGGGCAACTCATCACTGACTACCAGTTAGATGGCCACGTTGATAGTGATGAAGCTCTTGATTATGATGTTGGTGTGGCAGTTGAGTTTGAGGAGAATGAAGACGAAGAAGAAGATGAAGAAAGCGAGATTGATGATGAAGAGGATGATGATGTTGTGCTGGAAGCCAATGGTTCTGGCTCAATGCAAATGGGCAGTGGCATTGATGAAGATGAGATGCAGGAGTCGGATGAAGGAATGGCTTTGAATGTTCAGGACATAGATGCTTATTGGCTTCAAAGAAAGATTTCTCAAGCTTACCAGCAGCAGATGGATCCGCAACAGAGCCAAAAGCTTGCTGAAGAAGTTCTTAAAATTCTTGCTGAAAGGGATGATGATCGCCAAGTAGAAACCAAGCTACTGGTTCATCTCCAATTTGACAAGTTCAGTCTCATCAAATATCTTCTAGGGAACCGGCTTAAGGTAGTATGGTGTACCCGTCTTGCAAGGGCTGAAGACCAAGAGAAAAGGAAGAGAATTGAAGAAGAGATGTTGGCTTTGGGGCAAGATCATGCTGCCATATTAGAGCAGTTGCGCGCGACTAGGGTTACAGCAAAAGAGAGGCAGAAGAAGTTGGAAAAAAACATTAGGGAAGAGGCTCGGTCTCTTAAAGATGAGACTGGTGGTGTTGATGGTAACGGGGATAGTAAGGCACTTATAGATAGAGATGTTGATAATGGTGGACAGCATGAGTTGCTTGATCTTGACAGCCTTACATTTCATCAAGGTGGTTTATTGATGTCAAATAAGACATTAGAGCTTCCAGCGGGGTCTTATAGGAGTCATAAGAAGGGCTATGAGGAAGTTCATGTACCAGCATTGAAGTCCAAGCCACTAGCCCCTGGCCAAGAGCTTGTGAAGATATCGTCCATTCCAGAGTGGGCTCAACCAGTGTTTAGCGGGATGACCCAATTGAACAAGGTGCAGAGTAAAGTATATGAAACTGCCCTCTTTACCCCAGAGAACATTTTGCTCTGTGCTCCGACTGGTGCTGGGAAGACCAATGTAGCTATGTTTACTATACTTCAGCAAATTGCACTAAACAGCAACGAAGATGGATCATTCAACCACAACAATTATAAGATTGTATATGTGGCACCCATGAAAGCCCTTGTTGCGGAAGTGGTTGGTAATCTCTCCAAGCGGTTGGAACATTATGGTGTCAAGGTGAAAGAGTTGAGCGGTGATCAAACATTAACTCGTCAACAGATTGAAGAGACTCAAATTATTGTGACTACCCCAGAGAAGTGGGATATTATAACAAGAAAGTCAGGCGATCGCACGTATATGCAGCTTGTTAAACTTGTTATTATTGATGAGATACATCTCCTTCATGACAATCGAGGGCCTGTCCTGGAGAGTATCATTGCGAGAACTGTTAGACAGATTGAAACCACAAAAGAGCATATTCGGCTTGTTGGATTATCAGCAACTCTTCCAAATTATGAGGACGTGGCTGTGTTTTTGCAAGTTGATCGGAACAAAGGACTCTTTCATTTTGACAATAGCTATAGACCTGTACCGTTGGCTCAACAGTATATTGGTATTACTGTTAAGAAGCCACTGCAGAGATTCCAGTTGATGAATGATGTTTGCTATGAGAAGGTGATTAGTGTTGCAGGAAAGCATCAGGTGCTTATTTTTGTCCATTCAAGGAAAGAAACAGCTAAAACAGCTCGGGCAATACGGGATACTGCACTTGCTAATGACACCCTTGGTAAGTTTTTGAAGGAGGATAGTTTAACTTGGGAAATTCTACAGTCTCAAACTGAGCTTATCAAGAGCAATGACCTCAAAGATGTTCTACCATATGGTTTTGCGATTCACCATGCGGGGTTGGCTAGAACTGATCGGCAACTTGTGGAGGAGCTTTTTGCTGCTGGCCATGTGCAAGTTTTGGTTTCAACAGCAACCTTAGCTTGGGGTGTCAATTTACCTGCACATACTGTCATTATAAAGGGCACTCAGATATACAATCCTGAAAAAGGAGCCTGGACTGAACTCAGTCCCCTTGATGTTATGCAGATGCTTGGCCGTGCGGGAAGGCCTCAATATGACACTTATGGTGAAGGAATCATCATAACTGGACACACACAATTGCAATATTATCTTTCTTTAATGAATCAGCAGCTTCCTATTGAAAGTCAACTAATATCTAAGTTGCCTGATCAATTGAACGCAGAGATTGTCCTTGGGACGGTGCAGAATGCCAAAGAGGCATGCAAGTGGCTCCTCTATACTTACCTCTGTGTTCGAATGCTACGAAATCCCACTCTTTATGGTCTCAAAACTGACTTTGCTTTGGAGGAAAGGTGTGCTGACTTGGTTCATTCTGCAGCTACATTACTGGACAAAAACAACCTGATTAAGTATGATAGAAAAAGTGGATATTTTCAGGTGACTGACTTGGGTCGCATTGCTAGCTATTACTACATAACTCATGGGACAATTTCCACATACAATGAGCACTTGAAACCGACGATGGGTGATATTGAGCTTTGTAGACTCTTCTCTCTCAGTGAGGAGTTCAAATATGCAACGGTAAGACAAGATGAGAAGATGGAATTGGCAAAGCTTCTGGATCGTGTTCCCATTCCTATCAGAGAGAGTCTTGAGGAGCCCAGTGCCAAGATCAATGTTCTACTGCAGGCATATATTTCGCAGCTGAAGCTCGAAGGGTTGTCTTTGTCATCGGACATGGTTTATATAACTCAGAGTGCTGCACGTCTCATGCGAGCTCTTTTTGAGATAGTTCTGAAAAGAGGATGGGCTCAGTTAGCTGAGAAGGCCTTGAAATGGTGCAAAATGATAAGCAAAAGGATGTGGAGTGTACAGACACCACTTCGCCAATTCCATGGCATACCAAATGAGATCTTGATGAAGTTGGAGAAGAAAGATTTGGCTTGGGAGCGTTATTATGATCTTTCATCACAAGAATTGGGAGAGCTTATCCGGTCCCCAAAGATGGGAAGGACGTTACACAAGTTTATTCATCAGTTCCCAAAGCTGAACCTCACAGCACATGTTCAACCAATTACCCGGTCAGTTTTGAGGGTAGAATTGACTATTACACCAGATTTCCGATGGGACGACAAGGTTCATGGTTTTGTAGAACCTTTCTGGGTGATTGTTGAAGATGATGATGGAGAATATATTCTTCACTATGAATATTTCATGCTGAAGAAGCAGTATATTGATGAAGACCATACTTTGAACTTCACAGTCCCAATATATGAGCCATTGCCCCCTCAATATTTCATTCGCGTTGTCTCAGACAGATGGCTAGGGTCCGAAACTGTTTTGCCAGTCTCTTTCCGACACCTGATTTTGCCTGAAAAATATCCTCCTCCCACCGAGTTACTAGACTTACAACCTCTGCCAATAACTGCATTGAGGAATCCAGCATATGAAGCACTTTGTCAAGATTTTAAGCATTTCAATCCGGTTCAGACTCAGGTTTTCACAGTGTTGTACAATTCAGATGACAATGTTTTGGTTGCAGCTCCAACTGGTAGTGGGAAGACCATTTGTGCTGAATTTGCCATATTGAGGAATCATCAGAAAGGACCTGATAGTGCCATGCGTGCTGTATATATAGCTCCACTAGTGGCTCTTGCCAAGGAGCGATTCAGTGATTGGAAGAAGAAATTTGGAGACTCTCTGGGGATGAGAGTTGTTGAATTAACTGGGGAGACAACCAGTGATCTGAAGCTGTTGGAGAAGGGTCAATTAATTATCAGCACGCCTGAGAAATGGGATGCTTTATCTCGTCGTTGGAAACAGCGTAAGCATGTTCAGCAAGTCAGTCTTTTCATAATCGATGAGTTGCATCTGATTGGTGGTCAAGGTGGCCCAATCCTGGAGGTAATCGTCTCTCGGATGAGATATATCTCAAGCCAGGTTGAGAACAAGATCCGGATCATCGCTTTGTCAACTTCCCTAGCTAATGCCAAGGATTTGGGAGAATGGATTGGGGCTACATCTCATGGGCTCTTCAACTTTCCTCCTACTGTCAGGCCTGTGCCACTGGAAATACACATTCAGGGTATTGATATTGCTAACTTTGAAGCTAGGATGCAAGCCATGACAAAGCCCACATATACTGCAATAGTCCGACATGCAAGGAAAGGAAAACCTGCAATCGTGTATGTTCCTACAAGGAAGCATGCACGCTTGACTGCCCTAGATCTGATGACTTATTCAAGCATGGACAGCGAAGACACACCTATATTTCTGCTACGATCTGCAGACGAGTTGGAGCCTTTTGTCAACAGGATCAATGAATCTATGCTGAAGGAGACACTCAAATATGGCGTGGGCTACTTGCATGAGGGATTGAGTGGCAATGATCAGGCTATAGTGAAAACATTGTTTGAAACTGGATGGATTCAAGTGTGTGTAATGAACAGTACAATGTGTTGGGGAGTAGCAGTATCTGCACATTTGGTGGTGGTCATGGGAACTCAATACTATGATGGTAGGGAAAATGCACAGTACACTGATTATCCGGTTACTGATTTGTTGCAGATGATGGGTCATGCTAGTCGTCCTCTTGTAGATAGCTCTGGGAAGTGTATCATCCTCTGCCATGCACCACGGAAGGACTACTATAAGAAGTTCTTGTATGAAGCATTCCCAGTTGAAAGCCATCTGCAGCACTATCTCCATGACAATTTGAATGCTGAGGTGGTTACTGGAGTTATTCAGAACAAGCAGGATGCTGTGAATTACCTAACATGGACCTTCATGTACAGAAGGCTGACACAGAATCCAAATTACTACAATCTGCTGGGTGTTGGTCACAGGCATCTCTCTGACCACCTCTCGCAGCTGGTGGAGAATGCTATCAGTGACTTGGAGGCAAGCAAATGTGTCGCCGTTGAGGATGACTTTTTGCTTTCACCTATGAATCTTGGCAGGATAGCGTCATATTATTATATCAGTTACACGACAATAGAGCGTTTTAACTCTTCTTTGACCTCCAAAACGAAGTTGAAGGGCATGCTGGAAATATTGGCTTCAGCTTCGGAATATGAACAGTTGCCTATACGACCAGGTGAGGAGGAGTTGATAAGAAGGTTGATTCATCACCAGCGTTTCTCTTTTGAGAATCCGATATACACAGATCCTCACATAAAGGCTAATGCTCTTTTGCAAGCCCATTTCTCTAGGCAAGTGGTGGGTGGCAATCTCGTTTCTGACCAGCAAGAGGTGCTTGTTTCTGCTACTAGGCTGCTTCAAGCAATGGTTGATGTTATTTCCAGCAATGGATGGTTTAGTCTAGCAATTCTAGCAATGGAGGTAAGCCAGATGGTGACACAGGGAATGTGGGTACGTGATTCTGTGCTTCTCCAGGTTCCACACTTCACAGAGGAATTGGCTAGCAAGTGCCTAGAAAATCCAGGAAAGAGTATAGAGACAGTGTTTGATTTAGTGCAGATGAAAGTTGACGAGAAGCGTGAGCTCTTTCAAATGTCGGACTTAGAGCTTATGGATATTGAACGGTTCTGTAATCGGTTTCCAGACATTGATTTGACATATGATGTGCTGGAGAGTGATAATGTGAGGGCTGGAGACCATGTAAGTGTGCAGGTAACCCTTGAGCGAGATATTAAGGGTAGAACAGAGGTTGGGCCTGTTTTTGCACCCAGATATGCTAAAGCCAAGGAAGAAGGATGGTGGCTTGTTGTTGGCGATACAAAGAGCAACCAATTACTGGCCATTAAGAGAGTTACGTCCCTCCAAAGGAAGTGTAGTGTCAAGCTGGAGTTTGCTGCGCCTGCAGAAGCTGGAACGAGGACCTACACACTCTATTTTGTCTGCGACTCTTATTTTCTGGCCTGTGATCAGGAATATAGTTTTACTCTTGATGTTAAAGAAGCAATGGCTGAAGATAACAATGGTAAGAGATTGATGTAGCGTTTCTTTTCTTTTTTTTGGAGAACATACTCTAAATGCTTAGTTTATTACCATAGACAAGCTAGTGGTGATTAGTTGTGTGGCTCTCTGCTTTAGATCCTTCTTTTTCGATAGAGACTAGATTTCAATGGCAATTGTGCAGCTGCCTAATAGGTTTGAAATGCTGGTGGGATGGCACGTCAACCCACCAGTGGTGATTAGTTATTTGATATCAGTATTGGTTTTCTCTCACTTAGAGGTTTCTGGTTCTGCCTTGTCCCTTCCCTGTCAACCCTTTACAATATATAGGGAAGCTTATTTGTACCACAAAGCTAATTGTAATAAAAGAATATAGTACATTAGATTATGTGTACATCATTTGTAGAAGATTCTTAAGCTAATTAGTCAGTACGCTGCTAGAAACGGCATATTATAGTGGCTTTCTGCTAAAGATATGCTTAAATCAAAAGCAATTTCATTTCACTGCTCCCTCTTTCATGAGCAGACATGCAGAGGCAACAAACAACAACCACAAATCCAGTGTAATCCTACAAATGGGGTTTGGGGAGGGTAATATGTACGCATATCTTACCCATCTCTCATGACCGTAAAGAGACATGTTTCATAATTAAGAAAAAGATTTAATTAGTGGAGATTCTACGGACAACCATGGATTCTAAATCCCACGAAAGTTACCAATATACTAATCAAAAGAAGTGCCAAGAAGGTCTAGCTAAAATATGAGAAAATGACATTGTTAACCGCTCTCAAAATAATAGCCGGAAAAATGGAGATACAAAAATTATATAAATTTTATATACTTTTTCGGCTACTAAATATAATAGTTTCTGGCGCGAGCTAAAAGTGAAAAAGCCCTAAACTAACAGCTTGTTTGGATGGTTGTTACCCATTGTATCGTATCGCATTGTTACTTTAAATACAATGTTTGTTTTGATTGTTACTTAAATTTTATTGTATCGTATCGTTAAATCCGTCGTTACATAACGACGAAATGTGCCACTTTATGTAACGACTGATTTGATGTGGTCGCGTCGTTATCTTGTCTTTTTCTCTCAATCTCACCATTTATTATTATTAAATTATTTTGTTTTATCATTTACCCTATCTTTTTATATTGTAATTTTACGTTGTATCATAATTTTTTTTTTATAATATTGCAAGTTTATTCTTCATATTGCTGGTGCATGATATCATGAAACGATGGCAAACGATACAATCTATCCAAACATTGTATTGAGCAAACGATACAGTACAATACAATACAGTACGATACGATACATTATGGAACGATGCGTAACAATCCTCCAAACAAGCCGTAAAGTGGCAAGATTGAGGCCTCGAAAAGCTTAATGTTTGAGTTTCATTCAAGTAGAAGGATTGAGGAACGCAATGTAAATTGAACGGTCGAAGATTTTTTTTGTTTTTTTAATTAAAACTAAGGACTTTAAAGGTTAAATGTCTTGGGAATTATAGTGTGGACATTGGACAAACAGTTCAATTTGTGTCAATTGAAAAAGAAAGAAAAAGGCCAGATAAGGCATTAATGGAACTTTTGTGAACCTCTCAAATTGGAGAATGTCAGATAGGTGCTTATCAAATTGAAATGACACCTCGGTAATTGAATTAGTCTAAAGGTTGCAATTTTAAATTACACTGTTTATATTAGGTGCAAATTTTTAATTTCATTTACTGTCCTCACTCTTCCATATTTAGCTGCCCTTCGGGTGAAACCTCAATAAAAAAACGAGAAATTTTATGTTGTGTCTCACATTCCACATAATTCTTATGTAAGACCCTTGATTACTGACAAGTGAATTCATGAGTCTCATTTATTTACTTTGAAGATAAAATTAGAACAAATAATTTAAAAGTTATTTAATATGCCTAACTAAGAACCAAAATAAGTATTAACATACTAATCAAAATGGTAAGAAAATATATGCATTTAAAAAGCTAAGCCTTCTGATCCTTCCGATCGGCACATATATTACAGAAGCTAAAACATATACTTGAATTGGAAAAATATGCTAACTTATAATTATTTTTTTGGGTATGAAGACAGAACTTTGTTTAACAATTTTTTCTAGAAATTTTTTAGACCATTTATCGATTTGTGCGTGTCATTCTTCCGCAAGGACTTTGCTAATCGGATGTCTCCAAAGGAACAAACTTTGTTTAACAATAATCTCCAAATCAGTTGACAAGAGCTTGAAAAAATAATCATCTTGATATGCTTAATGATAATTAAATATGTCAAAAAGTAAGAAAAGTTATTATTACTTGTTTAGAAAAGTAACTTCCATTAGTATAATAGAGATGAACAATTGCATAATTGTAAGATAAGAAAAATAATATAAAATGATTAATGCTTAGTAACTTCTCAAATTGTTATTTGCTAGTATTCTTCAAGCTTCTTTCAAACAATATAATTTCAATCCACCCGTGGAGCCAATAACTCCATCGTTGCAATATACAATCACCATCAGTCCCAACTCAATTACTAATTAGGATACAAAACTAATTCTCTGAACCATTAAAATAAATATTTCTTCCGGTGATGCATGAATTTTGGTTCTCAATACAACCTCCGAACTAGTTAGCAGAAGCCTGAGTCAATAGTTGTGTAAAACTAGTATTGGAACCTTCTTATAACGACATCAATGAATTTAACGGAAAAGAAAACAAATCAATACCAATAAATAAATTAAAATATAAAGACCACCATAAAATTAAAATTTGATTGTTTAGAGATTGAACCTCAAGACTTGAGCCCAAGAATCATTGCTCATGTTGTTGTATTGCTCTAGCTTTTAAAGTCTTTTGTGGTGCCCTCTTCTTTTTTGCTCAAGTTTTAGTTTCAATCTTCCATATCCACTTCCTTTATCCTTCTTCTTAATTGGATCGAAAACTCGATCATTAGTTCCTAAAGGACTAGCAGATGTACTAAATTTGGGATAGCTCTTATGAGTACCTTCTGCATATAACTCACTTTGGAGTTTAGTAATCTCAATCTTTGCTTGATACAAACACTTTCTAGCAATTTTTTCAGACTCGACATCGTATTTGCAGCTAAAGTCATAACAACAAATGATTCTTTCATCAAATCATTTAAGCGAATGGCCACAGATGAAGTTGGTGATTTCTTCCTATTGTTGTACTCATCAAATCCATTCCCTTGTATAGTATTCTTTGTCCATCTTTTCAGAATATATTGCACAGTGATATAAGAAAAATCTAACTCACAGAATAATACTTTTAGTGCATGGCAACATAACCAACCCAAAAATTCAAACATAAGACAACTACAACTTATAGAATTATCAAATAAATTGAATTGAACGACGTCAATTTGTCCTCCTTCCCTTCTAGGAACTGTATATGTGTGGCAAATGCCATTATTTTCAAATTTGGTCACCTTCTTGGATGTTCCATGCAAAAATTCATGTTGAAATGTTGTAAATATGGTTCTTGTGTAAATATTCGCAGCATGCTTTAATGTCCACAATTTTCTATAGCAAGTTTGGGTGTTCCTCGGCATTTAAAATCCTTCGTCACCTTAATATCACGCATTTCAGTTTCCCTTTGCTCATAATAATTAACAAATTCAGTTAAAGTCATTGTTTTGCAAGCCATTTCAATAAAGACCCTATTAGTGCTCTCACTCCTTTGAGTTGATTTAATGTCTGCAGAGAAAGTGGAACGACTAAATGTAGGCCACCACTTTTCCCTCAAATCATGCAATCTTTGAAGCCAACTATTTCTCTCACATTCTCATCTTCTGTCATTTCTTTCCATACTGACTCAAACTCTGACTCTGACTTGCACCTCCATATATAAGAGCTTATCAAAATATTTTTTCCTAAATCCTGATTTCCAATAAAGTTGAGGTATATTTTTTTGAACATTTTTGTCAGTATGCCATTCACATAGGCGGTGACAAGTACTTGAAAAAACTTCCTTAATGGCAGATGCAATTGCAGGAGCTTGATCGGTAAATATAGTTTTTGGTGCTTTCCCTCCCATTACCTTAAAAAATGTGTAGAATAGCAAAACAAAAGAACTAGTTGTTTCATCACTTAAGAATGCACATCCAAAAAAGATATTTTTTCCGGTGATTATTCACACACCCACAAATGGAGCACAAATCATGCCATATTTATTGTACCATATGTAGTGTCAAAAATTATCACATCACCAAAACACTTATAGTACAACTTAGATATACTATCTCTTTGGAAAAATTGCACATTCGTCCATCTTCATCTACTTGAAAAGAGTAAAAAAAAGTTTGAGTCCTCTGATTGCATATATATAAAATGATTCAAAAGAGTTTGAGCATTTCCACAATTAATTATACTTCTTTTACGTGCTAGTATAAAATTTTGAGCATCTTGTTCAATGAATCCAACATTCAATACCACCTGCTTCATTTTGAAGGTATCGAACAACTTTTTCAATGCGAATACCAGCATTTACCATAGAACTAAGAATATCTTTAGTAGCATCTGTAAGTCTTTGGCCAGACGACATGAAATGCCTCAAATTTTTCTTTACTATCGGATGGTTATGCTCATAAAAAATTCAAAAACTTCGTATATCCCATTTGAAATCTTAAACTTTATGCGAGCTATGCAACCACATCTATATTCTAACCTTTGACATTTATTTTTTTGATAATCCGAACATAACAGGGATTGTCCTTCGCAAGAATAAAGAAATAAATGCCTAGTTAATTCTTTCTTTCTATTGTAAGTTTTTGCACCTTTTCCAACACCAAAACCTTTTGCTACAGCATAGAAATTGTAAGCTTCATATGATTCATCTTCAGAACAAAATTTCATCCCATCTTAAAAGCAAAGTCGTTGCTGATGTTAATACCTTGAACATTATTAAACAAACGCGCCGCCAATTTTTAAAAGGTAGTTATTGCTCCATATATTAGGATTGTTTTGGAGTAAACAACTTTGAACCTCCCTAAAACTTTTAAAGTCCTTTAGATTCTTCACATCGAGTTCTTGAAACTGCATTTTATTGTGGAAGCAGATCAACTTTGTGTTAGTTTCTGAAACTTAATTTAGCTTTGGTAAGCCTATTCATTTCATACATACAATATTACATTTAGTAAATTTAATTTCCATATTTTTCTGTCTACTTCTTTATCTTGTTCGATTGGTTCTAAGGAAATTTATATTTTATTTGTTGCTTTAATATTTTGGATTGAATGCTCATATTTTTTGGGATAAATTTTGTTCACTCTTTACTTCTTCTTTTCTAATGGAATTAACGCATGATTTATATAGTATTAATGTTTTAGTAAAATTAAATTCAATATTTTCTGTCTACTTCTTTATCTTGTTCATACCAGTATAATAATTAGTAAATTTAATTCTCACAATTTTCTTGCAAATTTCAATCCTTAAAAATCAATATTTATTGTTGTTTCACAGATGGACATTAAGGAATATCACACGAGTTGCCGGATTCCATTTCCGATCAAATCCTATATTTCTTGATACAAAAAGTTCCATAAGGATGACTAAACTATCAAAAAGATATCCATTCTTGATAACCCATCGAGGAATGGCTGTTTGGGCCCCTGGGCCAGATGAGCGCCCACTTCGGGCTGAGGGTGCACGCCATGCTCTTCTCCTTACCGAGTATGGCGTAGACGTAGAGGGCACACCTTATTACATTGGGAAGTGCAGTTGGACTGTTGATAGTTGGATGAATGGTTACATCTGTGTCCGTCGTAACATAGTGTCCCGTTTTTCGGTGATTGAAGGCGACGTATTTTGGAGGTTTGAAGATAATTGACAACTTTATAACAAGAAACAATTATGTCATCTGTCCTTTTTTGTCGAGTCTTGCTATTTGTTGTGGCGGTTAATCACTGGGTATGTGGTTTTGTGAACGGTTCTGAAGCTTGTAGTGCTTTTATTTTACAAAAATATGTTTAATATTCGGTTTTGCTATTGATTGCTGTAGTTTTGTGAATGGTATCTCCACTTGTGATTGGTACTGCACTTTATAACAAGAAACCGTTATGCTGGACAGAAAACTAGACCCTACTCTCAATGGCGGTTCACACAAAATTAGAGGCTAAATCTAAATTTAAATAAAAGGCCTTTTTTTATAAGGCAGTACTTTTACAAGTTATAAAGACTTTAAATTCACAACAAACATATGATAGTAATTGTAAATTTATATTACGAAGGGTTAATCAAGGTAATAATATGTAAGCTATATGCTTGCAATATGTTATTTTGGATCTTGTTGTAAAAAATATTATTTACTAATATTAAATTTTGAGTAATTTTATTCAAAGTTCTAAATATTTTTACTATTAAAAAGTATCCATATTTTTATCTGTCACGACCCAAATCGATGGGCCGCGATGGGCACCCGGTACCTTACTCAACCGAGTACCAATCATAATGTATTTTTTCATGTCATATTATCATAAATAACTGAGCCAGAGAGGCAGCCGTGAAATAGGTAAAATACAACAGGTAATGCCAACTTATACATAAGACATATGAGCCTCTAAGACCAAAATAACCACTTGAACACTGAACATAGGCCGATAAGGCCATACAATCTTTTACGTACATGACATCTGTCTACAAGCCTCTAAGAATACATAATTTTTATAAAGGTGGGGACAGAGTTTCACCATACCAACTATACACATCTAACTCATACTAACCAAATAAGAAGCTCCGAAGCAAATGGATCACACCAACATCTTCCGCTGAGCTGATAGCCTACTTGGAGGTCTCTCGACCTGTCTATCGGGACCTGCAGGCATGAAATGCAGCGTCCCTAGGTAAAAAGGGACGTCAATACGAATAATGTACTGAGTATGTAAGACACATAAATAAGTACATAACAAACATGGAGGAAATATAGAGTAATGACTCCACCTATAAGTCTGAATAACTTTATAAATCATGAAATAATTATAGTATCATGCATAAGCGTATGAATGTCATGTCGTGCATAGGTACATGTTTATAACATCATCAGCTTCTGAGAGCATCCACCATATCATCTTGGTCACGGTGGGCAAATATCATCAACGTATACCAGCTGATCAGGTGGTGATACGTATATAACACCATAACCTTTCCCATATCCCATATATATATATATATATATATATATATATATATATATATATATATATATATATATATATATATATATAATGCCATCTGGTCACGAGTCAATGTACATGAATACAATGCATAAAAAGTGCATTAATAAAATCTTTCGGAATGTCATAAGACCATTTTGCCTTTGAGTAATATCATAAAGTAAACTCTTTTCAACTTTCGTATTTTTCTGAGACCCATAAACAAATGATAGAATAATATGACACATGGGGAATCAAGAATATGGGCACCCCTAGTATTTACTATGAATAGAGTCATTTATGAAAATTGCGTATTTTGCTCGTTTCATTTGTATCATATGGATCATGCCAAAAGAAAGAAGGGATAGTGTTAGAAACTGAGCATCCACCAGAATGTATAGAGAATCGGGTTCTCTATGAGTTTCCACTAAAAATACTGAGGAACCAAACTGTATAGCGATCCGGTCCTATATCAGTTTGGTATAGTGCTAACTGCGGAACCCGTATGTAGATGAGACACATGATATGTTCCCACTGTATAGAGAATCACATTCTCTAGTAGTTCCTACTGTAGGCAATAGACTATGCAACCGATCAGTACAGGGAATCAGGTTCTCTAATTGTTACCACAATAGCTCAGCAGTAAGTAAAGAACACAGAGGATGTTTACGTGGAAATATTCCAACTCAAGGGGACAAAAACCACGACCTACACTTGTAGGCTTTCAACTTCACTAACTTGTAAACACCTATTACAAGCCACTTTGTAATACCTCTATTACAAAGGATTCAACTCAACTAACTTGTGGCACTCTCACCACAAGCCACTTTGTGACTCTCTAGTTACAAAGACTTTGACTAACTTGTGATACTCTCACCACAAGTCACTTTGTCACTCTCTAGTGACAAAGGCTTTAAGCACTCTAACTTGTAATAACCCTATTACAAGACACTTTGTAATAACTCTATTACAAAGGCTTTACAACTCGACTAACTCTAGCCAAGACATAAACTTGGAGGGTTTGTGATTTTGGGTTTCCTAAAATAGCTTCTAAGAAAGAAAGATAGGAGTTACAATTGAATAACAAATAACAAAGACTCAACAAACCTAAGGACTTAAGACATCTTCAATCTTGGATCCGGTCCTTGAGGTTGAAACAACTTTGTTCTTGCACTTGAGAGAATATTTTCGTTTCTGATTTTGCAAGTCTTAGAGAGAAGTGCCTTGTGTCTTGCACCAGGTTTATATTACAAAATACATCACCTTAGTGATGTCAATTCACAATGGTGATGTCCAATCTTGGTTAGTACATGCCCCTTCTTAATGGGAAGTGACTGATGCATTGTCTGCTGCACTGTTGTGTGTATAATTACAGACAGTCACTTTCTGCATTTGCTTTCTAGCTGTACTGTTGATTATACTTATGTCAAGGGAACACCAAGGTATCAGGTCCATAATCTGGTTCCTGTGAATCTAAAGCACACTGCCCAGATTATCTTGAGTCGATTAACATGAATGATTGTACCAGGCATGCTTTAGGTCCTTTATCTGGTTCTCTCATGAAGTAAGTTGTTTTACCTTCCTTGATGGTATTTATACGTGTGTGACATCACTTACAATGATGTAAGCAAGGTAGGTAAAAAGCCTTCCATAGAAAGTTGACTGCTGCACTGTTCCTGTGCATTAGCGTGTGCAGGCAGTAACTTTCCTACTGGAGAGTTGACTTCATACAGTCTCCTCGGGAACTGGTAGGGACATGTTTCCTCAACTGTTCCTTCCTCTCTGAAGAGTTAAGTTATATCCCATGCTGGATCCCAACCTGAAACTTTTGTGATCTCATGGTCTTGTAGATGTGTAACAGGTTCCGTATCTGGTTCTGGATGGTAAGTTTGTTAGATCATCAAAACATAAAGTAAAGTACTTATGCCCAAGGTACTTGTAACCTATCAGATAGCCTTAACATACCTGAGTCGATTCTCTTGACAATCCCTCTAACATACGTTAATTGTGACAAATCACGTGACGACAAGATCGGAGTAGGAGAAAAATCCGTATGATATTCTTGATAAAGATTATACTAGGCTTCGTTAGAATTACAAAAATGTCACATTGCTAAAATGCTTAAGGAATTTTAGCTTGAATCCTTGAATTCTTGCTTGAATTATTGTTGAAACAGAATATCACATTACTAAGTCAAATTGCCTACCAATTTTAACATAAGCAACTCTCTTTAGAGATGTTTATGCTTTAAATGGTGTGCCCCCCACATGCTAGGTTACTAAGCCCCATAATCTACCTAAATTAGCCACCTTTCATCATAATTTAAGAGTCAACATTCTGAAATTTGGGGGGCTGCCACGTTAAGCCCCCTTAAACTTATCCAAATTTTTACCCTTTTTCCTTAATTAATTTATTAATCCTCCACTAATCCAATAATTAACCAATTATTCACATAATTGAGAATTATTTCAAATTACTTAAAATACTACTCACTTGACACACTTTATGTACCCTACTATCATGTTCATATGGTACCTTGAATGTGATTAGCCCATAAATACCAGGTATTATAACTCGGATCGTATTTATCCCAAAATATCAAACTTTGACGAAACTCATTTCCTTCGATTCGCTTACCATCTGACCTTTACGAATTTACTTATCACTTGTCTGGAATAGCGTAATACTTATAATCCCAAAATAATCTCATTCCCGAATTTATGTCGATTAACTTACGACGAAGCGTTAATGTATGAAAATGCGGGATGTGACATCTCATTTTCGAGCTTATATCAATTTACTTATGGAATACTTTCACGTACGAAAATATGGGGTGTAATATTATTCCCCCCTTTGGAACATTCGTCCTCGAATGTTGACTGATGCACTTATCATTTTCGTAACTTATGTCTTCCGAATATTTTAGTACTCTCCTTGCCATCTAGGCAACTACTGTGTGAATAAATCCAAAGGCTAGTGCATTCCCCCTTTAGGCCTCTTTCTCACATCTTGACTTGTGGTCGAAATCCTTCCAATCTCGTAACTTTTGCTACCTTCTATCATGCAGCCTGTACGATACTGACCTTATATGTGCGCATATGTGACTCTTCTCCCCTTTTTCTGCAGCTTTTAGCCAATCTCTAGTTCTCACTTTGTGAACATATACAGAGCTTGACAAGATATCCCTCTGGGCATCCATAGGTACATTGAAGTTCTTTGCTCGGTACTTTGTTGAACTTACGAATATTACTATATCTTGTTTCATAGACCCGGTTATCTATTCGCATGATTTTACTGCATCTAGGTAGGTCATACTATACCATAATTCTTACTTCAATTTATCGTTGTTGAGGTCTGCTACCAAATTCTAGCTTACTCTTGTTGGTTATCTTATATGTATAAATGTAAGTCTTTTAGTGCTTCCTCATTATTGTTCATCTTAAGAATGACGACTTAATCTCAACTCATACTTTGTGACTTTTGTTCATCCATTGTTGATTCACCTCAATATTTATCTACAATATACCACCGATAACTTGAAACTTCTTACGTAATACCTTGCCACTAAGGCTTATGTTTCATCGAGGAATATTTGAAGTGATTTTCCTGATCCACTTAGCAGCTATATTGTACTTCAATACCGTATTTTATAGCATCCCAATATGATTCATTTAAGTAGGTATTTTAATCCCGTATAATTCAAGAAATCCTCTTCAAATCATTACTCAATCGAAGGCCCAAACGTCATCTTTTATCTATCACAATTACATCCTCATTGTACGCTCAGGGCAACATTCCATCTCTTCTAAATGCTACTGGTCTTAGACTTATTTGAGTTTGTTCAGGCTATATTTAGCTCTCTATAACTTAGAGAAACCATTAGCTCTCTTGTTTTCATGGGCTTAATCCCGAGGACTTATCCATTCTCGTCACCTTCTCACTTGTCTTTCCTTATTCTTACTCATGTCTTCCTAAAACCTTGTCTCTTTAACTTACGACCTACACATATCTATTTATATTACCCCTAACCTTCCTTCAACTTGCTTGCACTCTAGATTTTCGTGTGTTATTCTTGAACATCAAGCGAGACATCACATCGTCTCTAAATTTTCTTTACTCTCTTAATTGGACTTCTCGATACCTAGAAATCATCGACTGGAAGATATGCCACTGACGATGCCGCTATCAATACTGAATCTCAGTACTTCTTGCCTTCTATCTGAAGTATGGACTATTCACAACCTTCTGCACTTTGGTATCTCGTACGTTGTTCACCTTTACTTTACTTACCTTAAAATATCATATCATATCTTCTATCTCTTTCATAACCACCCTTCCACATAGGTATGATTCACACCATAATTTGAAGCTCTATTATAATACTACAATCCGGTGGGAGCTTCATACTGACTTCTTATTACTGCTTTATCGTAGAGCCGTTATAGACGATGGTTGTTGTACTATCTCTCTCGTACCTCTGATTTTTAAGGGATATACTACAATGTTCTCGATCACGATGTTTCTAATTTTCTAGGTCCAATAATCAGACTCCTGATTACTTAGTTGATGTCGCTCTTTAGTTTTCTCTTCCCTCTGATCAACCTTTATGTAGGCTTAAGCTATCTTCCGATCTGTGGTTCATGGTATTAGTTATCCTGTTTAGCCTTTCATGGGCTTGATAAATATGCATGATACAACCTTTTAATAGTTTAATCCTTCATTTATGACCTGGGCTCAATTCTTTCTTTTAACGTATACCAGAATCTTCTATGGCTGTATATGCTGCATGTATAAAACTTTGAACCCTTAAGTGAGTTCATAACGTAACCAACTCTGTATCATTGATCGAATCATTTCTTTCATTCCATTTTAGCTTTCTTTCAATGTAAGCTATTACTTTTCCTGGGCTTTCTGCCCCTTTGTTGCGTCTATACTTAGCTTATCTTAGTGCCCACACTTGCCAGAGTTTTCGTGTAACTCATATGATCTCGAATATTACTTCCCATTTATTAGTCATGGTATGTGCCACTTTCCTTTGGAGTGCTTATATTGTTGTTGTGAGACTGTTGTTACACGACCATTTCCTCTTTAGGTCGTTGTGCTTAAGTTGAAGCCTTCTTCCTTATTTCCTCAGCTAGTCTTTCGTTGTAGTACTTAGGGAGGATCCTCTGACTCTTGTAAAGCTGCGAGCTTATCACATCGCATATCCAATAAAATTTTTGATGTCCTTCCTCACCTATAATTTCCATAGTTACTTACTTCCATGCCCTTGTGCTTGTAGGGTTGCTTCTGAACTTGATATTTTGACCATTTTCCCATTGGCACTCTCTTTTATTTTTGTAACACTCATATGGTACCTTTAATTACCCGATTCCTATTTGAATATTTCTCAAGTATTACAATGTCATAACTGCACGGCTGAATTAACTATCTGGGTTTTACTATATTTATCTTGCACGACCTGTTGATTTGTCTGTATCCTCTTGGTTAGCCATAACTAGGTTCTTCCTGAATCTACTACTAACTACGCGTTGTCCCACTCTCATATCAATACTCCACGTAATCTTTCTTGGGTTATTTTGTTTGTCTTGACTTATCTCTCGCACTAGGTCCTTATTTATCCATAGCATCCCTTACTTCTTTTCCTTGACGTCGTGCTTGCATAATGTTCTAGAATTGTAGCATATTTGTAGGATTTGGATAAGTGCAATCTCATTCCTTTCTCATTTTTATTGCATTCTTCCTTTACTATTCCATAGTTACAAGAACCACTTAATTCTGATATAATATCATGTCATCCATATTCCCCCTTTAGGGGAGTACTAAGAGTTGGAGCTACAACAATCTGCCTATAGATGTTCTACTTCTTCATTTTTTGCGTCCTTTTACATCATCGATGACCCTTACTTTCCTTGCGGTAATCCTTCTGTACTAAGGATAACAAAATTCCTTACTCACTAGGTGACAATTACTATAACTGGCACATACAATGTCTTAAGCTTAATTTTGCTCACATTACTTACTTTAAAGAAGCGTCTTCCTGAATGACCATTCTCTGAATTTCTCATGATTCTTCTTCTATTGTCCATTCTATTATTGCCGGTACGAAATCTGAAATTTTCATGATGTTGACCATTATCAAATCACTAAATCCCTAATCCATGTTTACTTTATCTTGTTCACCAGCCCATACTGATCTCTATTATTCTAGGGTCTAGCTTTTCCTATTGGTAATCACATTAGAGTCGTGAACTTACTTCTTGAAATGAGGATATGACCTCATGGCCTATACTCTCTTGTTTTCTTGAGGCCTATCACCTCTCGTCTCTTCCTTTACCTGACTATGGACCCGGTAATAATGTCATCTTTTTTTTAATCTACCGTTGTCATCCATGTATCGCATCTTACTCATAATTCTTCCTTATCTCTCTTCCCATTGCTATGCTAATATTTCTGCCTATCCCTTTCTTATGAGAACTTCAGCAAGACATTCTTTTACTTTTTTCTCCCCTTGCTTCATTCAACAGTTCTTCAGGTTGCTCAACGTCCTTGCTCTACTAGGGACGAGAGTCACACTAAGGTAATATTTGTCCCTTCCAGCGTTCAACGCTTATTTTCTGAAGTTTTTTTTGATCATGCTAGTATTCACATCTAATTGTAATATTCTAGAGTGCACCATCTGGGTGTCTCATAAGAAGATCTATTAGGACACCTGTAATATCCTTCGAAAATGTCAACTAACCCAAACAATCCATTCACCATTTTGGGTTACTCTAACCCCTGCTAGGTTCTAATGTTTTGTCCTTTTCTTAAACTACACCTATTAGCCCCCATATGGCATAACTGAGATGAGTACAATAAATTATACATACTTCTGTTACTGTTGAATATAACTCAAAAAGCTCATATTCCTCTGCCTTAATTATAAACATTGTTAACCTTCATTAACTAGGCGCCTCGTACTCTTCTTCATCTTACTTCCTTTACTTGTTGAAACTTGTATTTATCTTCTGAATCTCTCATTGTCTTTCACCATTAAGGTGGAAAGGTATTCTTGCCTCAAGACTCCTTATCAAGAGACTTACACCTTTCAGTACGCACATGATCTGCAGAAGACCTCACATTTACTTATCATAAGCATGATTCAAAGTCGATTTCCTCTAACTCAACTCTTCCATAGCCATGTCTCTTACCAACCGTCTTTCTGGATGTAGGTATCGTCTTATTACGAATAAAATAGAAATTAGGAATTTAAATTCTTATAAGTGAGCTCTGCCACAGAGTAAGAAGAAAGAGTGAGAATCCTAAATGCCCTGTAGCCTCTTGCTTATAAGTGTGATGCACGACACACTCATAAACAAGACTCTACTAGACACGGCTTGTAGAGTCCCTAAAACAGAACTACTCTAATACCACTTATGTCACGATCCAAACTGATGGGTCGCGACGGGAACCCGGTACCTTACTCAACCGAGTACCAATCATAATATATTTTTTCATGTCATACTATCATAAATAACTGAGCCAGAGAGGCTGCCATGAAATAGGTAGAATACAACAGGTAATGCCAACTTATACATAAGACATATGAGCCTCTAAGACCATAATAACCACTTGAACACTAAACATAGGCCGACAAGGCCATACAATATTTTACGTACATGACATCTATCTACAAGCCTCTAAGAATATATAATTTTCATAAAGGTCGGGACAGAGTCCCGCCATACCAAACAATACACATCTAACTCATATTAACCAAACAAGCAACTCCGAAGCAAATAGAACGCACCAATATCTTCCGCTGAGCTGATAGCCTACTTGGATGGCTCTCGACTTGTCTATCGGGACCTGCGGGCATGAAACGCAGTGTCCCCATGCAAAAAGGGACGTCAGTACGAATAATGTACTGAGTATGTAAGGCATATAAATAAGTACATAACAAACATGGATGAAATATAGAGTAAATGACTTCACCTGTAAGTCTGAATAACTTTGTAAATCATTAATTAATTATAGTATCATGCATATGCTTATGAATGTTATGTCGTGCATAGGTACATGTTTATAACACCATCAGCCTCTGAGAGCATCCCATCATATCATCTTGGCCGTTGTGGGCAAATATCATCAACGTATACTAGCTGATCAGGTGGTGGTACGTATATAACTCCATAACCTTTCCCATATCCCATATATATATATGTATATATGTATATATATATATATATATACACACACACACATATACGCGTATATAACGTCATCTGGTCATGGCCAATGTACATGAATGCAATGCATGAAAAGTGCGTTAATAAAATCTTTCGGAATGTCATAAGACCATTTTGCCTTTGAGTAATATCATAAAGTAAACTCTTTTCACCTTTTGTATTTTTCTGAGACCCATGAACAATGATAGAATAATATGACACATGGGGAATCAAGAATATAGATACCCCTAGTATTTCTATGAATAGATAAAGTTGCGTATTTTGCTCATTTCATTTGTATCATATGGATCATGCCAAAAATAAAGAAGGGATAGCCTTAACATACCTGAGTCGATTCTCTTGACGATCCCTCTAACACACGTCAATTGCGACAAATCACGTGACGGCAAGATCGGAGTAGGAGAAAAATTCGTATGATATTCTTGATAAAGATTATACCAGGCTTTGTTAGAATTACAAAAATATCACATTGCTAAAATGCTTAAGGAATTTTAGCTTGAATCCTTGAATTCTTGCTTGAATTATTGTTGAAACAGAATGTCACATTACTAAGGCAAATTGCCTACCAATTTTGATATAAGCAACTCTCTTTAGAGAGGTTTATACTTTAAATGGTGTGGCCCCCACATGCTAGGTGACTAAGCCCCATAATCTACCTAAATTAGCCACCTTTCATCATAATTTAAGAGTCAACATTATGAAATTTGGGGGCTGCCACGTTAAGCCCCCTTAAACTTATCCAAAATTTTACCATTTTTTCTTAATTAATTTATTAATCCCTCACTAATCCAATAATTAACCAATTATTCACATAATTGAGAATTATCTTAAATTACTTAAAATACTACTCACTTGACACACTTTATGTACCCTACTATCATGTTCATGTGGTACCTTGAATGAGATTAGTCCATAACGGTATTATAGCTCAAACCGTATTTATCCCAAAATGCCATACTTCGACGAAACTCATTTTCTTCGATTCACTTACCCTCTGACCTTCACGAATTTACTTATCACTTGTTTAGAATAGCGTAATACTTATAATCCCAAAATAATCTCATTCCCGAACTTACGTCGATTAACTTACGACCAAATGTTAACATACGAAAATGCGAAATGTAACATCTCATTTTCGAGCTTATATCAATTTACTTATGGCATACTTTCATATACGAAAGCATGGGGTGTAACATTATCTTTCTTAATAAAGATTTTGTATTTTTTTCTCCACAAATTTTAATATTGTCTAAGCCAAATAACATGAAAAAATCTATTAAAATTTTTTGGGGCCCAAAAACAAAAGCTTTACTAAGCTAGCGTTTGGCCATAGATTCCCAAATTTGTTTTGAAAAATCTGATTTGGATGAAGTTTGGTTTAAAGATGAAAATGTGTTTGGACATATGTTTTCAAAATATATTTTCCAAATTTATTTTGAAAAAACATATGTATTATTATCGATTTGGCCCAAAACCAGTTTGGGATTTAGGCAAAATATAGGCAAAATCTATGGACAAACATGTGTTGTGTTTGCCAAATAAAACTCAAATTTATTTTGGCGGTCCTAAGTCTCCCCGTTGAGCCAATCCTGCCCTGGTAACACAATGTATGTCAAAGTCAAATATTTGACCTAAGTGCCTATACAAATAATGGGGCCCCTTGCTTTACTCTGCAAATTTAAAAATGCTTGAACCTGTATTGTCCTCGTAAAAGCTACCGTAAGTGCTCTAAAGATTTCAAGAATTTAGCGGGTCAATTGTTGCTGGAGTGGTTTGGTGAATTCAGTACTGCGAGGTGTTGAGTCTTTGTCTGTTGAATTTATTGAGGTGCAGGGGCGGATGCAGCCTTCGGACAACGGATTTATCTGAACCCAATACGTTTTATATGCAGTACTATAAATTTATGGGCAAAAATCTATTAAACCTACAATAAATAGTAGATACGAACATATCACTTTAAAAATATAATGGGTTCAACGCCAAAAAATAATAAATGTTGAACCCACAGAACTAAAATTCTGGATCCGCTTCTGTTGAGGCGGTGTATGCTCACTTGTCCTTCCATAACAGGAAGTGTCCTATCTTACTCCTCCTTATACAAAGGTATATGTCATCCCACCCCTTATTTAAAAGACTTGAATACAAAGTCTCCCTTCCAAATTTTCAATAAACTATATATAGTCCTAGTAAATTTATGTCTTCTCTTCTTTTTCCTGCCATCCTTAGGGGTCAACATTGGTTCTCACTTACCCACGCATTACTTGAATCCGGGACTTATCAGTTGATGGTCGAGGTGTTTTACCAACCGAAGAGTTCTAATTCTAGTTTGCGTATATTTCAATTAATTCATGGAATTGTATCTAAGCTCTTTCTTGTATTTTACTGCAAAATGTGTGGTAGTATTTTAATAGTTTTGTGGACAAGTGGCTACATAAATGGTATGTGTCTTGATCTTCTAATGCTAAGCCAAGTGTCATTTTGCATGGAGTGTGTTGTCATCTTGCACGAAGGAAATTTGACAAATAAGTAAAACACTTGTCTTGTGCAGAATCTTTCCTTAGGCCTATATACCGCCATGATTAGGCCATCATTCTTCCATCATCCAAACACCAAAAAAAGCTAATCATTTGCAAGAAAAAGAAATTCGTCTATCTTCCTTCCCTCCTATACATCCTTCTCCTTCTAAATTCTTCTTCTGTAATATTTTAATTGGCATAAGATATTAGTTGATCTTTCTCTTCCAACTTGCTGGATGTATTATTAATATTTTGCTGATTCCTGGCATAGGATATATCTTCCTTCGGAAGCTTTTAAATGTTCACTCTCTCGCAGAAAAAAGAACATATGAAATTGCACGACAGCTGAACTCTCAGGGTAATCCAGCCTCATTTAAAATAGAAAGGGTGCAGAGAGTACAACAGAACCCAATTTCAAATTTTTTCGATTAATTAAGAAGCTCAATTCCCTTCCAACTTGTCTTCTCTTTTGTCCATCCGTTTCAACCTAATTATATCTCAAGCAGCTCCATATGGCCAACCAGCAAAACACTCTCATCGTCCTCCCCACACTAACACAGAAGCCATTTAACAGAGAGATATACTCTTTAGGGTCATTTGGTTCATGTTATAGTTATGCAGAAATTATAATGCAGGATTTGTATGCGGTGAATAATAATGAGGACATTACTTTTACAGAATGTATGAAAATCCAAATCTATGTATTTCCAACATGATATGATCGTTCTATAGGCTAGTTAACTTTTCGTTGGACAAGTATGCAACCTTTTTGAATTTAATTGAAGAATCCTTTATCAATTAAGGTAGAAATATGCAAACTTGCCAGTAGTTCTTTCTTTGTCTCTTTTTCTACTGTAAGTCTGTAACTATCACTTGTTTCAAAAAATTCTTACCATGTTTTCTTTCTTTCCCATTAGGTAACCAATATAGCATATGGACCTTACAAACACAATTACGATGCTCATCTATGTGTGAAGAAAATCAATTCTCAGCTCATGGCTCACAATCTCTGTGAGTCCTAACACATGCAGATCGAAAGGGAGCTAGTTTTAGAGAAAGGAAATGAAGCAGTCAGCTATGCACTAAGTTTTGGGAATTTTCTCAATAAATATTTCAACATTTATACATGTGTTTCTCAACATAATTAACCGAACTTCTTTAACACTCCTAATTATAGTTATAACTAACTATCTAACCTCAGTTAACACTACTAACTATAGTTAATTTGTTAGTGCTACTAACTACAGTTACTGCACCATAGTTACTTAACCAATCCCACTCTCAATACTCCCCCTCAAGCTGGTAAGTGCAAAAATATTGAGCACTCCTAGCTTGGACATCAGGTACTCGTGTTGTGGTCTTCCTAAATCCTTTGTAAGAATATATGCCAGCTGATCATTCCTTGTACTGATATGAATAGTCTTTATCATTCCTTGTTGAATCTTTTCTCAAATGAAGTGGCAGTCTATCTCGATATGCTTTGTTCTTTCGTGATACACTGGATTTGCAGCTATCTGTAGTGCTGCTTTGCTGTCACAATATAGCTCCATATGCATTTCAATTTCAGCTCCAATTTCCCGGAACAATCCAATCACCCAAACTAATTCTGACACAGTAGAAGCCATACTTCTATACTCAGACTCTATTGAGCTCCTTGACACAATGTTTTGTTTCTTTGATTTCCAAGAAATAAGTGAATCACCATGCTTCACTATAAATCCTGTGACTGGCTTTCTGGTATTTGGACATGATGCCCAGTCTGCATCAGAATATGCAGTAATTTTGTTACACTTTCTGCTACCCATCAATACTCCCATTCCTGGTTCCTTTTTAATGTGCTTTACAATTCTTAATGCTACCTCCCAATGAAACATTTTAGGCTGTTGCATGAATTGGCTAAGTGTCTGCACATCAAAAGAATTATCAAGCCTGGTTAATATCAGGCACAACAGTTTACCAATCAGCCTTTGGTATTGCTCTCTATCTTCAAACTGCTCGTCAGTGTTTTCCCCTGCAACATCATCTGATTCTTTGCTGGTGAATTTCTGATTACTGTCAAGAGGTGTGTTTACTGCTTTGGAGGCACTCAATCCCACATCTGAAATGAGTTCTAACGAATATTTTCTCTGATTCATCAAGATTCCTTGTTGTGACCTGTTGAATTCAATCCCCAATAAGTACTTTAGCTCACCAAGGTCTTTTATTTTGAAGGCTTCCTGTAAACCCCTTTTTGTAGAAAGAATTAGCGCTAAGTTGTTTTCTGTCACTAACATATCGTCCACATATACTAGGATGATCACAATGTTGCTCCCCTACTTCTTTGTGAACAAGGAATAGTCCAAATTACTTTGTACAAAACCTTGCTTTATTAGTGCTTCAGTTAGCTTCACATTCCACTGTCTGTTACCTTGATTGAGTCCATACAAGGATTTGACAAGCCTACAAAGTGCTCCTTTATTCTCTCCCTAGCTTGCAAAACCTTCTGGGAGCTACATGTAAACCTCTTCATAGAGGTTGCATAGGAGAAAAGCATTGTAAACATCCATTTGATGTAGATGCCAACCTTGAGCAGCTTCCATGGAAATAAGTGCTCTAACAGTTACTATTTTCACCACTGGTGAGAAGGTTTCTTAATAGTCAAGTCCTTCTTGTTGATTGTACCCTTTTTCCACGAGCCTTGCTTTAACTCTTTCTACAACATCATTGGATTGATACTTAACCTTGAAGACCCATTTGCAACCTATAGTAGACTTCCTTGGTAGCGGTTGAACAATCTCCCATGTTTTGTTCTCTTCAAGGGCCTGAATCTCTACCTTCATTGCTTCCACCTAGCGTGGGTCTTGTAAAGCTTCTGACTAAGTTCTTGGCTCAGTGATTGATGTTAAAGCTATGAGGTAGTGTTGATAGGGTGACTTCAGCTTAGCATAACTAATATAGTTCTGCATAGCATGTGGGATGTTGGGGTCCAGTATTGTTGTAGTTGTAATGTAGTCAGTCATCTATGCAGGATTCCTTTTATCTCTATCCGATCTTCTCAAAGGCTCCACATCTGGAACAACAGGTTGTGTAGAGGAAGGCACTATGGACTCCTAAACTCATGGTTGAGGTGGTTCTCATAACTAATGTCCTGTTCATTTAAAGTAGGGAGTTGATTCAGCTGGTCCTCATGGCTAATATCAATATTCAGCACATGTGGGGAAGCTGGTTGATCTGTCACTTGCACATCCTCAAGAGGAGAAGATTCCTCATTTGATTCTGCTGCAACAAGAGTTTCTACACCAAGAAATGCATCATGATAAGAGTCATCTGGTTCAAGAAATAGATGGTATTGTGATTGCCTCCTGGTTTTGAAAGGAAAGACTGTTTCCTTGAAAATAACATCCCTATTTACAATGAACTTTTGATTAGTTAAATCAAGTAACACATAGCTTTTAGTCACTTCTGAATACCCCATTAGAATAGCTGTTATAGCTCTTAAATCAAACTTATCATGGTTGTTCAGTTTCTTGGCATAGCAAAGACATCCAAATGTCCTTAAATGTTGCAAGTTGGCTTTGTGTTTATTGAACATTTCATATGGACTTTTACCATTCATAGCCACTAATGGCAGTCTATTAATGATGTAAACTGTAGTGAGAACATAGTGCCCCAGTTAATGCTGCACTGTGGGCCGGTCCCGAACCGGACCGGGCCCGCGGTCTTAACGGGCCTCACGGGCCTGGTGGGCCGGTCCTAGCGGTCTCTTAAAGCCAGAGGTGGGCTGGTCTTCTTTGGTAAGCCCATGAGCCCGGGACCGTTTAGCCCGGGACCGGCTGGCGGGCCTGGTCCGGGACCAGCGGGCCTAGCGGGCCTAACGGCTATAATTTTTAATTTTTTTTTAAAAAAAACAGCCCAACGGCCATATTTAAAAAGTAGCCGTTTGGGGCTTTTTTTGACCGTTTGGTAGTTTAGAAAATGGCCATTTGGCCCCAAAACTTTATATAATTACACTTTTCCCCATTTCTCAACTATAAATACCCCCTCATTCTTTCATTTTTATTCACCAATTCATCAATATCTCTCAATCTCTCTACTACAATTACTTAATTTATTGTTGAAATTTCGTGAAAAATTGTGAAGTTGTTGAATTGAAGTTTTCAAGTGTTCAACGATTTTCAATTTTCAAGAAGTTGTTCGGCAATCCGGTAAACTCGTTTCAACTCTTACGTTTTAAGAATATATTTTTGTGTGGTTTAGTTTGCATAATTATAATTAATATGGCATTTACTTTGAAAAAAATGTTTGGTAAAGGAAAAGATAAAACCGGTGAAAGTAGTGGCCAACCAACTACCCTTCCCCCGGCTCCCCGACCTAGAAAAGATAAGCAAGTTGAAAGTAGTCGCCAACCTAGACGTCCTCCTCCTTCCGTAATTCTTGATAGTGATCACCCTTGTTTTCAATTTACCGATAGTGAATTTTACCATAATGTTGCACCAGGTGAAAGATTAGATGATGAAATTATGAATGCTCTTTATCCTAATGAAACTATTTTAGAAAATAATGAGGAAAATGAGGATGATGATGAAACCCAAGCACCGGATTTAGATGATACACCTACTAGTCCTCTTAATAACCCAACTGATGCACCGGCCGACCTACCTGTAGAAACTCCTACTTTTAATAGAGAACCTGCTAAACGCCTAGAAACATCATTAGTTTGGAATTGTTTTACTCAAGTAAGAGAACAAAATAAGGCTAAGTGTAAAACTTGTGGGAAATTAATGGTGCATAAATATACTGGAGACCGTAGCGGCACGGGTAGTTTGACTAGGCACATAAAAACACACCCTAGAGATAAGGCTAGATTTTTTCAAATGAAAGCGCAACTAGAGGGGACAAGTGTAGATTCTGCGGTTAACCCTAGTACAGGTTCAAATCTAGTTCAACCAGGAATTAACACTGTCACCGGAGGTATTTTATATTACGATCCAAATAGAGATCGTGAAGAATTAGCAAAGATGATTACTGTTATGTGCTTACCTTATACTTTTGCTTCTAATCCTAATTGGGTTCATTATATTAGAAGAGTTTTTAATCCTACTTATAAAGGTTGGCCTCGCGCAACAGTTAAGAGTGATATTTATAAATTCAAACATGAATATGAACAATATTTGCGGTATTTATTTACTCATATACCTAATCGGATTTCTATTACTACTGATATTGGTAGAAGTGGTAATGATTGTGATTATCTAACTGTTACAAGTCATTGGATAGATGAGGAATGGACAATGCAAAAACGCATAATTGCATATAGAATAATTAATTCGCGTCACACAGGTAAGTTTATAGCTAACACTGTTGCAGATATTTGTAGATATTTTTGCTTTAGCGATAAAATAATGGCAATTTCTATGGATAATGCTTCTAGTAACACTAGTGCTATAGGCATGCTTACAACAACACTAAATCCTGCATTTACTAATATTTTCCATGTTAGATGTATTTGTCATATTTATCATTTAATTGTCGGTGATGGTATGCGAATTTTAAACATAGAAATTGAAAAGGTTAGAATGGCTCTTAATTGGCTTTTTTATTCAAACCGTAGAAGTAGACTTAGAGAGTATTTTAAAAAATGTGATGAATATGGCCTTAGAGAAAGAAAGGTTCCTAAACCTTGCCCGACTAGATGGAATTGTATGTACGAAAGTTTAGTAGTTGCATATGAATATAGAAACCCAATTAATGCAACGTTTAATTCTCGGGTAGGTGGTGAGGATGATGATGAAATGCTTACTACTCAAGATTGGACGAATGTTAAAATTCTTTTAGATTTTTTAGAACATTTTCAAATTGCTACAAATGCATTTTCTGGGCAATATTATCCTACTATTTCAAACTGTTTAGTTTATATTGCAGCACTATCTGATTTGTTTGTTGAATTTGGTGAGGGTGGGGACATTTATGAACTTGCTATAAATGAAATGAAACAAAAGTTTAAAAAATATTTTTTTCTTATCCCTCCTATTTATGGTCTTGCTGCAATGTTAAATCCTACAATGAAATTGGGAGGTCCTCATTTTTGGTATTCAAATATTTATAAGGCTTTAGATCTTTCAAATGAGGAAGTTGCTACACTTGCAGATGCAAAAGCCTCAATTAAAATTAATGCTCAAACAGTTTATAATGCTTATCAACTTGCCTTAGAGCATGCTAGGCCAACTATTCCAACCCCTACTTCGTCTAGCTCACAATTGTCTAAAAGAGCTGCGGGCTTAAAAGCTCTTAAATCTTGGACGGAGTTCAGGGGTTCTCAAGGTGATAATTATGATGAAACTTCACATCTAAATGAGCTTCAAGTTTATTTGTCTCAGGGACTTGAAAAGGAGAATCCAAACGACTCTTTTGATCTTTTGGAATGGTGGAAGGCAAGGGAAAAGCATTTTCCGGTTCTTGCAAGGATGGCTCGGGATATTTTATCAATTCAAGCTTCAACTGTTGCATCAGAGAGCGCTTTCAGTCAATCAAGACTGCAAATAAGTGATCATAGAGCGTCAATAAGGGAGAGCTTGGAAAAATCTGTACTGTTTAGAGATTGGATCCGCTCGGAAAGAAGGAACTTTGGAATTGCAGAATCACAACCGGCGATAGATGAAGCTTATGAAGAAATGATGGCGGAAATTGCGGAGGATGCTGCTTCGCCCGGAAGTGGTGATGAACAAGCTTCTTTTCCACCACCACCAACGCAACCTCCTCCGAACCTTGAAGGATTTATGAAATTTGTTAGAGATACAATGTAGATTATGGTGTACCTTGTACTTTGGCATATCTTCTTTTAGTTTTTTTTTCCTTTTAATGGTGGTATTAGTACCTTGTTGTGATCATTCCATTGGGGGGAGGAAGACTAAGAAAGATATGCCATTTTTGGTAATAAAAATTATAAGACATGCCCTTGAATATATTTATGCAATATTTTTTGGGTCTTTAACTTGCAATTATTTATAAGCTATAATATATACACATAACATACAATATATACTACAAGAAAATATATAAGGTAATATATACACATAACATAAGAGGATATATATATACATAACGTACAATATATACTACAAGACAATATCCAAGAGAATATATATACACATAACATACAATATATACTACAAGAAAATATATAAGAGGATATATATATACATAACATACAATATATACTACAAGACAATATACAAGAGAATATATATACATAACATACAATATATACTACAACAAAATATATAAGTAATAAGTTAAAATATATATATTTATAAGATACAATATATATACTACAAGAAAATATATAAGGTAATATATACACATAAGTAATAAGTTATAATATATATACATAAGATACAATATATATACTACAAGACAATATACAAGAGAATATATATACACATAACATACAATATATACTACAAGAAAATATATAAGAGGATATATATATATACATAACATACAATATATACTACAAGACAATATACAAGAGAATATATATACATAACATACAATATATACTACAACAAAATATATAAGTAATAAGTTATAATATATATACATAAGATACAATATATATATACTACAAGAAAATATATAAGAGAATATATATACATATCATACAATATATACTACAAGAAAATATATAAGGGGATATATATATACATAACATACAATATATACTACAAGACAATATACAATGAAATATATATACATAACATTCTATACTAGTATACTATATATATATATATATATATATATATATATATTAATATGCTTCATGTTGTACTTTGTTATTAATTTATTATGCATGACAATTTAGTGTTTTATTATTGTTTTGTTATTTTTTTTCGTCAAGCACTTTAATAATTATATTTCTACATATATACTACATATATATTTTTAATATAGCCATGATACTACAATAAATTTCCTTACAAAAAAAAAAAACCGCTAGGTCTGCGAAGCCCACGAGCCCGGCCCGTTTAGCCCAGGACCACATGAGCTTAGGCCCGTCACGGGCCTGTTCCACCCAGTGAGCCCACGAAGCCCGGGACCACCAAGCTCGGGACTGCCAGAGCCCAGGCCCACGAAGCCCGGCCCGTTTGGCCCACGAAGGCCCGGGCCCGGCCCAGAATACACTCTTAGCCCCAGTACCTCAAGGGAATTCCTCCTTAAAATCTCAAGGCTCTTGCTACTTCTAATATGTGTCTATGTTTCCTCTCAGCTATTCCATCCAGTTGAGGAGTATAGACACAAGTCTTCTGATGCATAATTCCATGATGTTGTAAGAGATCACTACACTCATTGTTTAAGAATTATCCTTCATTATCTGATCTAATTACCTTGATTATCCTGTTAAACTGATTCAGTATCAATTTAATGAAATTTCTCAGCACAACCACCACATCACTTTTCAGTTTTAACAAGTACAACCAAGTCATTCTAGAGTGATCATCTACTATAGTAAGAAAGAGTTTATTTCCATCAAAGGTTTGTACATTGTGTCGCGCCCCCTTTTTTCTCGCGAAATCGAGTTTATGACATTTGGTTGGGACAACTCGTTCCTTATGGGAACTGAATTTTGCATTTTTGAAGAGTCGCCACCTAATGATTTAGGGTGCATTAGGACACCAATAGGGTTCAATTCTAAGTTCATTTGAATAACCAGAGATTGGGTAAGGGCTTGAAATTATCCTAAGGGGAAGGTGTTAGGCACCCCTCAAGATCCACTAGTGTGGTTCCCGGCTAGACAGTTTATTGTGAATTTGTGCAATTAGCAAGTAGGCAAGTATGAGCTCAAATATTAGGGGATTTAGATTAAACACATAAGAGAAGGGATAATTAAAAGAAGAATTTTTTAAAAAGAAGTTTGCAAATAAAGGGAAAGGGGTCCTAGGTTTATATTTAATATGGATCACATCAATGCGATACTCGGTATAACACTCCTAGGAAGAGGGGATACACGTATTATTAGCGCACCGGTCATTATATCCATATCTACCCTTCCTACCCCGTTAAGGTATTTAAAGCACGGATTGGTCTCGATCACTATTGCATGCTATTACTCGTCTCATTCCTATCAGTCCTGGAGGAGCTTAGGACTACTATTCCTAAAGGGGAGGGATATTTGGTTGATTTTGGTTTCAAAAGGTAAAAATCTAAAGCGACATACAAAAAACATATACTGTGTGTTGGGGGAAGCATATAAACAAATAAAGGCTCACGTACACCCCCTCAAACGAAAACACATAAATAGCATGACTTGCACATACTTCTTAGGTCTGATTAAAATACTAAAGACGAGGGGAGTTAGTTATCGAGGCAGATCAGTTTATTACATAACTCGGATAAGAAGTCCGAATCAGGCCTGCGTGCTGGTTGTAGCAATTAACAAAGCGGATTCAGTTTTATGGTTATTACTTTAAGGCTTGCCTAAGTGTTTAGATGAGGTCCTATAGACATGATATCTAATTGATTCAGAATATGGCGAAACAATAATAACTTTAAACGAATGGTTTGAAATCCTATAGGCATGCTTGCTAAACCTCGTTAAATAAGGGAATTAAGTTATTTAAAACCGGTTTAGAATAGACTAATTTAAGTTAGACTAACTCCTGATTCTCTAGGCGATGGTATCTAATATTGCTGATTTTAATCCCTATAGGCATGATATCTAATATGTATTACTGATTTCAACATTTTGAACATGATACTTACTTATAGCCGTTTAGAACCTAAAGCATGATATCTAAGTGGCATGAAATTTTTTAATAAATCCTATAGGCAGGTTATCTAGATGTGAAATTGATCATGAAGAGATTAAGATACCCTATAGACATGGTGTCTAAAATGTAGAATTGAACACACATAATAAAAAAAACAGTTCTATAGGCATGCTTTCTACCCTTGAGCGTACATGATTACCCAACCCCTTCACTAGCTAGCCCCAAGTGTTTATTACAAATTATCACAGACCAGAAGTAATGAATTACATAAGAAAAGTATAAAGAAAAGTTACAACTGGAGGAAGCCTAATTCTTGACTTCCTCTCTGAGTTATGGAATAAACCACCTCAAATGTCATTGATTCCAAGCCTTTCTCAGACTTGAGTGTGTTAAAGTTCCCTAAGGGTCTCAATAGGATCCCGGACATTGCTCACACCCAAGTTTCATAACCAGAATAGAGATGAGTGCAGTGTGGGAGTGCCAGCCCTTATGTGTCCAAGTTCAGAGGGAGCTCATGGGTCCCAAGGCAAGGCTCACACAAGGGGGGTAGAACTTAAGTTCTAAGAAGATAGTGAAAGTGCAGGAACAGAGTTTTAAACTAAGGGAATAAAGGAGAGGGGAAAGGGTGATAGGGGGACAGTAATTAACACATAAAGTTAATAACTTCATATACAGGGGGTCAAGGGTTGGGAATCCATTGCAAGGAGCCCATGCACTTAGGCATGAATCAGTTTTGGGCATGCCCATCAATAGAAGGTGCTGGCATGCTTACAAACCAATCAGAATACACAATATCTAGGAGAAATATTGAGGTTATGACCCCAGGGGAATCAGGCTTGGGTCATGCACAGCAATGTCCAATATTGTCATGCCCCAAACCAACCATGTGTATTGAACACATTGGGGTGGGGATTTAGGATTCACAAGTCATGATAAGTAATGGCAAAACATTAATTCAGAATCGGGAAAGGGCAGATTACAGCATGCTTAATAATGGAACTTAGTTAGATACAAACAGGAGACAAACAAGGATGCAAGAAACAGTAAAGAAGCATGTTGTTGTTGATGCAGATGCTAAATTAGAACATACCAGTAAAGATGCGAATGCAGAGAAAAATAAGCAAGCTTCCCACAACCTAGCCTTGGCTTTCAGCCAGCTAGGTAAGGCAGCAGTACAAGTAGCAACAGAGAAAAGAGAGAGATTCTTAGTGGAGCGTGTGTCTGAATTCAAGTATTTATGTCTTGTGTTCGTGTGTTTGAAAGAAGAGAAGTACAAAGTATTTATAGCTTTTGAAAATGAATGAAAGAGAAGTAATAAGCCACAAACATGGAAACAATCACTTTCAGAATCAATTACACACATGATTGCCTTTAATTAAGGGATCACTTGCTTAACAGGCAGTGACAGATTCAAAATAAGGAAAGAAATCAATTTATAGGCAGACTAATTATTGCCATAAAAGAAGTAGTAAAACAATTGAGTAAGTGATTAAGTCTAAGTACAAGAATATACTTGTTTTGGAAAGGATTCAGTAAGTGAAAACAAGGAAAGAAATCAATTAACCTTAACAGGCAAGTGAAATCAGATTTTCACAAAAGAAAAGTTTGAAATCAGTTACACAATTGAAGATCAATCAAAGAAAGAAACTCAACATATAAATTGAGTGCACAAACACTGGACATGCGAGGCCAAACTATTGGCAAAAGGAAACAGTATGCAATAATAATAGATATCAAACATTCGAAACATGATAGTCACGTAGGTCAAGTTTCAGTGACTTAGTGGTAGAGAAAAACATAGAATATCAGAAGCATGTAAAGGGTCAAGTGAAAAACCCTTCTAAAGACATAGTCGATTTTTAAAGATAGTAAGAACCCATAATCACATAAAGAAAAGAGATGCTGAAACAAAGGAATTTCAAATTAAGTCGAGCAACTTCAAACAGATGTATTTCACAAGCAGTATTAGAAACATGAATAGACCCCAACGAAATTAGGGTTTTGAAACTAATCGAGTTTAAAGATGATGAGCAAACAGATTATACAAATACTTAGAGACTCGAATGAACCCAAAAGAAATTAGGGGTTTTCATCACCAATTGAGTCTAGAGATGATAAACAAGTAAATTAAACAAACAAATATCTCAAGAACTCGAATAGACCCAAAATTTAGGGTTTTCAACACCAATCGAGTCTAGAGATGATAAACAAGTAAATCAAACAAAACTCGCAAATAGACCCAGAAACCTCAGAAGAAATTAGGGTTTTTATCATGAAAACTTAGAGAGGAGAACAATACGAGCAAACATAGCAAAACATGTCAAAAATTAGAGAAAGTTTTGAAATAACTTAACAAGAAAACCCTAATCGGAAAAGATAAAGAGTTTTGGAAGCAGAGTTTTAAAAGAAACTTTGAGAAAAACACTTAGAAGTTCAGAGCAAATATAGATCTGAAGCAAATCTAAAAGAAATCGAAAGAACCTTAAAAATTGGGGTTTCAGAAGAACCCCAAGTGACGAGGAAGACCTCGAAAGCCATTGATCTAAGAAGGAGAGTCAAAGGTCCGACTTGAATGGCCATGACTGGTCAGAGAAAGATCAGAGACGACCGGAGAACAGTCATCGAGCAAAGTCTGGACCAAGCCCCATTCATGATCCGGTCATGAGACCATAGAAACAAATACGTAGAAGCCATGAGAGGCTGATACAGGTCTCCGATGACCTTAGAAGGCCATGGGTTAGGGCGGATTAAGGTGGCGACGACTAGGGTTTGAGGGTGTTGTAGAGAGGATTTGAAAGAGGAGGGGGATTCAGAGGCTGCGTGTTGTGAGGAATGATCGGGTTTAGGGGGTTGTTTGGGATTAATTAAGGTAAGAGGGTCTGGTGGTCGTTGATCATTTTGATCAACGGCCTGGATTGAACGGGTAAGTGGGGCGGTTTAATAGAATAAGGTTTGGGTCGGTTCAGATTGCAATTGGGTAGGAGTAATTGGGCTTCAAATTGGGGTTCAAAATCAGGCCATGATTGAAATAAAATGGGGCTAACATTTAAATAGCCAATTTTTCCTATTTGATTTATAAAAAGTAATAAAATAATTTCTGTAAATAAATTAAAGGTACCAAATTTATTTATAGTATATATCTATCAAATTAAAAATACTGGACTTAAGTTTTATAGATATAAACGCAATTAAATCTAAAAGATGCTAAAATTGCAATTATATGCAATTTAGCTATAAAAATACTAAATCAGTTTATAAAAATATGCAAAAAATATCTTAGCTATATTTTAGTATAAATACGAGAATCCAATAAATGAATCACTAAAATGATAACTTTGGGAATTATTATTGGTTTTTATGAATAAAATAGGGGAATATATTGGTTTAAAAATCTTTAAAAAATTAAGAAAAATGATAAACATTTGAAAATACTTATACATACATACATATATATATATATATATATATATGCTATTTTGAAAGTATTTTTCATATTAAAAATATATAGGAAAAAAATGTGTATCAACAGCTGCCCCTTTTTACCTGGGAAGGATGAAAGAGTTGTCGGGTAAAGATATGATGGCCAATTTTGACCGAGCGAAATGGTTCGAAGAGGTTTAGACCGCGGAGACTCTCGACAACGGACGCAATATCCAGGACGGGGAAATGGTTAAGGTCTGATAGGGCTGCGGGAACTGGAGCGAGATCGCTCCTGCCGAGATGGCCGTTGCTCGCCGGTTTACCTACAAATAAGCAATACAAGCATATATTGTGCGTAAATTTAAACATGATGCAATTTCCCATCGGACCATGAAGATTTTCTTTGGACGGTTAGCATGACGTCCTTAGACCATGATGTCCTGGGCCATGAAGCGTATAATAAAGGATTCGCCGGCCATGAAATGATGCTCTCGGGCTATGAGGATGATGCCTCCGAACCATGATGCCTTTGAATAATGATATGCAAAATATTAAAAGAGGTCCTCAGGCCATGACATGGTATTCTCGGGATATGAGGATGATGCCTCCGAACTATGATGCCTTTGGATAATTTGGCGATCTTTCAGCCCATGAGGTGCAGTGTTTGGCAATCTTTCAGCCCATGCAAATGCAGTAGGTGGCGATCTTTCAACCATGTGATAAGGTGGCGATCTTTTAACCATGCAAATGTAGATGAAGTGGCGATCTTTCAGCCATGCAATGTAGTAGGTGGCGATCTTTTAGCCATGCAAATGCAGTAGGTGGCGATCTTTCAGCCAGGAAAATATAGATAAGGTGGCGATCTTTCAGCCATGCAAAATGTTGTAGGTGGCGATCTTCTAGCTAGGCAAATGTAGATGAAGTGGCGATCTTTCAGCCATGCAATGCAGTAGGTGGTGATCTTTCAGCCATGCAAATGTAGATAAGGTGGCGATCTTTTAGCCATGCAAATATAGTAGGTTGCGATCTTTCAGCCATGCAAATGTAGATGGAGGTAGAGCTTAACCTCGGAAGGCAGAATGGTAGCCTTGTGCAATGCAAAAAAATGCAGATGGAGGCATCGTTTAGTCTCAGAAGGCAGAATGGTAGCCTTATGCAATGCAAAAATGCAGATAGAGATAGCGTTTAGTCTCGGAAGGCAGAATGAAAGCCTTATGCAATGCAGAAATGCAAATGGAGACAATGTTTAGTCTCGGAAGGCAGAATGGTAGCCTTATGAAATGCAGAAATGTAGATGAAGACAACATTTAGTCTCGAAAGATAGAATGGTACCCTTATGCAAGAAATAAAGTGGCAAGTGGTAACAGAGCTTTCTTAGCTGATAGTAGATTGCGATATTGTGACTACCGGGAACATTGTGTCACACAGAACGTCACCGGTGTGTATGGATGGAAAATGTGAATAAGTGTGACAGTTCTGAGAGTTGTATTCTTGAAAGATGTTTGTCTCGTGGGTGTATAGTACGTCTGATGCTTTCGTAATCCAAGTGCCTGCGTTCAAAGAAAAATCGTGAGTTTTGTAAGAAGGGAAGGTTAATTCGTATCCCTGCTGGCTCTACTTGACCTGCTCGGCTTTGATCTGGTGATACTATTTGCATCATTGGGGTACCGTTGCTAAACAAGGAAATTTTAGTAATAAACATGCATGATTTCGTAAAAAAATATCATAAGTATATATAATTAAAAAACAACTTTTAGGTGAACCGACGACTACGACGTGGTTCAAGACATTGCAACCTTTCTTGCTACAGAATTTTGAGGGTCCTCCTCAAAATTCTGCCCCAGTTTAATGGGTTGATGTTTCTGACCATTGCTTGTGATGATTGGCTGAAATCACTTTGGAATTTTGAGGGTCCTCCTCAAAATTCTGTTCCAGTTTCCAATTGCAGGGGAAATGAAAATTTTATTGAATTATGACCGAAACCATAGGGCTGCCTATGTATCCCCTCTTAAACGGGAATTAGGTCAGACATAGTTCAATTTACATCATATAAGAAAGCATAAAGATTACACATAGTAACACTTGACTGCATCTGAGTTGATAGGTTTTGGACAGACTTCTCCGTCCATTTCTGCAAGTGAGGGCTCCTCCTGCCAGCTGCCCTGGTGTGAACTGTCTCGGCTTGACTCTTTTGTTGAAAGCTCTGGACATTCTGTTCTGATAAAATTGACCATGACAAACTGCATTCATTCTTTTTCCGTCTATAAGGGCTAGTTGTTCATAACGACTTTTCACCCATTTTGCGTCGTCGAGCTCAGCTTTTTGTATGATCCTTAAGGAAGGAATTTCTACCTCAGCGGGAATGACGGCTTCTGTACCATAAACCAACATGTAGGGGATTGCCCCTGTTGACATGAGGACTGAGGTGCGATATCCCAGTAAAGCAAATGATAACTTCTCGTGCCACTGCTTATGCTTCTCTATCATTTTCCTCAATATCTTCTTGATATTCTTGTTGGCGGCTTCTATGGTTCCGGTCATCTGAGGTCTGTAGGCTGTAGAATTCTTGTGTTTGATCTTGAAAGTTTCACACATAGCTTTCATCAAGTCACTGTTGAGGTTGGAGCCATTATCAGTAATGATTGACTCTGGAATCCTGAATCGACAAATGATACGGTCGCGGACAAAGTCCACCACAACTTTCTTGGTTATTGCTCTGAAAGATGCTGCTTCGACCCATTTGGTGAAATAATCAATTGCTACTAGGATAAACCTGTGTCCATTAGAGGCGGCGGGCTCGATTGGTCCAATAACATCCATCCCTCAAGCGGCGAACGGCCATAGTGAGCTTGTTGCATTAAGCACATTTGGAGGTACCTTTATCATGTCTGTATGTATCTGACAACGGTGGCATTTTCGGACATACTGGATGCAGTCTGTTTCCATAGTCATCCAAAAGTAACTAGCTCAGAGTATCTTCTTTGCTAAGACAAAACCGTTCATATGTGAACCGCAGGTCCCGGCGTGAATTTCCTCTAGTATCCTGGATGCTTCCTTTGCGTCGACAACACACCTTAATAATCCCAAATCAGGAGTCCTCCTATACAGGATTCCTCCATTGTGAAAGAAATTATTGGACAACCTTCGAAGTGTGCATTTCTGAGTAGGATTTGCAAGCTCTGGGTATTCTTCTTTTGCCAAATATTCCTTGATGTCATGAAACCAAGGCTTTCTGTCTGCTTCTTCTTCAACATGGGCACAATAAGCTGGTTGATCATGGATTTTCACTAGAATGGGGTCAATGAAATTCTTGTCTGGGTGCTGCATCATAGATGATAGGGTGGCCAATGCATCGGCGAACTCATTCTGGACTTTAGGAACGTGTTGGAACTCCGTCTTCGTGAACCTTTTCCTTAATTCTTGTACATGATGCAGATACGGGAGTATCTTTGAGTTATTTGTTGCCCATTCTTCTCATACCTGATGTATAAGCAAGTCTGAATCTCCTATCACTAGCAACTCTTGAATGTTCATGTCGATGGCCATTTTAAGCCCTAAGATGCAAACTTCATATTCAGCCATGTTGTTGGTGCATAGGAACCTGAGTTTGGCAGACACCGGATAATACAGACCGGTTTCAGTTACTAGGACTGCTCCTATACCAACTCCTTTAAATTTTTTTGCTACATCGAAAAACATTCTCCAACCATCGTAGGATTCTGCGATGTCTTCTCCTATGAATGATATACCTCTTCGTCAAGAAAATACGTTTTCAGGGGTTCGTATTTTTCATCTACGGGATTTTCAGCAAGGTGATTTGATAGTTCCTGTCTCTTGATTGTTTTCTGAGTCACGTAGACAATGTCAAACTCACTCAACAGGATTTTCCACTCGGCTAGCTTGCCAGTGGGCATGGGCTTCTGGAAGATGTACTTCAAACGATCCATCCTTGATATAAGATATGTAGTATATGCATAGAAGTAGTTCCTCAACTTCTGAGCTACCCAAGTCAAAGCACAACAGGTGTGCTCACAGAGAATACCGAGCCTCGTATGGGGTGAACTTCTTACTGAGGTAATAAATGGCCTGCTCCTTCCTCCCCGTTTCATCATGCTGCCCCAGAACGCAACCGAAAGCTCCATCCAATACTGCAAGGTAGAGTAATAAAGGTCTACCTGGATCAGGTGGGACTAAGACTGGTGGTGTTGACAGGTATTCCTTGATTATGTCGAAGGCCTTTTGGCAGTCATCAGTCCATTTGGTAGCAACGTCCTTCTTCAACATCTTAAAGATTGGCTCATAGATGACTGTAGACTATGCTTTGAACCAACTGATGTAGTTAAGCCTTCCCAAGAAACTCATCACTTCCTTCTTGTTCTTTGGCGGTGGCAATTCTTGAATAGCTTTGACTTTTGATGGATCCGGTTCTATTCCTCGGTGACTCACAATAAACCCAAGTAATTTTCCAGCAGGAACCCCAAATGCACACTTCGCGGAATTCAGTTTCAAGTTGTACCTTCGCAGTTTATTGAAGAACTTCCTCAAATCTTCCATGTGATCAGTGGACTTCTTGGACTTGATGATAACATCATCTACGTACATATCTATCTCCTTGTGTATCATATCATGGAAAATGGTAGTCATGGCCCTCATGTAGGTGGCCCCAACATTCTTTAGCCCAAACAACATCATCTTGTAATAGTACACTCCCTACGGCGTAATGAAAGCCGTTTTCTCAACATCTTCTTTGTCCATCCAGATCTGATGATAACCAGCAAAACAATCTATAAATGATTGCACCTCGTGCTTGGCGCAATTGTAAATCAGGATGTGCATGTTTGGCAAAGGGAATTCGTCTTTCGAACTGGCCCGGTTGAGATCCCGGTTGTCGACACAAACTCTGACCTTCCCGTCTTTCTTCGATACAAGCACGATGTTGGCTAACCATGTCGGGTATTCTAATACCCTAAGAACTTTAGCTTTGACCTGCTTAGTGAGTTCCTCCTTGATTTTCATACTCATAGCAAGCTTGAAATTTTTGAGCTTTTGCTATACCGGTGGACATGTTGGATCGCTTGGTAGTTTGTGAGCGACAGTAGATGTACTCAAACAAGTTATGTCATCATACGACCAGACGAATCTCCCAGGTTTCTTTGACGTTTTCTGCATCTCCCAGGTTGACAATCTCAGTCTCGTCCTGGTTGGACTTCGGTCTGTTTTCAAAATTCTCAACTTCTTTAACAATCTCTTCTGGTATGTCATCTTCCTCTGAATCTATGTCCGTTTGTTATGTTGTCTCGTTGCATGTCACAGTCATTGGTTCATCAAGATAAGTAATAGTAATGTTGTATAAGTAAAGTAATGAGAGAAAAATAATAATGAGCGTCGAATCATAAGAAAAGTTAAAATGCTTTGATAAATTACACAACTGTTTTGGAACATTAGAGATCTTATTGCGGGAATTAAAATGCAATAAGAAAATCATTTAGTAAATAAAATAGTGCATGATGCTTGTTTTAGCCTTACTACCCCGAGGCTCATCGGGCTCTGGTTGTCCTGTTGGTCCAGTTATTGAGGCGTGCCCCTCCACTTACAGCTTGTATGGAAGGGTCATCCTCCCCCTCCTCCTTGAGAACAACACATCAGTCCATGTCATTATCTTCTAAGAACAAGTTTTTCGCCACTGCCAGTGCTTCTTCTTCATCTGACCCATAAATAATATCGGCCGGTTGGAAAGTCTGCTCCAAATATGGTATTGGCTTCTCCAGCGGATAGTAAGGACCGCACCGTGGTGGCTACGAGTTGTTGAATTCTTACCAGGTGTACTCATATCCCAGACCGAAAGTGGTGCCATGTTTCTTAAGCTTTATGGGCTTAGTGATTCCTTGAAGGTTCTTTCCGAGTCCCTTGCCAGGTTCGTACCCACTCCAATTCAGTATACACTCGATCTTGTTATCCCACCATTTGTCTTTGTCCACAGCATTTACCCGTTCAATGTAATGGTAAGTCTCTCCACCCAGCTTCCTCCTTCCTTTGATTGACGGAATGGTCTGGCGACTGTATATAGGGTTGCTCCTGTCGCCATGAATGATCACCTCTTGATGATTCCATTCGAATTTTAAACCTGATGCAGTGTTGATTCTACGGCTCTAGTGGAATGGATCCATGGCCGTCCCAATAGCAGATTGTAAGATGCTGGCATATCTATTACCTGGAAATCAACATCGAACTAGGTTGGCCCCATATGCAAGCATAGACTAATTTCCCCAATAGTGGACCTCTGGGAGCCGTCGAAGGCTTTCGCATTGATAGCTTCGTCCTTTATCTCGTGTTGTCCTTTACCCAACTTCTTGAGTGTTACCAGTGGATAGATGTTGAGACTGGAACCCCCATCAATCAGGATTCTGGTGATAAAATAGTCCTCGCATTACACGGTAATGTGTAGTGCCTTGTTGTGACCCAACCCTTCAAGTGGCAGCTCATCCTTATGAAATGTAATTTATGACTTTCCAAATACCTGTCCTACCATGTTAGCCATTTCCCTGCCAGTTATGTTGCTTGGCACGTATGCTTCACTTAACACCTTCAATAGAGCGTTCTTGTGCGCCTCAAAATTTTGTAGCAAAGCAAGTATGGAGATTTGTGCCATTGTTTTGTTCAGCTGGTCGATGACGGAGTATTCCTTGGCCTATATCTTTCTCCAAATATCATCTGGACCTGTCTTAATGATGGGTGATTGATTGGAGGCCTGCTTGCTTGACTCAGCTAGATGTTCAGGGGTATAGACTCTACCAGTTCTTGTCATACCCTATGTTTTCTTCGAACCTAACCTTGCCTTTCCTCCTTGCCTCAGCCGTGTAGTCCCATGGTATAGCCTTTGTATAGAACGATGTCATGGTCGACATCGCCACTGGGATTGGCGTGGTTGTCCTTACTCTGAACGGAGCATGTGCTTTGGGTGGTAAAACTGCAACTTCAAATGGTGTGGGTGCGTTTGCTGGAGACACGAATTTGACCTCAATTGGCTCTGGTGTTTTTGCAGATGACGTTGCTTTAAACTCAAGTGGCACAGACATGTTAACCTTCCCAGAGGGATGAATCTAGACTACGATCGGATTGAGAATAACTGTTGGCTTCTTTGGGTCATCACCTTCTGCGATCAACCCGATTGATCCCTCGGGATCCCAATCATCCTCTATTTCAATCACGTGGATACGTCCACCCTTATGGTCTGGTAGAGGGTTGTTGCAGACATTTGGAGTAGGTTCCTTTGCCACAATAATCTTGTTATCAATTAACGTCAGGATCTTGTCTTTCAGAGAACGACATTCGTCGATGGTGTGTCCCTTCATGCCGGAATGGTATGCACAGGATTTGTTTGGGTTAACCCACTAAGAAGGGTTCTCAAGAGTTGCAGCAGGGATGTGGGTGACATATCCAGTAGCTTTGAGTCTCTCGTACAACTGGTCAATAGGTTCAGCAATGGCTGTATATTGTTTCGGAGGTCTGCGATCAAAATTCAGCCGAGGTCTAGAGAAGTTTTGGCATGCAGGAGGTGATTGATAGTGGGATGGTTGAGTGTTGTAGGCTCGGTAGACATGTGCAGGTTGGGAATATCTGGGTGAAGTAGGCTGATATGTGGGAGGTGGATGTGATTGATAAGTGGGTGGTGGAGTTTGGTAAGAGGGTGAGGGTGTTTGGTAGTTCGGAGTAGGATGATATGTGAGTGTAGGCATTGGGTAGGTTTGGTATTTGATGGGGGATTTGGAACTCTGTGCAACCATGACGGCTCCTACGTCCCTTTTCTTGGACACTCCACCTGATTGTAAAGCCTTATTTGTAGTTTGCAAGACCTCGAAGTTCGTAACCATACTGCTTTTGATACCTTCTTCAATCCTTTCACCCAGTTTGATAATGTCGAAACATTTGTGGCTATCGATCATCATTAGTTGTTCATAATACTACGGGTCTTGAGCCCGGACAAAGAATTTGTTCATTTATTCCTCCTCTAAGGTAGGTCTGACCTTAGCAGCTTCAGACCTCCAACGAGTAGCATACTCGAGGAATGTTTCCATAGGCTTGTTCTTTAGATTCTGAATATAGAACACATCTGGTGCATTCTCTGTATTAAACCTGAACCTTCCCATAAAGTCGAACGCCATGCCTACCCAGTTTGACCACTTCTTCGGACCTTGGCTAATGTACCAAGACAAAGCATCTCCCTTCAAGCTCCTCATGAAAAGCTTCATACGGATTCTCTTGTCTTTCCCTACTCCGACCAGCTTGTCGCAGTACATTCTCAAATGGACCCTTGGATCCCCTTTACCATCAAACAACTCTCACTTAGGAGGTTTGTACCCTTTGGGCAGCTCGACATCGGGCTGTATGCAAAGATTTTCATAGTTCAGCCCCTCAATTCCCTTGCTTCTTATATGCCTTGAATCCGGCTAGTCAATTTCTTAAGTTCTTCAGCCAGATTCCTGATGAGCAAGTCTTTATCATTAGACTCGGGTGTGCTTGAGATGGGTTAGGTGAAGTGTGGCACAGTCTCCACGTAAATGGGGGTATTATGGTGGGTGTGAAAGTTGTCATTTGTGGAGTTTTGGAGTTCTGGAATGAGCAGCGGGGTGTTGTTTGAGGTATGGCAGGTGTTGTAGTGGTGGTGAGGAGCGGGATAGTTATGATTCTTTGGGATATTCTGTGGGGGTGTAGGGTTCTGAGCATTTGGGAAATTGATATCCGGAGTGGTGAGGGAAAATGACAGATTTGCCAGATTCCAAACCTGATTAAGTTCTTCTTGGAATTTCAGTAGCTTTTGTTCGAGTTGGGATGCATTTTCTTTAGGAACCTGAGTACCATGACCATGAGTGACCTCTACCCGTTCGGTTGAGTTCTCTTTTCTGACGTTATTCAAATCTTCCATCTTCCCTTTGTTCTTGTTTTTGACAGGACTAAGAGGAGGAGTGGGTGGAGGGCCCCTGCATCTCGTGGAATAGGATGATGTTGTCAGAGTGCACGAACTAACCTTTGGGGAGGGGAGTAATGAACAAAAGAAAAAACAAAAAGGTAACAAGTTAGTGAGGATTATAAAAAGTGTTGCGATATTTAAACACATAGTGCAGGAATGTAAATCGTGTCCTAATTTGGGAACCTCTTTGTGCCCAAGGTAGGCCTAGCGACAAATTGATTTGGAGAACTTAGGATGCTAAATGCCTCATTTCATTGGTAAAAAGTAGACGAATCCCAAATTGACCCTAAATAAACAGGAAATGAAAATCATTAATGGCCATTGGCCTTATTACAATTTATAAAGTGAAAAGATAAACTCCTATCTATTTGGTCCCAGAAGTACCTTCCTTAGATTGAATTCCCTCGTTAATCAAATCCTCCAGTTCCCGTAGGTTCACCAGTAAAAATGCCTTTGCCAGGTGTTCTCCTTCATTTCCATCAGTGTTTTGGCAGTCAGTGACTCTCTTCCTCACTTTTCCGTCCAACTCCAGCAGACTGTATTCCAGATATTCCAATTTTTCGCTAGCTTTGGCGGCCCTTTCCTTCCCCATCATTGATTTGGTCATTCTATGGAAGACTCTTCCACCAGTCTAGCAAGAGCGAGGGTGTGCTAACCATACCGAAGCTAGGGACCTCATTCTTTATTTTTCTGCAAAACAAAAGGGTTAAGACCATACCCCCACTGGACTCGACTATTTAATATCAACAATTAGCATGAAGCATTTAGTTCTCCACATAAATGCACAGAACGTGGTAGTGTCCGTTTGGGTTTAGAAAACTTAGTGGACTTTGGTCAAGGCTATCTTAAAGAGTCATTATGTAGACAACATAACTGACCCGACTAGGTTTGACCATGATGCATGCACAACTTGAACAGAGTAAAGTTTCTATGGGGTTTTAGACTGGTACCCTTGAGCGGACAACTCAAGGGGGAAGGCATGGAACCGTCAACAACACCATTGATCGACTGGTTTTACCGCAAATATGTCTTTCCGAATTTAGGGGTAATAATATAGGAAGAGCGCAACCACTCATTATAAGCATTGTTATGGCATTTGTTTGGCAAAAGTGAAGTATGATGTTGAGTATGATTATGCAATAATTAAAAGCATGCTGGCACATATTTGCACGTTAAGAAAGTAGTAAACACAACAGTTTCCTACTTTAAAGCATTAATAAAGGAAAGAGACAAAGAGACAAGTCAGTTTTGCTATTGAAAAGAAAATTGAATGCTTAAAGGAATTAAACAAGTAATTGCACATAAAGAGGTATGAATTCACAATAACAGTCTGAAATGGTAAAAGCCTAAATATCCCAGTAGAGTCGCCATGCTGTCGCGCCCCCTTTTTCTCACGAAATCTAGTTTATGACATTTGGTTGGGACAACTCATTCCTTTTGGGAACAGGGTTTTGCATTTTTGAAGAGTCGTCACCTAATGATTTAGGGTGCATTAGGACACCAATAGGGTTTCTAAGTTCATTTGAATAACCATAGATTGGGTAAAGGCTTGAAATTATCCTAAGGGGAAGGTGTTAGGCACCCCTCAGGATCCACTAGTATGGTTCCCGGCCAGACAGTTTATTGTGAATTTGTGCAATTAGCAAGTAGGCAAGTATAGGATCAAATATTAGGGGATTTAGATTAAACACATATGCGACAGGATAATTAAAAGAGTTTTTTAAAAAGAAGTTTGCAAATAAAGGGAAAGGGGTCCTAGGTTTATATTTAATATGGATCATATCAAGGCGATACCCGGTATGACACTCCTCGGAAGAGGGGATACACGTGGTATTAGCGCACAGTTCATCATATCCATATCTATCCTTCCCACCCCGTTAAGGTATTTAAAGCACAGATTGGTCTCGATCACTATTGCATGCTATTACCCGTCCCATTCCTATCAGTCCTGGAGGAACTTAGAACTACTATTCCTAAAGGGGAGGATATTAGGCTGATTTTGGTTTCAAAAGGTAAAAATCTAAAGCGACATACAAAACACATATACTGCATGTTAGGGGAAGCATATAAACAGATAAAGGCCCGCGTACACCCCCTCAAACGAAAACACATAAATAACATGACTTGCACATACTTCTTAGGTATAATTAAAATACTAAAGACGAGGGGAGTTAATTATCGAGGCAGATCAGTTTATTACATAACTCAGATAAGAAGTCCAAATCAGGCCTACCTGCTGGTTGTAGCAATTAACAAAGCGAATTCAGTTTTATGGTTATTACTCTAAGGCTTGCCTAAGTGTTTAGATGAGGTCCTATAGACATGATATCTAATTGATTCAGAATGTGGCGAAACAGTAATAACTCAAGACGAATGGTTTGAAATCCTATAGGCATGCTTGCTAAACCTCGTTAAATAAGGGAATTAGGTTATTTAAAACCGGTTCAGAATAGACTGATTTAAGTTAGACTAACTCCAGATTCTCTAGGCGATGATATCTAATATTGCTGATTTTAATCCCTATAGGCATGATATCTAATATGTATTACTGATTTCAAAATTTTGAACATGATACTTACTTATAGCCGTTTAGAACCTAAAGTAAGATATCTAAGTGGCATGCAGAATTTTAAATAAATCCTATAGGCAGGTTATCTAGATGTGAAATTGATCATGAAGAGATTAAGATAAACCCTATAGACATGGTGTCTAAAATGCAGAATTGAACACGCAGAATAAAAAAAAACAGTCCTATAGGCATGATTTCTACCCATAAGCATACATGATTAGCCAACCCCTTCACTAGCCAGCCCCAAGTGTTTATTACAAATTATAACAGACCAGAAGTAATGAATTACATCAGAAAAGTACAAAGAAAAGTTACAACCAGTGGAATCCTGATTCTTGACTTCCTCTCTGAGTTATGGAATAAACCACCTCAAATGCCATTGATTCCAAGCCTTTCTCAGACTTGAGTGTGTCAAAGTTCCCTAAGGGTCTCAATAGGATCCCGGGCATTGCTCACACCCAAGTTTCATAACCAGAATAGAGATGAGTGCAGTGTGGGAGTGCCAGCTCTTATGTGTCCAAGTTCAGAGGGAGCTCATGGGTCCCAAGGCAAGGCTCACACATGGGGGACAAAACTTAAGTTCTAAGAAGATAGTGAAAGTGCAGGAACAAAGTTTTAAAACTGAGGGAATAAAGGAGAGGGGAAAGGGTGATAGGGGGACAGTAATTAACACATAGAGTTAATAACTTCATATACAGGGGGTCAAGGGTTGGGAATCCATTGCAAGGAGCCCATGCACTTAAGCATGAATCAGTTTTGGGCATGCCCATCAATAGAAGGTGATGGCATGCTTACAAACCAATCAGAATACACAATATCTAGGAGAAACATTGAGGTTATGACCCCAGGGGAATCAGGCTTGGTCATGCACAGCAATGTCCAATATTGTCATGCCCCAAACCAACCATATGTATTGAACACATTGGGGTGGGGATTTAGGATTCACAAGTCATGATAAGTAATGGCAAAACATTAATTCAGAATCGGGAAAGGGCAGATTACAGCATGCTTAATAATAGAACTTAGTTAGATACAAACAGGAGACAAACAAGGATGCAAGAAACAGTAAAGAATCATGTTGTTGTTGATGCAGATGCTAAATTAGAACATACCAGTAAAGATGCGAATGCAGAGAAAAATAAGCAAGCTTCCCACAACCTAGCCTTGGCTTTCAGCCAGCTAGGTAAGGCAGCAGTACAAGTAGCAACAGAGAAAAGAGAGAGATTCTTAGTGGAGCGTGTGTCTGAATTCAAGTATTTATGTCTTGTGTTCGTGTGTTTGAAAGAAGAGAAGTACAAAGTATTTATAGCTTTTGAAAATGAATGAAAGAGAAGTAATAAGCCACAAACATGGAAACAATCACTTTCAGAATCAATTACACACATGATTGCCTTTAATTAAGGGATCACTTGCTTAACAGGCAGTGACAGATTCAAAATAAGGAAAGAAATCAATTTATAGGCAGACTAATTATTGCCATAAAAGAAGTAGTAAAACAATTGAGTAAGTGATTAAGTCTAAGTACAAGAATATACTTGTTTTGGAAAGGATTCAGTAAGTGAAAACAAGGAAAGAAATCAATTAACCTTAACAGGCAAGTGAAATCAGATCTTCACAAAAGAAAAGTTTGAAATCAGTTACACAATTGAAGATCAATCAAAGAAAGAAACTCAGCATATAAATAGAGTGCACAAACACTGGACATGCGAGGCCAAACTATTGGCAAAAGGAAACAGTACGAATAATAGTAGATATCAAACATTCGAAACATGATAGTCGCGTAGGTCAAGCTTCAGTGACTTAGTGGTAGAGAAAAAGATAGAATATCAGAAGCATGTAAAGGGTCAAGTGAAAAACCCTTCTAAAGACATAGTCGATTTTCAAAGATAGTAAGAACCCAGAATCACATAAAGAAAAGAGATGCTGAAACAAAGGAATTTCAAATTAAGTCGAGCAACTTCAAACAGATGTATTGCACAAGTAATTTCAGAAACTCGAATAGACCCCAAAGAAATTAGGGTTTTGAAACCAATCGAGTTTAAAGATGATGAGCAAACAGATTACACAAATACTTAGAGACTCACATGAACCCAAAAGAAATTAGGATTTTTCAACACCAATCGAGTCTAGAGATGATAAACAAATAAATCAAACAAACAAATATCTCAGGAACTCGAATAGACCCAAAAATTAGGGTTTTCAACACCAATCGAGTCTAGAGATGATAAATAAGTAAATCAAACAAAACTAACAAATAGACCCAGAAACCTCAGAAGAAATTAGGGGTTTTATCATGCAAACTCAGAGAGGAGAACAATACAAGCAAACATAGTAAAACATGTCAAAATCAGAGAAAGTTTTGAAATAACTTAACAAGAAAACCATTATCGAAAAAGATAAAGACTTTTGGAAGCAGAGTTTTAAAAGAAACTTTGAGAAAAATGCTTAGAAGTTCAGAGCAAATATAGATCTGAAGCAGATCTAAAAGAAATCGAAAGAACCTTAGAAATTAGGGTTTCAGAAGAACCCCAAGTGACGAGGAAGGCCTCAAAAGCCATTGATCTAAGAAGGAGAGTCAAAGGTCCGACTTGAATGGCCATGACTGGTCAGAGAAAGATCAGAGACGACCGGAGAACAGTCATCGAGCAAAGTCTGGACCAAGCCCCATTCATGATCTGGTCATGAGACCATAGAAACAAACACGTAGAAGCCATGGGAGGCTGATACAAGTCTCTGATGACCTTGGAAGGCCATGGGTTAGGGCGGATTAGGGTGGCGGCAGCTAGGGTTTGAGGGTGTTGTAGAGAGGATTTGAAAGAGGAGGGGGATTCAGAGGCGGCGTGTTGTGAGGAATGATAGGGTTTAGGGGGTCGTTTGGATTAATTAAGGTAAGGGGGTCTGGTGGCTGTTGATCATTTTGATCAACGACCTGGATTGAACGGGTAAGTGGGGCAGTTTAATAGAATAGGGTTTGGGTCGGTTCATATTGCAATTGGGTCGGAGTAATTGGGCTTCAAATTGGGTTTATTTGGGGTTCAAATCAGGCTATATTTGAAATAAAATGGAGCTAACATTTAAATAGCCAATATTTTCTCTTTTATTTATAAAAATTATAAAATAATTTCTGTAAATAAATTAAATGTACTAAAATGATTTATAGTATATAGCTATCAAATTAAAAATATAGTACTTAATTTTTATAGATATAAACACAATTAAATCTAAAAGAGACTAAAATTGCAATTATATGCAATTTAGCTTTAAAAATACTAAATCAATTTATAAAAATATGCAAATAATATCTTAGCTATATTTTAGTATAAATTTGAGAATCTAATAAATGAATCGCCAAAATGATAAATTTGGGAACTATTATTGGTATTTATGAATAAAATAGGGAAATATATTGGTTTAAAAATCTTTAAAAAATTAAGAAAAAATGATAAAATATTTTGAACATACTTATACATACATATATATGCTATTTTAAAAGTATTTTGCATATTAAAAATTTATAGGAAAAAATTGGGTATCAACACATTGTAAGGCCCTCATACATCAATGTGCAACAAGTTGAAAACTTCACAAGCTCTACTAGTATTGTCTGGGAAAGGCAATCTAGTGTGTCTAGCCAACGGGCACACAACACATTTTTTCAACTGACTTATACAATTATTTTGAGAAAAATAAAAATTTTGACTCAATGACTTCAAAGAGGAATGACCTAATCTATTATGCAAAAGCTTAACATCTTGTTTTTCCTTGCTTGCAACCAAGCTAACCAACTGATTTGAACTATCTTTAGTAGGCGCTTGTGTAAGCAGATACAGTCCTCCTCTTTCCTTACCAATCCCCCTGACCTTCCCACTGCAAAGGTCCTGGAACACACAGAATTCAGGAAAAAACAAAGCTGAGCGTCTTAATTCTCTTGTGAGCTTTGACTGTGATAGTAGATTATACTTAAAATCAGGGATGTACAGTACCTTTCTCCTACTTCCTTATCTATCAATCTACATGTCCCTGAATGAATCACATGCGTGAAGGATCCATTAGGTGGATTAACTCTTTTTTCTTTTGAATTTCCTACTTTAACTGTGCTTTCCAACAGACTCAAGTCAAAGGTTATATGATTTGTCGCTCCAGTGTCTACAATTCACTCTTTGTTTTCTTATTCTACTATGAAAACAGTAATAGCATCATTACCTGCCATGTTGACTGAATTGAATGAGTTTTCTACTACATTTCCATGTCAAGCAGCTTAAGAATTTGATCATATTGCTCTGGTGTAAAGTAGGGCCTCTAGCATCATTACTTGCTCTAATGCCTTCAGAGTTCATACTCTTTTCTGATGTATTAGCATAATAGCAGCCCTGTACATCTTGATTCCTATTATCATTCATAACAACATTGTTAGTCGTAGTTCCTCCATACCTTTTCTTAGGTTTAAAGTCAGCAGGATATCCAATTATTTTTTAGAATTCGGCACGAGTATATCCTTTCATCTTGCAAAAGTCAAATTGAACAGTGTAGTTCCTCTTGCCTTATTGCATATTCCTTCCCTTAATGATCATCAATGCATTCATTTCTACATTATCTACTACTGCCATGGTGTTTGCCATGCTCTGCTGGCTCTCTCTCTCTCAATCAGCATCGAGTAAGCCTTGTTCACAGTTAGTATGGGAACTATCATCAGGATTTGGCTACGAGCTTGCTCATATGATTCATTCAATCCCATTAGAAATTGCAGTAAATTCTTCCTCTTCATGAATTCGACATAATCAAGAGATCTAGGTCAATCACATGGATATGGAGCTAGGGCATCAAACTCATCCCACGACAAGCGTAATTTTGAAAAATAAGCAGCAACACTACTGGTTCCCTGAGTCACATTCGCAATTTGTTTGTGAAACTGGAATATTCAAGGTCTATCAATTTTGTCGAATCTCTCCTTCAAATCACTCCAAACTGCACTCTTGATGAATATACTATTCCACTGAGCAATTAACTTGAAATGCAATTTATTATCCACGACAATACAATCGCATTGCATTTCTCCCAAAGATCAGTCAGATTCATAGCAAACTTCTCCTTCTTGCATGTTCCGTCGATGAACCCTAGCTTGTTACGACCTAGGATTGCAATTCTCATTACACAACTCCACACTGAGTAGTTTTCTGATCATGTTAGTTGTAGAGAGATCAACACAGTCCCTGAGTTGTCGATAGAATTGCGAAAAAAAGGATGATTATGGCTCAATTTCTCCGGTACTTCATTGTCTATCTCTGTCACCATGTTTCTCATAAACTATGTGTGTAATCAAGCTTCAATTGAAGAATTCGTCCACATTAATGGACGCTAGGGCTCTGATACCATGTGGAAAAAAATCAATTCTCAGCTCATGGCTCATAATCTCTGTGAGTCCTAACACATGCAGATCGGAAGGGAGCTAGTTTCAGAGAGAGGAAATGAAGCAGTCAGTTATGCACTAAGTTTTGGGAATTTTCTCAATGAATATTTCAACAGTTGTACATGGCTTTATACATGTGTTTCTCAACATAACTAACCGAACTTCTTTAGCACTTCTAATTATAGTTATAGCTAACTATCTAACCTCAGTTAATAGTACTAACTACAGTTAATCTGTTAGTGCTACTAACTACAGTTACTGCACCATAGTTACTTCACCAATCCCACTCTCAATACTCCCCCTCAAGCTGGTAAGTACAAAAACATTGAGCACTCCCAGCTTGGACATCAGGTACTCGTGTTGTGGTCTTCCTAAAGACTTTGTAAGAATTTATGCCAGCTGATCCCTTGTACAGATATGAACAGTTTTATCATTCCTTGTTGAATCTTTTCTCAAATAAAGTGGCAGTCTATCTCGATATGCTTTGCTCTTTCATGATACATTGGATTTGCAGCTATCTGTAGTGCTGCCTTGCTGTCACAATATAACTCAACATGCATTTCAATTTCAGCTCCAAGTTCCTTGACCAATCCAATCACCCAAACTAATTCTGACATAGTAGAAGTCATACTTCTATACTCAGACTCTGTTGAGCTCCTTGACACAATGTTTTGTTTCTTTGATTACCAAGAAATAAGTGAATCACCATGCTTCACTATAAATCATGCGACTAACGTTTTGGTATTTGGTCATGATGCCCAGTCTGCATCAAAATATGCAGTAATTTTGTTACACTTTCTGCTACCCATCAATACTCCCATTCCAGGTTCCTTTTTAATGTACTTTACAATTCTTAATGATGCCTCCCAATGAGACCTTTTAGGTTGTTGCATGAATTGGCTAAGTGTCTGCACATCAAAAGAATTATCAAGCATGGTTAATATCAGGTACAACAGTTTACCAATTAGCCTTTGGTATTGCTCTCTATCTTCAAACCGCTCATCAGTGTTTTCACTTACAACATCATCTGATTCTTTGCTGGTGAATTTCTGATTACTGTCAAGAGGTGTGTTTACTGCTTTGGAGGCACTCAATCCCACATCTTAAATGAGTTCTAAAGAATATTTTCTCTAATTCATCAAGATTCCTTGTTTAGCTCATCAAGGTCTTTTATTTTGAAGGTTTCCTGTAAATTCCTTTTTGTAGCAAGAATTAGCGCTAAGTTGTTTTCTGTCACTAACATATCGTCCACATATACTAGGATGATCACAATGTTGCTCTCGTACTTCTTTGTGAATAAGGAATAGTCCAAATTACTTTGTACAAAACCTTGCTTTATCAGTGCTTCAGTTAGCTTCACATTCCACTGCATGTTACCTTGATTGAGTCCATATAAGGATTTGACAAGCCTACAAAGTGCTCCTTTATTCTCCACCTAGCTTGCAAAACCTTCTTGGAGCTACATGTAAACCTCTTCATAGAGGTCACCTAGGAGAAAGGCATTGTAAACATCCATTTGCTGAAGATGCCAACCTTGAGCAGCTGCCATGGAAATCAGTGCTCTAACAGTTACTATTTTCACCACTGGTGAGAAGGTTTCTTAATAGTCAAGTCCTTCCTGTTGATTGTACCCTTTTGCCACTAGCCTTGCTTTAACTGTTTCTACAGCACCATTGGCTTGATACTTAACCTTGAAGACCCATTTGCAACCTATAGGAGACTTCCCTGGTGGCGGTTGAACAATCTCTCATGTTTTGTTCTCTTCAAGGGCCTAAATCTCTACCTTCATTGCTTCCACCTAGCGTGGGTCTTGTGAAACTTCTGACTAAGTTCTTGGCTCAGTGATTGATGTTAAATCTATGAGGTAGTGTTGATAGGGTGACTTCAGCTTAGCATAACTAATATAGTTCTGCATAGCATGTGGGATGTTGGGGTCCAGTATTGTTGTAGCTGTAATGTAGTCACTTATCTATGCAGGATTCCTTTTATCTCTATCCGATCTTCTCAAAGGCTCCACATATGGAACAACAGGTTGTGTAGATGAAGGCACTATGGACTCCTAAACTCATGGTTGAGGTGGTTCTCATAACTAATGTCCTATTCATTTAAAGTAGGGAGTTGATTCAGCTGGTCCTCGTGGCAAATGTCAATATTCTACACATGTGGGGTAGCAGGTTGATCTGTCACTTTCACATCCTCAAGAGGAGAAGATTCCTCATCTGATTCTGTTGCAACAGGAGTTTCTACACCAAGAAATGCATCATGATAAGAGTCATTTGGTTCAAGAAATGGATGGTATTGTGATTGCCTCCTGTTTTTGAAAGGAAAGACTGTTTCCTTGAAAATAACATCCCTATTTACAATGAACTTCTGATTAGTTAAATCAAGTAACACATAGCTTTTAGTCACTTCGGAATTCCCCATTAGAACAGATGCTATAGCTTTTGTATCAAACTTATCATGGTTGTTCAATTTCTTGGCATAGCAAAGACATCCAAATGTCCTTAAATACTGCAAGTTGGCTTTGTGTTTATTGAACATTTCATATGGACTTTTACCATTCATAGCGACTAATGACAGTCTATTAATGATGTAAAGTGCAGTCAGAACATAGTGCCCCAGTACCTCAAGGGAATTCCTCCTTAAAATCCCAAGGCTCTTGCTACTTCTAATATGTGTCTATGCTTCCTCTCAGCTATTCCATACAGCTGAGGAGTATAGACACAAGTCTTCTGATGCACAATTCCATGTAGCTGTAGGAGAACACTACACTCATTATTTAAGAATTCTCCTCCATTATATGATCTAATTACCTTGATTATCATGTTAAACTTATTTAGTATCAATTTAATGAAGTTTCTCAGCACAACCACCACATCACTTTTCAGTTTTAACAAGTACAACTAAGTCATTCTAGAGTGATCATCTACTATAGTAAGAAAGAGTTTATTGACATCAAAGGTTTGTACACTGTAAGGCCCTCATATATCAATGTGCAACAAGTTGAAAACTTCACAAGTTCTACTTGTACTGTCTGGGAAAGGCAATTTAGTGTGTCTAGCTAACGGGTACACAACACATTTTCTGTCACGACCCAAACCGAAGGGTCGCGACGGGCACCCGGTGCCTTACTCAACCGAGTACCAACGTAACATATCTTTCTTATCCTGTTATCATGAGTAAATGAGCTAGAAAACCCGTCATGAGATAACAAGAATAAAACATAAGGTAATACTCAACATATGAAGACCCAACATGATATACAAACTAATATATGTGACATACGGGCCTATAAGGCCGACATGACCATTAGTAAACTCGAAACATAGGCCGACAAGGCCATACAATTATCCATACACCTGACATATGTCTACAAGCCTCTAAGAGTACATAAAATCATAAAGGTCGGGACAGGGCCCCGCCATATCAATCAATACATATCCAAAGCATACTGACCAAATAGGCAACTCCGGAGCAAGTGGAGTGCACCAACACCTTCGCTGAGCTGATAGCCTACTAGGAGGACTGTCAACCTATCAATCGGGACCTGCGGGCATGAAATGCAGCGTCCCCAGGCAAAAGGGACGTCAGTACGAATAAAGTACCGAGTATGTTAGGCAGGAAAGCATAAACAAGAACAGTAATGTAAAGAGAGAGATAGAGGAGATACAACCTGTAACATCAGAGTGCCTCTGGGGGTTACTGATATGAAATGCATAATACATATATATACATAAACTTTTTAAAACATTCGCCTCTGTGGGCATCATCATCATCATATCGTACCCGGCCTCAAAGAGGACTCGGTAAAAGCGTACCCGACCATCATAAGGTTCGGTAGAATCGTACCCGGCCACGTGGAGCTCGGTAAACCCAACTGATCAGTGGTTGCACAATAGGTGCCGTACCCGGCCGACTATAGCGCGGCTCGGTAGAGTAAAATAGATACTATATATAATGCATGCTAGACTCATGGAATCATCTTCTAAACCTTTTGGAGTGACTTAAGAACATTATGGACATCCCTACCATCAATATGAACCTTAGTAGGATTTAAGGATCATACACACTTGTTTAGAATAATTTTATAAGGAAAGAACAACATGGACAACCTTAGTTGCTAGGAGTAGAGTCATTATGAAATAGCGTATCGTTTATGTTCATTTCATTTTAGATCATGCCAAAAGAAAGAAGAAAGTGCCTTAACATACCTTAAACCTGCTGAGTCCCTAATCACTTCCAAGCAACTCTTCAAACAAGTCAACTCAATCTATCATAGTATAAGGAGATTCAAAATCAGTGCTGAGCAAAGGCTAAGTCTATAACTTAAGCTAGTAGCTCGTTTACGTAAATTTGGGCAGCATCTCCCTTGTAACAAGGGCCTCCTCCAATACCATATACCAACAACAATTACCAGAGCAATCCATCAATACATAATTATCAATATCAAGACACCATATAACAACAACAAGTCACAACTACATTACGACGAGCGGCAAGCTCCGATTGGAATCCGTATACCCCTTATCAATCCTTATAGACTTCTTACTTCAACATAAAAGTATCATTAACATGATAATGAAGTCATTAATCAATGATTCCAGCCTTATACCATATATTTATAACAACGAAAATAATCCACAACTTCAACTATCCCCAACTAGCAACTTTATTCACTAGTTCATGTCTAGCCCATCCATTTAACTTAATCAATATCAAGATAACCTTAGGCACAAGCAAGAACACAATATACATACCTCCTACAGTAACTTCAAGTCAAAATCCAAGTTATATTCATTTTACAACAACCCTTAATAGCAATACAACACCATAGAAGTGACTTAAGCTAATCCAAGTATTATCTTGTAGTTTATCATCCTAACAACTTAACCAACATACAAGCAAGATTAAGCACAATTAGTAGGCTGTTATACTCACCTTAGACAGCAGCAACAACTTGGAATTTCATCCAAATACAGCCCACAACAATCCTCAATGACAACACAACCTCAAAGAGGTGTTGTTCTTCACTAGAACTAAGTTTTGATGTTGAAATATGGTGTAATCACTTTGGAATCACTTCAAACCCTTGTGGTATATGTTTAGGAGGGTTAGGAGAAGTTTGGAGACGAATATTAGTTGAAAAATGAGCAAAAATAGGCGTCCAAATCGTTTATAAATTGAAGTAGGTCAACCACCGCCTAAGTGGGTCCCATTGGGATCTGCTTGCGCGGTCTCGCGAAAATACGAATATCTCTCTACTCCGATGTCGTATTGACAAACGGTTTAATGCGTTAGAAACTAGACTCGTAGACCTTCAATTTGGTAGGTAGAACACCCCATTATTCCAAGTATATTTGGAGAAATTCTCAGATACATTTGACCTAAATTTCAGCAAATTTATGAATGTAACTTGTGATGACCTTTGCCAACTCTTGTTCCACAACTTGCTTGCCTTCAAAATGTAGAAAATGAATATCATACGACTAAAATAACTCATAGAATAACCTCCTTATCATGTTAATAACCCTAGTCTCACCCCAAAGTACATGTTATAACATTCGAAACTTGTCAACTTTCGACGAAACTTATTTTCTTCAATTGGTTTAGCTTCTAAGATTTCCAATCCTCTTGGTACTCGTTATTCATGATCTTAAATATTTGTAACCTCCAAGGTAACATGATTAACTTACTTTATTTTCTTCCAAATATAATCTCATTTCCGACCTTACATCAATGACTTACGACGTACTCTCACGTATGAAAACTTGGGGTGTAACTTTTTTTCAACTGACTTCTACAATTATATTGAGAAAAATAAAAAATTTGACTCAATGACTTCAAAGAGGAAAGACCTAATCTATTATGCCAAAGCTTAACATCTTGTTTTTCCTTGCTTGCAACCAAGATAACTAACTGATTTGAACTATCTTTAGTAGGCGCTTGTGTAAGCAGATATAGTTCTCCTCTTTCCTTACCAATCCCCCTGACCTTCCCACTGCAAAGGTCCTGGAACACATAGAATTCAGGAAAAAACAAAGTTGAGCGTCTTAATTCTCTTGTGAGCTTTGACAGTGATAGTAGATTATACTTAAAATCAGGGATGTACAGTACCTTGCTCACTACTTCCTTATCTATCAATCTACAAGTCCCTAAATGAATCACATGCGTGAAGGTTCCATTAGGTGGATTAACTTTTTTTTCTTTTGAATTTCCTACTTTAACTATGTTTTCCAACAGACTCAAGTCAAAGGTTATATGATTTATCGCTCCAATGTCTACAATTCATTCTTTGTTTTCTGATTCTACTAAGAAAACGGTAATAGCATCATTACCTGCCATGTTGATTGAATTGAATGAGTTTTCTACATTTTCATGCCAAGCAGCTTCAGAATTTGATCATACTGCTCTGGTGTAAAGTAGGGCATCTAGCATCATTACCTGCTCTAATACCTTCAGAGTTCATACTCTTTTCTGTTGTATTAGCATAATAGCTGCCCTGTACATCTTGATTCCCATTATCATTCATAACACATTGTTAGTTGTAGTTCCTCCATACCTTTTCTTAGGTTTAAATTCAACAAGATATCCAATTATTTTGTAGAATTCGACACGAGTATGTCCTTTCATCTTGCAAAAGTCAAATTGAACATTGTAGTTCCTCTTGCCCTGTTTCATATTCCTTCACTTAGTTATCATCAATGCATTCATTTCTACATTATCTATTGCTACCATGGTGTTTGTCACGCTCTGCTGGCTATCTCTCTCTCTCTCTCTCTCTCTCTCTCTCTCAATCAGCATCGAGTAAGCCTTGTTCACTGTTTGTATGGGAATCATTTGGAAGTACAAGAGGGGGTGAATTGTAGCCTTTTTAAATTTCTAGTCGACTACTCTTTAGATCTAGTCAACTTATACGGAAACAGCCTGCACAGAACTGTTAGTCCTTTTGATTTAAACAAGTGTTAATCACAATAAATAGTAAGGGAACAGAATATAATATGAAAGTGATAAAGTAAATGACACCAGGAATTTTATACTAGTTCGGAACCAATGTGGTATCCTAATACAGTCCTCTTGGGTTATAAGAGTGTTGTCTTTTAGAGATCTTTGTAAATTGAATTGAGTGCATCCTTTGTGATTTTCAGCAATCACCACCAACGCTGACATGGTTGGTTTTCACTCGCTCACCAATAAAGACCCTTTGATTTTCACTCACTCACCAAAGAAACGAACAATGATACAACCTCTAGGACACTCTGCCTCTACAATATTTTTCTGTCTCTCTTCTCTCTTTTGGGTGCACAGTAAATCTACTAAAGTGAATTAGAATGCTTGTTAAGAGTAGAATAAAGTACTTGTAGTTGGATAAACAATTGTATAGAAGGTTGCGTGCTTTATTCTTTCCAGTCTCTCGTTTTTATAGTCTTCAATAGCTTCTGACCATTGGGCTTGATTTTACTGACCCCTTGATTTCGATAATATTCAATCAGAAGATTTTCTCCTATTCCTTATATCTTGTACCTATTGATTGATGATGTGTCTTGCTAATGGATCAAAATATACCTCCAGTTTGCTGATATCTTGGACTCCATGTCTTAAGCTCATTCGATTTCTTTCCTTGTGAAGTAGACAATATTATTGTGTATCCATAAAATGAGATCTCTCCATTTGAAGTGTTGTCAACCATGCACCAGTATATATTGAATTTTCCTTCCTTGAAAGAGCTTGGTGATTCTCTGCCTTGTTCTTGGAGATATAATTTCTTACTATAATATTTTAGTAAGAATATTCCATACGTAGTAGATCTTGTCCAGCACTTTAGGAAGCATTCTTCCATAATTCTCCAATGTTCCTTTAGTAGGTCTTGAAAAATAATCTCTTTCCATAAAATAGATTGTGCTATACCCATAATTTATTTTCTTTCCATAGAAAATATATTCTTCTCCCATTATATTGAAAATGTTCTTTTCTTGATCTTGGAAAAAAATATCTTTCCATAATATAAATTTTACTACATCCATAATATATTTTCTTTCCATAGAAAATATATTCTTCCTTGTCCTTGTAGTATCTTTTCCATATAGTATCTTCCTTCCACAAAATAATAGATCTTCTCCATAATTTTAACTTTCCTTACAAGATGTTGAAAAACTTTCCATCCATAATTTCCATAGATTCTTCTTTTGATATTGTAGTAAGTCATTCAGTATTTGAAATTTCACTTTCAAATATTATTCCTTCTAGATTAAATCTCTGAAAATAGTCTTCCTTGATAAATTCTTCACAAGATATTTTCTTTCTCATATTTGTTTGGATCTTTACCAGCATTTTCTTTCATGTACAAGAATAAGATTAACACAAGTAAATGTTCTTTGATTAACAATTATTTTGGTTTGTTATCATCAAAATTAATACGTGAAACCTTGGAGCTAACAATCTCCCCATTTTTGATGATGGCAAACCTTTGAGTACAAAATAAGAAAATTTAATCAAAGACTTAATTGAAGTACAGTAAAGATTATGATAGCTTATATGAGTCCACCAAACAGTAGAGTACTTGGTCCTCTATGAAACTGATACGTAGAATGCAGTAAAAACTGAATGTAAAGAAGGAAAGAGATTTTCTATGTGGAAAAATCCCACACAAGGGGATCAAAAAATCACGACCTACTCTTGTAGGCTTTTAACTCAACTAACTTGTAATCTACTTATTACAAGCCACTTTGCAAATACCCTATTGCAAAGACTTCAAACTAACTTATGATGCAACTACCACAAGCCACTCTCTAACTCTCCTAGTTATAGAAGATTTAACTTATGACTATTCCTAGTCACAACATAGACTCTAAAGTTTACGAATTTGGTTTGTTCCTAAGACAGCGCTTCTGAGAAAGCAAACTAGGAATTACAATGTAGAACAATTAACAAGATTACAACTCAACTATGGATGTACATAAGCCTTGTTTAGAAACTGATCCTTAGTGGAGTTATCTTCTTGTTCTTGATACACCAGTGACTTCAATGGCGGATGAATGCTTTTTCTTCTTGAGAGAATATCACTGAATACACAAGTGATGGTGTGTCTTGCACCAGGTTGATTTATCACAAAAGATATCACAATAGATAGTGATGCCAACTCTTGGTGTACTTCTTCCCAGTGAGAAGTGACTGTTGCACTGTCTGCACAGCCACTTCTGGGCAGTTGCGTTCCAGCTGGATAGTGGACTTTGTACTTCTGTTAGGACACACCAACTGACCAGGTCTTAGTTGTGTTCCTCTTCTGTAACAGTTGCCAGATGGTCGCTTTCTTCTGCTACGTTCTAGCTGTGCACTTGACCTGTACTTCTGTCAGAGAACCCTAAGGGACCAGGTCAATAGGTCCTTGTTGTGTTTCTCTCTATGGTCGTTCGTCCATTTGCTGACAAGTTCATATGAAATGTATCCTGTGGAACATATTCTCTATCTGGTTCTTCAGAATAAGTTTTTTAGATCATCAAAATATAGGAAGCATAAGGCTAAGACATTGAAAACCCATCAATTTCCCCCTTCTTGATGATGACAAACTTAGGCATGGAAAGCAGTTGTTTGGATCAGAATTAACCAGGTGAGATACCAGTTCCCCCTTAATCTTAGATCTCCCTCCTTGTCATTTTTAGTTCCCCCTCAATCTCAGACCCCCCTTTTTTTTATCACAGGCATAATATTACCCCCCAACAATAGCATTCACTTCTTTTTTCCCCTTTTGTCATCATTAAAAAGAACAAGTGTGTCGAAGTGCACAAGTAGATAATAAGCATAAAGAAGTCTAACATAGCTAGCTCATGCCACATATGTACACACAACATGACAGAAAAGAGAAGCCGAAGGAGCACAATATTGTACACGCAAAGAAAGGGGAGCTGTTTTATTAATGTTTACATTGGACTGAGCAATACAGGAGCAGTAATAGTTAAGCTCCATCACAAAAACAAGTAAACACAAGTAAAACAACAACCACAGGAAGTTGGAGCAAAAATAGCTTGACATTAGGGAGGATCCTAGGGAGCACTAAAGGAAGGAGGTTTGGAGGAAGAGACACCAATGGTTTTGAGAACCAGGTCCAGTCTAGCATTTGCAGCCAGTTGTTCTTCAAGTAGTTGACCTCGAAGTCTCTCGTTTTCCTTTCTTAGTCGGGCAACCTCCTCATGTACAGAATCAGGTCCCTTAGCTACTTGGCTAAGTTGAGTTTCCAGTATGGCATTTCGAGCCCTCAGCTTTCTTATTTCCTCAAATGCTATATTTTGAGCGTTTATCAGCTGAGAAATGGTCGAGATGCTTCCACCAACTTTATTTATACATTCACATTCTTCTAGAGTGGTATTAGAGAAGGTCTGTTTACGTGTGCCCACTCTGGGATTTCCCAAGGGAACCTTATAGAATCTGAACACTTGAGTGAGGAGAAAGCCATAAGGTAACCCATGATTTCCACCCTTAAAATTTGTCACCTTCTGCATATGATCTATCATGATTGCAGGCAAATTGATTGGTACAAACTCATCAAGCGCTTCCATTAGGACCAAATCTGATTTTGTAGCAATGGAATGTCTCTCAGAGCGGGGTAAGAGTACTTTATTAACCAATTCAAAGAGAAGCTGGTATCAGGAAACAATACCTTCTTATGGACCTGTTCCCCTTATTAAATAGTTTGCTCTTTCATGACGGCTCTCCGAAAGTTTATTCCATAGACGTCCTTGACTGAGGACACACCTTCACACGGAATTCTAAGAATTTTTCCCAATGTTGAAGCGTCGAGTACGATATCCACCCCATTTACAAGCGCACAGATGTGATCCCCCTCAACAGTGAAGAGAGATGCGTAGAAGGTTTGCACTGCATCTTCGTACACCAGAGGCATGCTCCCTTCAAACAGGTGTTCCCATTGTTGAAATTTCATAATATCCAGAATTTGTCTCATGCCTGCCATCTCCGAAATTGCTGGATCAAATATCCGTCCCCACAACACTTTTTGAGTTCTTAATCTCTGCTGCCATAGAACACCATCACAGGTCAAGGACCTTGTTGAACCAGGTTCCTTAATAGTTTCCCCTTTTTGTTTGTTAGTCCCTTCGGCAGACTTTCCTTTCTAGCTTGCTACCCCTACAGTATTGTTCTCAGACACGGTTAGCTCTGCTTTACTCCGTTTAGACTTGTTGTTGTACTTCATGGATGACCCTTTCTGTTCCTCAACAGTTTCCTTAATTGTCATAAACTGTTGCACTAAGGAACCAGGTTCCCTAGAAGCATCTTTGTCTATCTGGTTTACTGACACACTCTTGATTAAATCCTCTGGATTCATTTTCCTCTTTCTCCTTGTCTTGACACTTCTCTTACTTTTCTGCAATGAGGATTCAAAATTCTCTTGCTGTAGGGACCTGGTGATGGGTGATTTAGAAGAAGACTCCAAGAGCTTGGAATGAACAGGAGGTGCAGCAGTGAGTTTGCATGGAAGTGAATTAGGTTCATCAGAAGGTTTTTCTGAGAATATCTCATGAACCAAGGACTCGAAGAGTGTTGTGGTTCTTACATCCCCTAGGAATGGCATGTCTTCCCCTGATACTCAAAAGAGAGATATGCTCATTCATTCATCAGACTCTTAGCAGATATAGCCATAATGTTATGAGTTGCTTCCTTTTCTGGTGACTCCTTGAGAATCACTGAATTCAACATGGAGGTGTTAAGGTACTAGTCAAGATCATCCTCAGGGGCTTCTAATACTCGAGGAGTAAGACCTCCTGTGTGGTCTTTGATGAGATCGTAGGATTGACTAGACATATGATTCTCAAAATAGTGATAAACAGGGTTTATCAGAAATGGAAAAACTGTAGGGGTAGAGGAGGAACCAGAAGTGTGTACGGTGGTAGAAGGTGTGAAATAATGATGTTGAGGGAATGATTTCAAGGATAATGAAGAAGTGGGAACAGTGTTAATGGCGAGGGAATGAGAATATTATTCGATCTCCATTAGATGAGTACTTAGTAGACGAGTAGAAAGAGAAAGAGATAAATAGGAAGAGGATCCTAGCTATACACGGGAGATGAAGGTTCATGACTTGCCATGAGAGAGAAAGAAAGTTTTATTGGAAGAAGAACTAATGATGAGTGGAGAGCGAAACAGGTTCTGAATAGTTCTGAAAACGGTGGTAGGTTTGTGGGAAAGTGTTACCGTGCAGAGGGGATGAAAGGATTTGACGGACAAGACATGACACACAGACGTTGAAAAGTAGGATGAAGTGGCAGCTGAATTACAAAGTATTTATATCTTTTTTGTTTAGAAATGGCATACAAAATTAAGCACATTACTACTAACCTGAGATGCAGTAACCTGATGCTAGAGCAATCTTTTGAACAAAGTTTTAGCAAATCCCCTCTTGTAGTTCATAACTGTACCTTTAGCTTCTATGATCGTCATGCGTGTTTACCTACAACGGTATTGATGTGAGTTAGGCTTGGTCAGAAAACACTTTAGCTACCTTTACTTGATGGTGTCTTACACAGTCAACAGATGGAGGATCAGGTTCTTCATTAGTTTCTTGTGTCCCCGTCTTCACCTTGATTTATCCAAAATATTCTCTACTTTAGGCTTTGATGCAGATATCTGGAGTTTGGTCTTCTGTTCTGCAATCCTTTCCACCAATAAATCCCTTCTTCATATTGGCCCTCAGAAGAAGATCTCACCCTTCAATATGTTTGCAATTTCTCTCCAGGTGTTGATGAGGTCATTTCGTTTTGCTTCATTGTCTCCCGAAAGATGAGGTATGCATCATGATAGGTGCACTTTGGTTTTCCAATTTGAGACAGAAGTTGGTTGAAGAGAGAAATATGGAGGTTAATTTGATTTCCTCACACTTTGTGTTCTGCTGCTTGTGTAGTGCCATGAGCTGCATCTTTACTTCTTCCTTCAGCTTCAATGGTAGCAAGTGACACACCCGGTTCTTTGTGAGAAATGGAGGATGACGTTGTGTTGTCTTTTGCCAGTTTCCTTCATCTTGCTTACTTTATCATCCTCTTGATTTGAAGCCTCAGATATTTCCCAGAGATAGGATTGGTTCATCATATTAGTCCTCACGGTTTCTTTCTTGGCAAGGGAGAGTGTCTTGTTGAATACCCCATGAGCATCTCCTGCCATTTAGTGCTTCCTTTGTTGGAGATCTTGTGGCCTTCTTTTGTGGGTTGTTCCCCAGAAGGATTCCTTCACTCACCTTTTTGCATTGCGTTTCCCAAGTTTATCATTCCTGCTGTCAGGAACAAGGCATTTTTTTCCAATTGGCAGTTCCTGGTGAGTTTTTTATTAATTTGGGAGGGACCTGGTTCGACACATATTCTCAAAGTAGAGAGCAGTATTCATTCCTTTTGCCCAGAATTTCTTGGTGATTCCATAGGCGATGAGCACAATCCATGCAGTATTTTCCAATTCCGTTCTTTCCTTCAGCTACGCCATGTTGTTGTGGAGTCCTTGGTGTAATTATGAGTGATCCCTTCTCCCCCTCCTTCATCATTTTTGTGAACTCATGTCCAGGTGAGGCTTGAGTTTGGCAGACCGATGACCAGGTCTTGCAGGTGAGAAGTTTGCATATACTAATCCTTCATGCCATGGTTGTGACTTCACTCATCTCATACCGCCAGCTTGTAGAGATTAATGACTAGCAGGAGTGACTATTCTTGTTACCCTCGTTCACTGAGACTACTTGGAGAGTTATCAGATTGGTGACTGCACCCTTTTTAGGCCATTCACATAGTGCTCATTCCACTCGAGTGCCAAAGGAACCTTTCTGCCTTTTTATTCACTGAGAATGTACCCTTTACTTTCTTCTCAAGGATACATTCCCTTCCAGCAGGGCTTTCAGTGAGAAGCAATTCATGATGTTTTCAGTTGTATGCTTTAGGCATCCACTATCCATAGTCCATCGTAGCCTACTTCCTCTCACTGCTCCCTGCACATGCACATCAAGGGTTAGATTTAGGAACCTAAACTAGTTTGGGTCCTTTGTTACTATAAAAAGGATGAATGAGGGATATCCTAGTCCACGTAGGCAGCATCCGCTTTTTGTGAGTGGTACCTGGTCCTTTGCGAGTAGTCACTGTATCAGCAAACGCTTTGTTCTTTTGATCAGACTGAACCCTGGCCTGGTAATTTTCTTTAAATGTCCGCTATTTCCACAGTGGGTACATAGCCAGTTATCAGGTACAGTGACATACTTGTTGTGTGGGTTGTAGGGAGTTTTCTCCCTTTGGAACCTGATGCCCTGTTTGTTCCCACTATTGTTGAGATACATGGCAGTGACGACATCTGAGGACCAGGTCCACTTCAGGGATTTCTCAAGATCATTTCTTACTTTTTCCGATTCAGTTTGGAGTTGTTGATTCCTCTCGAGTTCACTGCAGAGACTGGTTTTTACAACAGTTAACTCTTTTTCGAGCAAGATGTGTGACTCACTGGATACTTCTTTCCCTTTCCCAAGACTTACATTCCTATGTTCTCTATTGAGTCCCTCAATGGTTTCCTCTAGATCAGTGCATATAACTAGTAGGTCATCCCTTTCCTCTTCAGTAGATGCAACTTTTTCTTCTAAAGTGTGTTTCTCATTGTTAAGACCTTGTATTGTTTATTTTAGATCAACAACTACTACCATTAGATCGTCTCTCTCATTTTTCACACTAGTTATTTTTTCATTCAGGGCCTCCTTCTCTTGTTCAAGATTAGTTATGGTCTCATTTAAGTCCACTACACAGACCATTAGATCATCTCTAGATTGTTCGGCCTCTCCTAGTTCTATGGTCAGGATCTCCTTATTATTTACGAGACTATAATAAGCATCAATTAGGACATTTGATAAAGATCTTAGCTTCTTAGAAGAATAGGATTTCAGATTTCATTAAACATCCCTGAAGTTTCCCTCATCGTCTTCATCTTCTTCATCATCATCACCATCTGACTGAGCCATCAGCGTGAACAATGAATCGTACTTCATTGCTTCAGTTTCTACTGCCATCATGGAGCTATTTTCTGCATCTGATTCCCTTTCAGATTCACTTGAGGAGTCTCCCCAAGTAGCAAGAGCCTGCTTAACGATATTGTCTGCAGCACTTTTTCGATTGAACCTTTTATCTGGAACCAGGTTCTTTTTTCCTGATTTGTCAGGATTTTGCTTGTACTGCTCCTGTTTCGCGCGTTGATGAAATGCCCTGACTTTCCACATCTGTGACAGAGATCGTTGTTCCTTGTTTTACTTGAACTGCCCCACTTTGGTATGCCACCATTTCTTCGAACCATTTTTTGAAATATCTTAGTAAGATAGGCCATGCCACTATGTTCATCACTTGAATCACTCCTTTCAGCCTTAAGCACCAGGTTCTTTTCCTTCTTAGGCTCTCTTCTTTCACTATCTTTCTTTCTTTTCATCTCGTATGTTTTCAGATTACCAATCAACTCATCCATGGTCAGAGTCTGTAGATTTTTAGCTTCAGTGATGGCATTTACCTTACTTTTCCAAGACCCAGGTAGAACATTGAGAATTTTCCTTACAAGCTTGTTTCTAGGAATGACATCTCCAAGTGAGTGAAGCTCATTTATGATGGAGGTGAATTTGGTGTGCATATCTTGTATGGACTCATCATCCTTCATCCTGAAGAGCTCATATTCAGTGGTGAGCATATCTATCTTGGATTGTTTGACCTGAGTGGTTCCTTCGTGTGCAGTTTATAAGGCTTCCCATATTTCTTTGGCAGTATCACAAGCTGATACTCTGTTGTACTCATCAGGTCCTATGCCACACATCAAGATTTTCTTGGCACGATAGTTCTTTTCTACAGCTTTTCTGTCAATGTCACTGTACTCTCTTCTCCCTTTGGGCACCAATGGTCCTGTTTCTTCAGGTTTCTGCATGGGAACATGAGGATCATCACAAATAATGTCCCACGGCTCTGAATCTTCGGCAATCATGAAATCATGCATCGGAGTCTTCCACCAACCGTAGTATTGACCATTGAATTTGGGAGGTCTATAGGTTGATTGTCCTTCTTCAAGGTTTGGTGGAGCAGCCATTTAGGATCTTTCCTAGGTGTTAGCCTGATAGGAGGAACCCGCTCTGATACCAATTGATAGCTTATATGAGTCCACCAAACTATAGAGTATCTGGTCCTCTATGAGACTGATACGTAGAATGCAATAAAGACTGAATGTAAAGAAGGCAAGAGATTTTCTACGTGGAAAAATCCCACACAATGGGATCAAAAAACCACGACCTACTCTTGTAGGCTTTTAACTCAACTAACTTATAATCTACCTATTACAAGCCACTTTGCAAACACCCTATTGCAAAGACTTCAAACTAACTTATGATGCAACCACCACAAGCTACTCTCTAACTCTCCTAGTTACAGAGGATTTAACTTATGACTATTCCTAGTCACAACATAAACTCTAAAGTTTACTAATTTATTTTGTCCCTAAGACAGCGCTTCTGAGAAAGCAAACTAGGAATTACAATGTAGAACAATTAACAAGATTACAACTCAACTATGGATGTACATAAGACTTGTTTAGAAACTGATCCTTAGTGGAGTTATCTTCTTGTTCTTGACACACCAGTGACTTCAATGCCGGATGAATGTTTTTTCTTCTTGAGAGAATATCACTGAATGCACAAGTGATGGTGTGTCTTGCACAAGGTTGTTTTATCATAAAAGATATCACAATATATAGTGATGTCAACTCTTGGTGTACTTCTTCCCAGTGAGAAGTGACTGTTGCACTGTCTGCACATCCACTTCTGAGCAGTTCGTTCCAGCTGGATAGTGGACTTTGTACTTCTTTCAGGACACACCAACGGACCAGGTCCTGGTTGTGTTCCTCTTCTGTAATAGTTGCCCGATGGTCACTTTCTTCTGCTACGTTCCAGCTGTGCACTTGACCTATACTTCTATCAGAGAACCCTAAGGGACCAGGTCACCAGGTCTCTATTTTGTTTCTCTCTGTGGTTGTTCGTCCATTTGTTGACAAGTTCATATGAAATGTATCATGTGGAACAGATTTTCTATCTGATTCTTTACAATAAGTTTGTTAGATCATTAAAACATAGGAAGCATAAGGCTAAGACATTGAAAACCCATTAGATTACTTCCCTGAAATGTGAGCTTTCTCTTGTATTCATAGACGTCATGCCACGTAAAGGCTCCCCCTTACTCTAAGCGTTCCTTCGTCATGCTCCCCATGTCTCCGTATATTCTACCTTTTTCGAACTTTTGTACACATTATTTTCTCCCCCTTTTGGAATCATCAAAAGGGTGAAGTAACTTGTAGGGAATATGCAAGTAAAGTATAACTATAACTTATAATCATCCAGGGAGTTATAAAAAACATATAGTAATAATTCCCTTTAAGAGCCGTAAGCAGAAAGAAAAATCTATCAAAATTTTAAGCTAGTTAACAGCTTTTAATCTGACCAAAATATCCAAAGTATTAACCCAAAGCTAAAAAAATATGAACTATCATTGTAGGTCGACAAAAAGAATTCTAGACCACAGAAGAACATCGTTTCACATGATTGAAAGTTTAGCAGAGAAAAAAAACTCACAGAATACTTGATTTTTCCAAAACATCATTTAGCATATAAGACGGTGTAATCGCACATAGTCACTTGAAAAACGCTCGATGAATTAAAAAGATTAAGAAACTTTTGATATACTCACATGATAAACTTTCAAGAAAAATTTGAGCAAAGACTTAAGACTCTTAGAAAGATTACAATATATTAATGCATACAAGAGTCAAGAAATAGTCATATATTCATATCACCAAAAAAGAAGGATATGGGATCATTCTCATGAAAGTCGTTATCCTTTTTATGACATGAGAATATTAAAAATCTTCATCCCATTTTTATTTCATTCCACTTTGTTGCCTGCAAGGTTTGCATCTGAAAATATTTTACTCGATCAAAGCAATTAGTTCTTGCATATAGTAATCCATAATTTAGAATCAACCAAAGATATTTTGTGGCATTATAAAGAGATATTATGGGATTAGGTATACCAAAATATTTGTCATAAAAATGCAATAGAGAACCGGCCATACCTTGGTACTTTAATCGATCGTTGGACCTACTAATTTTCTCCTTGCTTCCCATTATTTGGAATGTGAAGATAAGGTAAATTCTCCATTATACTCATTTCCAACTCGATCATCTACCAGAGGCTTAAAAATGCTTGACATGTTTTCGGTTAGTATTAAAAAAAAATATGCTATTGTAAATACATCTTTGGAAAGAATAATCGTCAGATGATAAACATGAATTTGTTTCCAATGGTAACTAGTCTTAGTCACATGAATGATATTAAAAAAACTTTCAATTCCAGAGAGAGGCAAGAGAATAATGTTATGGAGTTTTTAAACCATTTAAAAAATATTTCAACATCCATAAAAATACTTTAATGTAATAAGCACATGAAAAATGTTATTCTAACAAAACTCTCAAGGACGAAACAGACCTTCTTGTTGTGAAACCTTGGGCTACACATAATTTTTACAACCTTACCAGTCTTATCCGCTTTAGATATCCATGATTGCAGCTCATTTGCTTGGTGGATTTCCATACTGTTGATTCTTTCAGCTTCACTCAACAAATCTTGTATTACTAGAATCTAGCATTCATCGTTTAATGCTTTTTCATGACTGTTTAGTTCAACTAGTATAGATGTGTCACTAGCAATTTATTTCAAGTTATCCACTGTAATTCTCCATCCTTATTCACAAATTGCTTAGAAAAATATTAGTATAAGAAAAACGCGCATGATGAGATTTCTCTACAACTAATGAATAAGAAATATGCCAATAGTATTACCAAGACAGTTGCAACCAAAGGAAATAAGATAACCAAAAAAATTGATTTTTCTTCCTTCCTATAGCTCAGACAAAATTTCATTCAAGATACGATCCAATGTAAATATTAAAGCACATATAAGCTAATGATGACAATTTATGCAAAACTGATGCTTTCTTTTCAAGTCTGCTTTCAATTGAGGCGCCAAACTAAAAATGTGAAAGATCCTGTTTGTTGCAAGAAAATGTCAAATAGATACTATTAAGACACACATCGATGATCACTGCAAATGCGTTATTTTCTTATTAAAAAATATGACATATGCAAAAGTAAGTATAATCATCAATAGAAGCATATATATATATATATGTACCTCCCAAAATTTTGAGTCTTAGAAACAGTAGAGTATCTCCACATGCACAAGTTATCGAGGCATCAAGGTTAAACAACCTTCTCAGATTTGAGTGAAATATTGAAACTTTCACTAAGAGATGGATATAAGAATTAATTCTCTTCACAAATTATCTTAAGCTCACAACTACATGAAAGGAATGTATGCATGAATGCTTGCTTATCCTAATGCTTATACAAAATGTATGGTTCATGCAAAATATAAATTCGTTCATTCAAAATCTCTAGGTCAAGGAAAATATTAACATCAAACATAATAGTAGAATGTTGCAGCAAGTCGACTCAAGCAATATGTAGTTGTACATATCATATTATATTTAACCAAAAAATATTACTAGATACGTATCACCTTATAAAGCATCCGAAGGAACTTGAATAACCTTTAGTCATATCAATCACTTAAGCTTTACCATCATGTGTAATAGTTCCTTCCTCATTTATAGAGAATGTATGAACTTTGAAGCATCTTTAAATATGTGCCTTGACCAGTCATTATGCAAATTTCATTTATCCCTTTTTATGGCTGGACTTAGAATTCCTGCAAAACAGATTAATTTATTTTTGGTACCCAAATCTTTTTGGGTCCTTCATGGTTAGTAGATTTAATAATTCGAGATGCATGTAATTGTTTTGGTCTCCAAATATATTTTGATCTAACATAACTTTTGGCATAATTACATGCAAATACTTTATGTCCACAATTGTCATAATAGTGGCATGTAATATGAGAAGAAGAGTGTTTACCTGCAGTTTCCTTATTAGTTGACTTGGAGCTTTCCTCAGTCAACTTGTTCAAAGTAGGACGTTTACCAGTAGATCCCTTTTCAGTCGACTTATAGCTGTTAAGCCAAGGAGACGACTTTGATCGATCAAAATAGTGACTGGGGGATTTGTACAAGCTGCTTATTTGTTTGCGAAGTTCAAAATTTTCTTCTTGAAGCAAGTTGTTCTCCACCAGATAATCTTTAAGTTGAGTATCCCACTCGTTCTTTTTCATTTCTCAACTTGTTATATTTTTCGAGTTGGATCTCCCAATCTTTCTTCTCATGCGTCAACTTCTTATATTCTTCAAGTTGGATCTCCCAATTCTTCTTCTCTTTCCTCAACTTAGTATATTCATTTAGAAATTTTTTAAAGTCATTGAGAACCAATTCGATATCAGCCTGCAATTCATCATATTTATCGCAATACGTAATAGGAGTGGGGCATACCTAGTTAATTTATACCATTGCCATAAAACATTGATTCTCCATTCTTTCGTGATTGTTTTCTTCTTCAGATTCATCCTCGTCGCTCCAAGATTTGTGATTCTTTTTCTTGAGATCACAATCCAAAATAGCATTAAAGCACGCCTCGTCAATTTCTTCTCTTTTCTTGAGACATATGTTTGTCATTTCTTCTCGATCATCCTCGTCGCTCCAAGTTGAGATTCTATGATTTTTCTTCTTGGGGCTGGGACATTTTAATTTCATATGTCCAAGTTTACCACATCTATAGCAGCATATATTTTCTTGTTGTTGAACCTATTCTTATGATTCTTCTGATGATTCTGGATGGATTGAGATTTTCTATTCTGCTTCTTTCTACTCTTCCTTTTTTTCGTCCTAGGTATCACGGCCAAGTCTTCTCGCTTTTCACCATTTTCGGATTCTTCAAGAGTTGAGGTGGATTCAATTTCCTTAACTTTATTGGCCTCCCCGTAGATATTTTCCAATCTGTCCCATATATCTTTAGCATTCTCACAGGTAGATATTTTCTCATATTCTTCTTCACTAATCGCACAATAGAGCATGTTGATTGCTCTAGCATTTGTTTGCATAATATCCAACTGTTTTTTGTGTAGTCAAATATGGATTCCTTTTTTACAAGCTTCTTTCCATCATTGTTATTCGGAATAGGCCTTGGTCCATTCTGAATAACTAGCCAGGCTCGATAATCTATCGATTGGACATAAACCTTCATTCTTTCTTTCCAATGGTCATAGTATTGACTATTGAAGTACGGTAGCCTTCTTGTTGAGTATCCCTCTTGAGTACTGTTCCAATAATTTGATGACCTGCAATGGATCTTTTCTCACTTGATGTGTTAAGCAAAAAAAATAAAGATGTGAGACCTGCTCTGATACCAATTGAAAGTACAAGAGGGGGGTGAATTGTAGCCTTTTTAAATTTCTAGTCGACTACTCTTTAGATATAGTCGACTTATGCGGAAATAGACTGCACAGAACTATTAGTCCTTTCGATTTAAACAAGTGTTAATCACAATAAATAGTAAGGGAACAGAATATAATATGAGATCGATAAAGTAAATGACACCAGGAATTTTATACTGGTTCGGAACCAATGTGGTATCCTAATCCAGTCTTCTTGGGTTGCAAGAGTGTTGTCTTTTAGAGATCTTTGTAAATTGAATTGAGTACAGCCTTTGTAATTTTCAGCGATCACCACCAATGTTGACAGGGTTGGTTTTCACTCGCTCACCAACAACGACTCTTTGGTTTTTACTCGCTCACCAAAGAAATGAACAATGACACAACCTCTAGGACACACTGCCTCTCCAATATTTTTCTGTCTCTCTTCTCTCTTTTGGGTACACAGTAAATCTACTAAAGTGAATTACAATGCTTGTTAAGAGTAGAATAAAGAACTTGTAGTTGGATCGACAATTGTATAGAAGGCTATGTGCTTTCTTCTTTCCAGTCTCTCGTTTTTATAGTCTTCAATAGCTTCTGACCGTTGGGCTTGATTTTGCTGACCCCTTGATTTCGATAATATTCAATCAGAATATTTTCTCCGTTGATTGAGTGGCTTCCTATTAATTCCTTTTCTCAATTTCATTTGCACCTTCAAACTGATTTGAAATCCTTCCACCAATCACTAATTTATTGGAATTTATTCCTTATATCTTGTACCTATTAATTGATGATGTGTCTTGCTAATGGACTCAAAATATATTTCTAGTTTGCTGATATTCTGGACTCCATGTCTTAAGCTCATTCGATTTCTTCCTTGTGAAGTAGACAATATTATTGTGTATCCATAAAATGAGATCTTTCCATTTGAAGTGTTGTCAACCATGCACCAGTATATATTGAATTTTTCTTCCTTGAAAGAGCTTGGTGATTCTCTTCCTTGTTCTTGGAGATATAATTTCTTACTATAATATTATAGTAAGAACATTCCATACGTAGTAGATCTTGTCCAACACTTTAGGAAGCATTCTTCCATAATTCTCCAATGTTCCTTTAGTAGGTATTGAAAAATAATCTCTTTTCATAAAATAGATTGTATTATACCCATAATATATTTTCTTTCCATAGAAAATATATTCTTCTCCCATTATATTGAAAATATTCCTTTCTTGGTCTTGGAAAATAATATCTTTCCATAATATAAATTGTACTACATCCATCATATATTTTCGTTCCATAGAAAATATTTTCTTCCTTGTCCTTGTAGTATCTTTTCCATATAGAATTTGTCTTCCACAAAATAATAGATCTTCTTCATGATTTTAGCAACTTTCCTTTCAAGATATTGAAAAACGTTCCATCCATAATTTCCATAGATTCTTCTTTTGATATTGTAGTAAGCCATTCAATATTTGAAATTTTACTTTCAAATATTATTCCTTCTAGATTAAATCTCTGAAAATAATCTTCCTTGATAAATTCTTCACAAGATATTTTCTTTTCCATATTTGCTTGGATCTTTACCAGCATTTTGTTTCCTGTACAAGAATAAGATTACCACAAGTAAATGTTCTTTGATTAATAATTATTTTGGTTTGTTATCATCAAAATTAATACGTGAAACCTTGGAGCCAACACCATCATCAAGATTTGGCTACGAGCTTACTCATACGATTCATTCAATCCCATTAGAAATTGCAGTAAATTCTGCCTCTTCATGAACTCCACATAAGCACGAGATCTAGGGCAATCGCATGGAGATGGAGCTAGGGCATCAAACTCATCCAACAACAAGCTTAATTTTAAAAAATAAGCAGCAACACTACTGGTTCTTGAGTCACATTCGCAATTTGTTTATGAAACTGGAATATTCAAGGTCCATCAATTTTGTCGAATCTCTCCTTCAAATCACTCCAAATTGCACTCTTGATGAATACACTATTCCACTGAGCAATTGACTTGAAACACAATTTATTATCCACGACAACACAATTGCATTGCATCTCTCCCAAAGATCAGTCAGATTCAGAGCAAACTTCTCCTTCCTGCATGTTCCGTCGATGAATCCTAGCTTGTTACGACCTAGGATTGCAATTCTCATCGCACAGCTCCACACTGAGTAGTTTTTTGATCCTGTCAGTTGTAGAGATATCAACACCGTCCCTGAATTGTCGATAGAATTGCGGAAAAGAGGATGATTATGGCTCAATTTCTCCGGTACTTCATTGTCTATCTCCGTCGCCATGTTTCTCACAAACTCTATGTGTAATCAAGCTTCAATTGAAGAATTCGTCCACATTAATGTACGCTGGGGCTCTGATACCATGTGAAGAAAATCAATTCTCAGCTCATGGCTCACAATCTCTGTGAGTCCTAACACATGCAGATCGAAAGGGAGCTAGTTTCAGAGAGAGGAAATGAAGCAGTCAGTTATGCACTAAGTTTTGGGAATTTTCTCAATGAATATTTCAACAGTTGTACATGGCTTTATACACGTATTTCTCAACATAATTAACTGGCCTTCTTTAACACTCCTATCACAGTTAGAACTAACTATCTAACCTCAGTTAACACTTCTAACTACAGTTAATCTGCTAGTGCTACTAACTACAGCTACTGCACCATAATTACTTAACCAGTCCCACTCTCAATACTACGACTACATTTATATGTTTATTTGATCAATAACAAACATAACAATTTCTACGTTCTTATTAATAAACATGCCAATAGCTAATTCAGTTGCTATAGTGTTTTTTTTTATCAGGTGTTCCGTTGTTATAGTTAGTTAGTTGGAAATATTATCGAGTGCCTAAGGAGGGTATGAGATGGATCATGGGTATTGAGACGATGTGGTCTTGTGATCTGGGTTACTAGGTATGAGTGTTGTTGGAGGTTTGTTATGTGTTTGAATGGAGGTCTGTTATGTGTTTGAATGGAGCTACTATTATTTCGTAGGCAAGTCAGGAGCAAATTGTAAGAAGTTGAACCAGTTAGCAATTATTTAGACTAGCATGATGGTGGAAATGATCAGTTCCTTCGGTGTGTTAAGGATATACAGGTGATTTGTAGCTATATTTCTGGGCTTAACAACCTCTATGAATTGATTGATTTGGAGGTATTTAATTCTGATTCTTATGTGATGTGTAGATGGGTTCCAAAAGTGTTATGGCAGTTTAGACTATGACCAGAGGTTTGCATTTTTTGCGGCCATGGGAATTCGGTCGCGTGTTGCAATAGTTCTTCTGAAATAAGTGGAGTAAAAGTGGTTCTAGCTGATAAAATGTTTATTCTACTGGTGGTTCAGGGGTTGTGATGAAATTCTTGGACTCTCGCGTAGTGGCATGGTAGGTTCAGTGAGGGGTATGGAAATTAGAAGTGAAGGATCAAGGTTGCAGTTCGATTTTGATAAGAATGTCACGATCTTAGAGGAGTGGGGGGAAATTTCAAATGTTCAGAGTATGCTGGCACTAATTTGGGGAAGTCTGAGGATGGCCTATTTGTTGAAAGAAGTGTTGGATATTACAATGTGGAGGCTTGACTAGCACTACTGAAATAGCATGGTCGATGGCCATTAATGATCAGATTTTACTACCTGGTGCGGTAGGTTGTAGGTATATATCCCACGAGAAGATCGTATAATCATGACTTGTTAGTCGTTAGGTTGTTAGAGATTTAAATCAGGTATGGAGGTTTGATATTGTCGCCAACGGGAGAGGTTATGACTGAGAGGCGCTCTATTCCTTTGGTTGTGGACTATCGTAGTTTGTTCCGAATTTGAAGGTTGCTCTTATGTGTCATGAATTGGGTCATTGTGGATCTTTGAAAGGTCATTGGCCAGTATGGAGTGATCGGAATCGGGCTTGGGGTCCTCTATTAGAACTAATGTGAATTGTATGCTCTACATCGAGTTACCTGTGTTCATTCAACATAGTACTGCTTATGGAGGAGTCCTTGGGTGTTGGATGTTGTTCATGTCGTTACCTTTTCTCTATAATACTCTAATGTCATGTGGGCTGTGAGCTGACTTGATTATCTGCACGTGTGTTGGGGTTCTGTGTAGCTTGTCGCTATTGCACCTTAGTCGAGCTTGTTTTGTAGCACATGGCGCTATCTGTCTCTCCAGGGTTGTATGTTTGCACTTGGCGTGCTTGCAGTCGATATTCGGGTATTTTGTAGGCATAAGCATTATGTCTTGATGGGTATTTCTTTATTTATTGTTATTTATGGATCGGGTGGCATGCTGCCACGGGTATGTTGTTTGGATCGGGTTGCACGTCGCAACAGTGTCATGTTTGAAATAAAAGGATTACAATTTGAAGTTAATGCATATGAATTTAAAGATAATAATGGAAATCTCCTTTTCAAAATTAAAAACTGGCGTATGTTCCTTAGTATGAAGGAGGTTGCAATCTCCCTTTTCAGATAGGTTAAGCAAACAACATTTGTGGCATGCAGACTATGTATCATATCTAGCAAAGAGATTTCAAAAGCACCTGAAGTAGGGACAAAAGCTGCAATTAGTCCCTCTATGATTTGTAGTCTAATTTGACATCCAAGGGTATAGGGTATAGCCTAGTGGTCAATGAAGTGAATGCAAATCTTAGAGATTGCAAAATGCACTTATATAAGTTCACAATTTTTTTTTGACATTGATTATGGTAATTACAACAGTCCATTAGGAAAATCAAAACCTAAAATAAGGAGAGATTTGATGGGAAGTTACAAAGAAGAAGAAATGGCACAATAATAAGCGAAGAAACAATAAAATAGCAAAAATGAGAGATAAATTAATGACCCAAAGAATTGGAATAGGTTTACCTGTTCAGATCAAAAGGAGGCAAAAAAGCCAAAAAAAAAAAAATGAAGATAAGGATAAATGGTAAAGCTAGCCAAAGAAATATGCCATGTTACTCCTCTTTTTTCCAGCTTTATATATAGAGAGAGAGAGTTGGCTAATCTAAATTTCTCATAAATGTAATACGTCATAATAAAGAAAGTAGTACTCTGGAATATATATGTGATACTTATGATATTAATAGTGCCGTAACATGTTTCTTTTTATTACACTGGACATACAACTAATAGAAGGTTCTCTTAAAGCAAGAACTCTAGGAACCAAAGAGAAGGAAAGGCCTAACTACTAATGATGTATAGATTTTAGACAGAGAGGCTCATGAAAAAGACTTGTACTAATTGTGCTAAATTAGCAAAGTGGGTAGTTTCTAGTTCAGAAGCAATGTAGACCCGAGAGATGACAATCACTGATGAGGAGGAACATCACCAAAAGCAGTCGAGGTACGTGCCCAAGATATCGCTTTATAATATCTCTTTTACTGAGAAGTAACATTAGAGCAAAGCTCAATGGACCCATAATCCAATAGTTCTTCAATCATTTGTTCTATGTGATCATCTTCAAGTGGCTTAACAACTTGTGGTATGCTCTCCACATCATGTGTCAATAATGATGGCTTTGGCGCTACCATTTGTTGTTTCCTTTTTTCATAAGCAACATTTTCTTGAATGGGTGTATTTTTTGGTACATTAACATGTGAAGCTTGGATTTTATGTTGTTGTGCTGAGGTTTTGGCCATTTGAAGTGAAGCCATGTAACATTTGTGCAACTTGGCTGTCAAATTAGCTGAGAGAATTTTGGAGGAAGATGTTTGTGGCATGTTTGGGTTGTATGGGAAATTGGTTCTAGCCCTTTGACCGCACATAAGCCTTGCTGCTTCATCATATGCTCTTGCTGCATCTTCTGCTGTCTCAAATGTTCCTAACCAAATTCTTGTCTTCCTACAACCAAAATATACCATTTAATTTTTACGTTACCAAATTTCAATAACTTTTGAGTCTCGAAATAGAGGCAGTCAGGTGCACTAAGCTTCCGCTATGTGCGGAATTCGGGGAAGAGCCAGACCACAAGGGTCTATTGTACGCACTTTTATCCTACATTTTTGCAAGATACTGTTTCCATGGCTTGAAATAGATGCGGACACAGAATTTTAAGTTATATGCATTACGATCGCATCCATTTCTTTTTTGTCACAATGGGTGCGAATGTGTGTGCATATATATAGAGTTCAAGTCGAAGACAGAAACGATTGCTTAATTCAAAAGGAGAAGGCTACTTACAGTAAAGGATGGCGAATTTCGGAGACCCAAGAACCCCAATGTCTCTGTCGAACGCCTCTATATCGCTGTTGTGGTCTAGCCATTGACAATTAAAGTGCAATTTCTTTGTTTGCAAACAATGTTTGTCTAAAATACTAGAATGAGATAGGCAGAGAAATGGTTGAGGAAGTAGAGAGTGAGAAGAGACGAGGGGTTTATGTAGTTGGGATTTATTGAGAAAAATAAGCAGTGAAGCTGCTATTTTTTCCCCAGGCTTTTTTTGTCTGGCAACCAAATTAAGCAAATGACCCTACAAAAAGTTCTCAGGACTTTTGGAATTATTTTTTGTTTTTTTGTTCGGAGGATAACTTGTCGTAATTGGTAAAGTTGTTATCATGGGACCAAAAGGTCACAGGTTCAAGCCATGGAAATAGCGTCTTGCAGAAATACATGTAAGATTGTGTACCCCTTATGACCCGATCATTTCCCGCACCTGCACATAGCCGGAGCTTATTGCACCGGGCCGCCTTTGTGTGTTTTTTGTCTCTCTCATTAGTAGTTTCCAGTTGGCTTATTGGAATTGACAACTTGACATGATTGATTAATGAATTAAAATGTGTAGCAACAATTTGGTTTTCAACAGGGTGACCAGATTCAGACTCCATGACTATAATAATACTTTTTGTTGCACAAAAATCTCAATTTTAACGTATGATTGTACTGAAATTAAAATGTAGAAGCAAAATAATTAAGAGACATGATCATTAATTGCAACCTATGGGACATAATTAGTGAGTCAAGGTATGGACAAGACACACAGAATAAAGATCTTAGACTATCATAATTAGAGTACTGAAAATGCAAAATCATTTAACCGAATCTTGTTCACTATTAAAAGATCAATCTATATGGATTATAAACCCTTAAACAAAAATAGGACAAGATCAGTATTCTGAGCAAATGATTCATGTTTGATCATGGTATAAAAGAAGGTATATAATAAAAATGCAACAACGACAACCCAATCGAAACCGACAAGTGGAATATGGGGAGGGTAAAGTATACGCAGACCTTACCCCTACCTATGAAGGTAGAAAAACTGTTTTCGAAAGACCCTCGGCTAAAGAACATTATAAGAAAAACATAATAATTAAAAAAAATACAATGTAACAAAGATTATTTGAACTACCAACTATGTTCATTCATAAAAATTATAAAAATGCAATATAACGAAAATATGGTCTAAAAACAAGTGAGTTTATTATAGGGAAACTACTAGGTAGGGGTGTTCAAACCGAACCGAAAAACTACACCAAATCGAAAAATCAAATCAAACCGATTAAAAAATACAACTAGGTTTGGTTTGACTTGATTTGGTATTGAGTAAAAAATCCGAACCAAACCGACATATAAATATATAATTTTTATAAATTTTTTAAGACTTTATATTGAATTTTCTTTAAAAATTGTAGAAATATTTGGGATCCTCTCATGTGTTAACCTTGAATGCGTATATTAATGAAAAATTATTGTTAGACAACTAAGAAAATAACTATCATGTGTTACTAAAAAAGATCTCCCATTAGAATATTTTAATAAATCATATGTTTGTCAATTTTTTTAATATTTACTAAACATATATTCACTAATCAAAACTTTATTTATAACTTTAACAAAACAAGATTAAAATAATATTCATGTAATAAAAAATTTTGAAACCCCGACAAATCCGACAAAAACCGAATCAATCAAAACCGATATAGTTGATTTTGTTTGATTTTGATAAAAACCGAACCAACCCGATCCATGTACACCCCTACTACTAGGTATGTCCATTTCTAAGTAGCTTATTATAAAAATTGGCCAATTTATTAAATATTACTAATATTAGTCAAATGTAATAAATATTAGCCAATTAGCTATTTGTAGCCAAAAAGGGTCAAATATTTGTTTTCTTTTGAGTGTGTGTTATTAGAATAGATTTGGTACACTTAAGGAGTTTGAATCTCAATTTTGAGATGATTTGGCGAAGTTTTGATGTGGTTTGAATTGAAACTTTGAAGTAGAAAATGAAACATGAAAAATAATATGTGTATCACGTTGTGTATCACATATATATCATATTTGTATCAAATGTGTATCACATGTATATCCACGTATACATGTGTTTGTGATACATACGTGATACATGTTTGATACATGTGTCGCAGAAGATTTTTTGTAACTCGATTTTAACTATGAATTTTGATACCAAATCAGTCGAAGTCACCTCCAATCTTCCTCAAAATTTGTATATTGACTCATCTATATATTTTCAGTGAATTTCAACCATACCCATTGAAAATGGTCCTTTTTGGCTTTTATATATATATATTGTATTTCATCATGTTGTTTGCTACCTCATCCATGAAATTGTCTTTCCGTCTCGCATCTAATGATGTTGATCATGTTTAAAAATTATGGAAAGAGATCTTTGCGTGTGATTTTTGGAAAGAAAGAACCTTATTTATTTAGATTTTCAATTTTAATTTATATGTGTTGGATTAGTTTTAATAAGTCTATAATTATTTGGGATATTTATGTAAGATTCTCTTTATTATAGTCAGATTTGATAATTGGTTTAGGTAAGACTTACTGGCCTACTATGAACAATTAGGGATTAGCATGTGACATCATGATTATGAAATACATCAAAGGGATACTGTCGTGATTGAAGAGTTACAGGAAAAATATTTTGCATGAAATGAAATATTTCAACTTCAGCAATTTTACTGTCAATTTTGTGGAGCAGAATGTACGCAAATCTAGTTTCTGGAATTTTCTTGTCATCTAGAGCAATCTTTTGTATTTAAATGTACACTTTACTTTATGCAACATTGAAAAAAATGGCGGATGTGGTATGTCGTCTCATCTTCACTTTTCTCGACTATATATATATATATATATATATATATATATATATATATATTTCTGAACACTTGCGTTGCGCGTGAATTCTAACTTACGGTAGGCTTGGTAGGACTTTTAATTTCGTTTTCCACATTTACTACAACTTTCATTACACTCATCTACGTTAATTATTTGGCTAATCATTTATTGAAATTAAAATAAGGGATTAAATGGTATATATTTCAAGACGAATTTTAATAAATTTATGGCTTCATACATTAATGATGAAGCAGTAATTTCGAAGGTAATTTTACTATTTGGTTCAAGAAAATTGTTGGAGTAGTCTTTAAATGAGGGGCAAAATAGTCATTTAATTTTATACTTTATTGTTTTTAAAGGGGTAATTTACTATTTTGTATTTTGTTTTAATTGAAACTATTCACTTGTATAGGAACTCTTATAGGAATTAGGCTTAGTTTAAAGATTAAAATGGTCATTTAGTTTTTGATGGGTATTTTGGTAATTCAATTCTCAATTTTGGGCTTCATACTTATAATATAGTATAATTGTCATAATATAATAGTATGTGAAATTGTATTCGGACTCGTTGATTTAAAGTTTTAAACTCTTGAATCTGCTACTACCACTTGATCCGCGAACCACGAACTCAACTTTGAAGCCCCAAAGAGTCTATTCTCGCTCCGCAATTACTCCTTAGCTCGAAATCACCTCCTACACAACATGACACACTTAATAAGTATAAAATGCTTGCAATTAAGCTCAAACACAATTAAAGTGCAGCAAATAGAAGGCAAAATATATCCAAAAATATGAGTTTCTTGCCTATTATTACTACTGTAAATGGATTCCATTATGAAATAGTTTAGGTAAATTAACCCCCACCCCAAAAAAAAAAGAAGAAGAGAGATATCTATTTCACATTCATGAAAGTGAATTGAATATGGGGCTGACACCAATTCATGTGGCAAGTAACAAGGGTGTTTTTGTTTGGACTTCATTAGATTTGTTTAAATGCAAATGCACATTGTTCCCATAATGAATTCCTCAAAATTGGAAACAATGGCATATGCTAGGGTGCTAGGAGAAAGACAGTTATATACTAATGTCTCGTAGTTTACAAGACCCATACCCTTGTAATTAATAGTGTGTGCTATACCCCACTCCCACATGGTTTGAGTTTCTGGGTAGGACACCCTTCATTTTGTAGTTTTGTACAACCATATCATTTCCAATTTGAATTTATTCTTAGATAGCATACTCAAATTAATAATAATATTTTATATAATGCAAAAGTTTTCTACATTATCAAATTATACTTACACACACATATATAGACAATTACGTATTGTTTTAAACTGTTGGGCTAAAACGGCATGATGTTGTTCGTTTTGGGTCAAGTCCACCACATTTTATGCATAAGCTCCCAAGTTTTTTCAGCTACCAATGTGGGACACTATTTCACGTAGTCCACTATCACAATCCACGGGTCTCCCCTTCGAATCAAGTTCCATGCGCCCATTACCTCGATCCAAAGGCTAATTTTGGAGATTCACCATGTACCACTCACAACTAGCTTCTTCTTGCGTGCGCATCTCAAAGTTCGTAAGGGTAAGCAAATTGAGTCACACACAATCACTCAATCATTGTCATAGTCGTCCTACTGAACTTGGGTTCTGATACCAATTGTTGGACTAAAACAACTCATTAATGATATTCACGATTTTTCTCAAAAAGTCTTACACCATTAAGAGATCCTTACATTTTATATGTAAGCTCTCAATCTTTCTAGTTACCAATGTGAGACATTGTTCGCACACCCAACATATATCACGCTAAACCTCAAAAGTATTTAAAAATTTGACACTATCACTACATACAAGTTAAACTCTATCTTCTAAATATGCTTAGGTGAGAGCAAATTCATTTCTATACAAAGTTGAGAGAGTATATCATTTTGAGCATAAGTGAATAGATTTTAACTTTAATTTTATTTTGGTTTGTCAATCGTTGATGTAACGTGAACAAACAGAGGATCCTGATAGAAAGAAACGAAGCGAACGAATCATTCGGTCAGCGGATGTTTTTCTGACCAATTTGTTTCCTTTTATCACAACCTAATCCAAATGGGGACAATCAGAATGGAACGTATTTAATGCAATATGCTCATTTTTTGTTCCTTCTTCAATTTCCTATCTTTCATATGATACCCCATCCCGAAATTCGTTTTAACAGTTCACAGGTAATTACTAAGCTTTAATATTAACATAATAAAGTTCATAATTCTATAATATAACAACAACAATAAAATACTACAGTACTTGATTGGTTAGTAATCTTTAATGTAATTCCCCAAAAGCCTTTGATTTCGCAATCTTTTATGATTGAAAATTAATTATCACGTTCTTTAGCTGGGGTTAAAAATTAGGAGAGAGAGTATACGAACAGGAAAAAAAAAATAGAGAGAGAATTTTTTTGATCTGACAGGTAAAGTTTGTGGTGATATTAGTCAAAGTCATAACTAATCTGTAAAGTTTAGTGCAAAAGGAGAATTAAACAGTTACTCACAGCTACAACTGTTATCTCACATTTTTCAAGTGCAAAAAATGGATTCTTGCCAAGCTTGTTCCATCCCCTTTTGCCATCCAACAAAAAGTAACTTACATGTAAGAATGCATTCACTTTCAACTTTTACGTAGAAGACTAAACTGAAATTACAGTAAAACAAATCAAAGACATCTTTTGTTATTTATGAATGTTTAACAGGATAAACTTAGTAGGAGTATTATATGAAATTTCTTAGGAGTATCTGTGAAATTTTTGAGTCCTCGTTTTCCTCTTCACTCTTTTTGTTTTTGCTTGAAGATCACTGTCGCCAGGAACCCAAAACGGAAGTTTAAATCAACTTTCGTTTGGGTTTGTGTTTTAAATTTTCTTTTAATATGCTCATATAAATGTAAAAGAACCTAAAGACATAAATTTCAAGTACATAAAACCTATCTCTCTATCCAAACCAGCTTCAGGATCGATTACTGAGATTGTACTAAGGAGCGGCATTTGTGTTGAAGCACTACTGAAACATGTTCTTGTTAGAACTACTTGAAAGTTATAAAAGAGAACAACAACAAAAATGAAGGTAAAAGAAAGTCCTCACAGCAATCAAGAGTGGAATGGCTTTTAATTATTTAACACAAGAGTTCACAGAAACAAAGTGCTTTAGAAATGTTTACCTTTTTTCACTGAACTAACTGATGAGTAGAAAAACTCCAATTAGGCAACTATTTTCATGATGGTTACATACTAGGATTCAAACTCAGCGACAATCACTACAATTCCAATTGTGGATAGATACCTTTTCAAAAATTAAAAAAAAAAAAAAAAAAAAAAGGCAGCCCAATGCACTAAGCTCCCGCTATGCGCGGGGTCCGGGAAAGGACCGGACCACAAGGGTATATTGTATGCAACCTTAACATACATTTCTGCAAGAGGATATTTCCATGGCTCAAACCTATGACCTCCTGGTCACATGGCAACAACTTTACCAGTTACGCCAGATACATTTCTATCTCTCTTTTTTTTTTTTTTTTTTTGATAAGTGGCCTTTCTATCTAATCTCTGCATAGGAGCAGGCTCAGAAACTTCAGAAGGAGCACTTTTAGTTGTTCAGGGGCTTGGGGCTCTTGCAAAGGCATTCTTTGAAAACTCGACCAGAGAATGCATAGAGTATGGAACAGAACTAAAACAAGGAGGATGTATTAGCAGAAAAAGTAGAGCTCAAACCATAAAAACGAAGGATCACACAATCATTTTGGAGGATTCATCAAAAAGTTATTGAGATGTCTTATCTAGGCATGGCTAATGTGTGATACAGCCAGCCAGATGCAAAAGCAGAAAGGATTCTTAGGCAAAAGAATCTCAAATTTTTGTTTATTATACATGTGGATAGCACGACAGAACTTGCAAGAGAACGGCTTTGGATTGCATGCAATTTTGACCTTCCAATCTCACCCTCCTTTTCCTCTTTCCCCGTTGTGAATCTTTTACTCAGATACAACAGTTCGGAGAGGAAGTGAGCTCTCAACCTCCTTTGCTTCAGCATTTCTTTCAGCAACAATTTTAGACATCCCAAACATCTGAAGGCATAAACAAATGCATAGCTTTTAAGGGTAATCCATAATGCCTAAAAAAAGAAAAAAGAAAAGGAACAATCTGTAGCTATTTGATCTGGAACTAACCTTCTGGATGGTCTTCTTGAAACAAGTCTTGTGTTCATCCATTGAGGCATTTATAAATTCATCAATGTGATCCTTTACATCCTCCAAAAACGTGGCACTTTCAGACTTCTTTTTTCGGCATGATGATGCAACAGCAGGTGCTGTTTGCGCTGGAATCTTCTCGGTTGACATGTTCTGCATATCTCATAAATGAGTAATACCATGAGATAAACTGAGGAGGATAAAACATCAGAGCCTGATTGATTCATCGTTACTTGTTATGCTAGAGTGTAGAACTGTGCTGCAAGTAATGCTCTGGCAGCTGTCTACTTGCTCAATGAATGTACGTGCTCTGAGAAGTGGTTTAGTGCATTAACTATGTTCCTATTCCCAGTAAGAGCAAATCTTAGATATAAACTTAGTAGGGTACAAATCAAAAAAACTTAGTAGGGTATGTCTAAAAATGTTAGCTAGGTTGAGAATGAGTTACCTTCGAATTATTTTAAAAGGGAAAAAGAAGAAGAGAAAAGAAGATAAGCCCCATGAGTCATGACATACTCCATGTTTTATGTTGAAAAGCTTATTCTATCAAAATCAATTGTTGCTCGCTCCTAAGGTTTTAATGGTGTCGAAAAGGATGAAGTAGCAGAATGGACACCTTTCTAAATGCTTGCTCGATCATTTTTGCTGGACAAAGTTGTCCCCAGTAAATAGTACTGGACACCTTTTGGATTTTATTAGCTCGACTTTGTTTTGGGGAAAACAATGATCTCCTGTATTTTTGTTTATTTTGCAAATATGCCTCTTGTAACTTCGCATCTTCTTGATGCCTTTCTTAATGAAAGATATTACTGCATCTAAAAAAAAATAGCAGAATGGAAGTTAACCTCACTGGGATGAAATTTTCAGATCTCCCATCCTACGAAAATCTGATCTATAAAAATAAACACAAAGGAATACCAAAAGCATAGCACAAAGCTTACTAGATTATCACAATCCTGGTATTGCATTGATAACGATACAAGAGCAGTGCAAGGAAATCGTCCCCATATGTTGTGGTTTTCTGAAGGCACGCCTACTTGAAGGAGTAAAAGGAAACCAATAAAAATAGAGAAAGGGGTGGTGGCCAAAAGAGGTTGAGTGCATTCTGTGCAACTTCACGGCCAATCTAGATAATCTGCACCAAACCTAAAGAGACTCGACCTAGATAATTTGCACTGTCCACTGTTTGATAACTTATTGATCCACAACACATACTATTTCCCGTTTGTCAGCACGCTAAATAAGCAAGCACAAACTGTCAACTAAACATCTTTTTGCAAGATGTTTGGCAAATAGAGTATAAACTGTGATGTTAAAGGCATGCAAGGCTTCTGGGGTTAACATAGAAGGGTTTGAACATGAGATTATGGGCATCATCCTCCGAATGGATCAAAAGCGGCAAATGCAGCTACAGAAACAAAAGTCACCAGGCAAGGAAAAGAGAAGGGGTAAGAAGAAGCAAGAAGCAAGAAACAGAACTGGAAAGACTGAAATGGGGCCTAAATTACGAGGGTAAAAGGAAAGGGGATGGGGACAGGTTTTACAAAGCTTTTTCTGGATGAAAGTAAAAATATTAAGCTGGAACGTGTGGGAATTGAATGAAGTTGATAAAAGGACAACAACTTCATCACTGATTAAGAAGTGGAAGCCGGATATTGTTTGTTTACAAGAAACAAAAATTGAAGAATTCCCAGTATCCTGAATTAGGCAAATATGGGGTAATCGTTGGGTTGAGTGGGCAGAGTTGAAATCTGTAGGTAACAGTGGAGGAATTATCATCCTATGGGACAAAAGACAATGGGCAAACAGGGATACTCATCAAGGTTACTACACTCTATCATGCATGTTAGAAAGCATGCATGAACAATTCAGATGATGTTTTACAGGGGTGTATGGGCCACACACAAATCCTGAAAGAGAGGAACTATGGCTAGAACTTGCAGCAATCAGATCTATCTGGAATGAGCAATGGGTTATAGGGGGTGATTTCAATGTTTGTAGGTATGAAAGTGAAAGATACAACTGTGTTAGAAGGTCCAGGGCCATGGTATCCTTCTCAGACATCATTCAAGACCTGGTTATTATAGACTTGCCTCTACAAGGAGCTTATTATACCTGGTTCAGAGGTGAAGACTCATTGCCAGCTTTGAGAATATACAGGTTCTTAATTTCTCCTGAATGGTGCGACAGTTTCAAAGCTATCAAGCAGCTAGCCCTCCTAAGAGTGATCTTTGATCACAGGCCCCTACTCCTTGAGTGTGGTGACTGGGAAGCCACCCCCTCTTATTTCAAATTCGAAAATATGTGGCAGGTGGAGGGTTTCATTGATAAGGTTAAAAACTGGTGGCAGAGTTATGTGATAGGAGGCAGCCCAGATTTTATACTTGTGCAGAAACTGAGAAGGCTCAAGGCAGACATCAGTAATTGGAACATAGAGGAGTTTGGCAGACTGGAAACACAAAAGACTAAACTATTGGAGGAGTTAGCAATGCTGGAGCAAACAACAGAGAACAGGACCCAAACACAAGTTGAAAAGGAGAAACTAATGCAGATAAGAGTGGAGTTACAACAAATAGCAAAGGTTGAGGAGGTCTTATGGAGACAAAAATCAAGATGTTTATGGCTTAAAGCAGGTGACAGGAACACTAAGTTCTTTCAGAAAGTGGCTAACTCCCACAAAAGGAACAATTACATTGACAGATTGAAGATAGGGGAAGAAATCACTAGGACCAAGAATCCATCAAAACTGAAATCCTAAGCTTTTATCAGGGGCTCTACTCAGAAAGTGAGCAACGGAGGCCTAGTGTCAACTTTGAAAACTTAGCTAGATCTCGATGGAGGAAGAAGTATGGTTGGAAAGAGCCTTTGAAGAAGAAGAGGTGATGGCAGCCATCAATTCTTGTGTACCAGATAAAGCCCCAAGGCTTGATGGTTACACAATGGCTTTTTAGCAAAAAACTTGGGACTTTATCCAGCCGGACATCATGGCAGCAATCAACCATTTCCACCATAACTGTCATATGGTAAAGTCTAGCAATGCCTCCTTCATTGCACTTGTCCCCAAGAAAAAGGGTGCAGTAGAGCTCAAGGACTTTAGACAAACAAGCCTTATTGGAAGTGTGTATAAGATAGTGGTTAAACATCTGGCAGAAAGAATGAAGACAGTGATGGGGAAACTAATCTCAGGGGAACAAAATGCATTCCTAAAAGATAGACAGATAACTAATGCAGCTCTTATTGCAAATGAGCTGCTAGATGAGAGACTCAAAAGTGGAGTCCCTGGAATTCTATGTAAACTAGACATAGAGAAGGCATTTGATCAAGCCAGCTGGTCCTACTGATAATAGGCGAAATCTGGGTGATTTAGCTATTGTTTATGCTTATGCTTGATTATATTTCAATGTCATATTATGGATAATTGATGGAAAAACAGGCTCTACTCAAAATATGTATACCTTGCAGGATAAGAAGCCTAATGATGCTTTCAAGAGGAGATTGGAATGATTTATGAGCAAGAATAACCCCTAGGAGTCGAGTGTATGCAAGGACGAGACGGAAAATAAAATCACAAAATTTGCGAGCTACTGAAGCGCGCGAACTATCGCGCTAACTTTGAAACTTCGCGCGATAGTTCGCGCGGGCTATTTAGGGGTAAACTCGGAATTCTTTCTAAAAATCCCACTTAACTTATATAAAGCAAGAACTCCATTATGAGGAGGATCAGATTTTTAAGGGGATTAAGTGCAAAAATACTATTCATCCTAGAGGGAGAGAAAGAGAATGAGGAGCTTCATCTTGGAGCTAAGAAGGAGAAGAAGAACATCTTGGAGAAGGATTTTTAAAGAGTTCTTTCAAACTTTCTTCTATTTGTTTGTTTATATTATGTTTAAGACTTTTATTGTTGATTTTTGTATGATTATTAGTTTTTTTTTTTTTCATATGTTGCGCGTGATTTTCTTTAGCTATTTTCAGATTTTAAATTTCTTGTTGAATGTTAAGATATTAATATAGTTGTATCTGGTTATTTGGGTTTCAACCTTGGTAAAATATATTGTGGGTTTAGTTTGTTGTAAGTGTGGGGTGCGTAGTACTTGAATGGGGTGATGAATGAACTTTTGTGGGAAGCCATTGTTGCAAGACCATTAGAAAAACACTGTGAAAGCTTACTGCCCACAAGGTGTTTGTGGAAAAGCCTCAATGAGCATGATTATGTAGTTATGACCAATTTTGCGTGTGAAGTCTGAGTAACCGCAGCAAGTCATAATTGTTTTGTTGAGCTGAGTTAATATATCCACATTTTGCAGGTATTATGGCACCAACGAAAAAACGCCTAGCCACAGGTCCATCATCAAGCCGCCAAAGGGCTGCTCCAGAGCGCTCTTATGATAGCACCAAATTTGTCTCCCTTGAGGCTCATAATCGTTTCATAGCAAAGGCGGTTAAGAAGGCAATTGCTGAAAGGGGCATCCACATTAACAAGGTCAAGGAACGATGCCCCCACATGTTCAATGAGTTGAAGGAGCGGGGGTTGCAAGCTTTCATTGACGAGCCAGGGGAGGCTAATGAAATGGTGGTACGAGAATTTTATGCCAATTTACCCGAGCACGTCCATCAGGTGGTCATAGTGCGCCAGAAAGAGGTAGATGCCTCCATTGAGGCGATACGCGCAGCTTATCAACTGCCCGGCCCTTTGCTTGAAAATTCGGACTTCTATGAATATGGGCGTCATCCAACCGATGCCAAGTGGGAACGCTTCTTTGATGAAATTTGTGAACCAGGGAAAACGATAGAATGGTTAGAATTTGGAGAGAAGTTTCATTCAGCTGCCTTAACTCAAGAGGCGAAGTGCTGGTTGTATGTGATCAACAGTCGACTTATTCCCTCCACAAATACTACAGAGGTGAATGGACCTCGGGCTGCGTTGATTTGGTGTTTCATCAAAAGCCTTCCCTTCGACATGGCAAAAGTGATACATGACGAGATGTTCATCAGATGTCCCCAACGCCAGTATGGTTTCTTTTTCCCTTCTTTGGTGACTAGACTTTGCAGGAATGTGCAAGTGCCTGAAAACATTCGTGTGGATGGGCTGGTAAGAAAAAGCCACAAGATAAGACCTGGCCCGACCACCAGCGAGGCAGCCCCAGCAGCAGAGATAGGTAGAGAGAATGAAAGTGGTTCGAACGCTTCGGAGGAGGAAGAGCATATGGATGTGGAGGGAGAAGTACTGGCTCAAGCACCCAGGAGATCAGCTGCAGCACTCTCACGCGCAGCATCCTCTTCAAGAAGTGCCAGAGTACCCCGATCCACCACATTGGAACAAGAGGCGGCTGAGATACGCACTTCTATCCATGATTTGAATACTCGTGTGGACACAATAACTGACCGACAAGTCAAGTCGGAAAAGAAGTTCATGGGTTGGATGCGAGCTTTGGGGCGTGCATGCAACGTGAATCCCGAAACTGTGTCTGATCAAGAGTGACTCCTCCGGGAAGTACTTCTGTTTCATCTCCTGTTTATAATGAAAGACATGGGGACATGTCTCGCTTTAAGTGTGGGGTGAAAAGGAGGAAAGGAGGGTAGTAATTATTAGTAATAATTATGGATTGTTAGGTCGTTTAAATTGTTTCGGATTATTGTTTTGTTTTGGAGGTGTGGTACAATATAATATTTTGGGATTGCGTGACTATTTCACTTTTGTTTTTAAATGTTTTGGTGATCTAGTGTTGTTAGTAATTGTAGTATTGTTGGAGTAATTGTTCTTGAACATATAAATTGCGAGTTTTTTTTTTATTTTTTGGATGTTTTTGGATGTTATATTGGCGCGGTCTGATGACGGATTCTTTTAGATAAGGAGTTCTTGAGGGACTGAGCTTATTGAAAACAACAAAAAGATTTTTGTTTTTATTTTTAATATATTTTATTTTTAGGAAGTATAACAAATTCCCCTTGGTTTTTCTTTAAGCCACGGTTCTTTTCCAAGGGTTTATGTTGAACCGAGCATATGTAGTGGGTCTAAATTTCCCAATTTTCAGTTTTCAGGAGTTTTTAGTTCCAAGAATGATTTTTTTCTTTTTAGGATGCAAGCTATAGAAGAGAACCCATAGCGTTGACACACATGAACACAATAGAACCTAGAGTGTAACGCGCTTAGTCTTAATTGTTGAATCTCACTGAAAGTGCCTTAATTTGTATGTTTGTACTGAATTGAATGCTCGTAATGGAGTGTCTTGATGAGCTGATCTGGAATGAGTCATATGCCATGTGTGGTGAGTATTTGTGTAGTCCATGTATTGTACTTGTGTCTAGAACTTGCCCGGTATGTGAGTTGAAGCGAAATTTGAGGTGATGCTTGGTTTGAAAAATGATGTTAGGCTTTCTTTGACCTTTTTTGAGCTTAATTGCTTATCACAAATAAAATTTGTCCCTAGTTAACCCTTTTGAGCCTTTAGACTTTTGTTTGGCACCCGCATTACAAGTCTATACCCTTTTGTTCTTAATTGACATTGTCTTGATCCTTTTACCTCTTAAAGCACGTTAATTATGAGAGGAGAGCTAAAAGAAGTAAGAAGGAAATAAGTGTGGGGTGGCTTTTGAGTGGAACCAATAAAAGGATGAAAGGGGCACTTATGTTGTAAACGAATACACCACTAGCAGAAATTGAGTGATAAGAAAAATTATATTGTGTTTTGCTCTAGCTAGTGGGAATGAATTAATAGAGTGCTTAAAGAAGAAGGGCGTATTTTTGGGATGATATTGTGTATAAATGAGAAGTGGGTTGAAGAATTTATGCTGAAAATTGCTCGTGTGATGTGTTAAAGTGCTTAGGGGTTGAGTCACTATTCCTAAATACATCCTACCCGTCCCTTAGCCCACATTACAACCATGAAAAAGTCCTAATTGATTTTGGATTGAGCTAGCCTACATTAATAGAGATTTACATTAAGGGCAAGTTTATGGTACCAATTGCATGCATGTGACTTCTTTTGTGAGAGTGAGTGATTTCCTTGATATATATGAATATATGAATTGAATGTGGGGGATTGAACTCAGTCTTTGTTGATGTAATTGTGAGGGCATATGAATCGTGACAGAGAAGCAAGTCTTGATTTCTATCTAGAGTACTTTGAGGAAGTGTGAATATTGCATGGTACTTGAGAGTCGACTTTGAGGCTAGGATTGTTCACTACTAAGCGTAATACATGTACATTGTTCTAGGTGTAAGGCATTAAGGGAAAGAGTTGAGTAAAGAATTCTCTAGTTGATTGCTCGAGGACTAGCAATGAATTAAGTGTGGGATATTGATAATAGGCGAAATCTGGGTGATTTAGCTATTGTTTATGCTTATGCTTGATTATATTTCAATGTCATATTATGGATAATTGATGGAAAAACAGGCTCTACTCAAAATATGTATACCTTGCAGGATAAGAAGCCTAATGATGCTTTCAAGAGGAGATTGGAATGATTTATGAGCAAGAATAACCCCTAGGAGTCGAGTGTATGCAAGGACGAGACGGAAAATAAAATCACAAAATTTGCGAGCTACTGAAGCGCGCGAACTATCGCGCGAAGTTTTAAACTTCGCGCAATAGTTCGCGAAGGATTCTGCCTGGAAGCTACTGAACCGCGCGAACTATCGTGCTAACTTTGAAACTTCGCGCGATAGTTCGCGCGGGTCCTATCCGGAGGAAACTTTATTTAGGGGTAAACTCGGAATTCTTTCTAAAAATCCCACTTAACTTACATAAAGCAAGAACTCCATTATGAGGAGGATCAGATTTTTAAGGGGATTAAGTGCAAAAATACTATTCATCCTAGAGGGAGAGAAAGAGAAGGAGGAGCTTCATCTTGGAGCTAAGAAGGAGAAGAAGAACATCTTGGAGAAGGATTTTTAAAGAGTTCTTTCAAACTTTCTTCTATTTGTTTGTTTATATTATGTTTAAGACTTTTATTGTTGATTTTTGTATGATTATGAGTAGCTAAATACTCTAGTATTCTTGGGTCATGGATGTTAGATGATCTTGTTGTTTGAAGCTTAGATTGAAGATCTTGAATCTATCGTTATGGGTTGTTTATTTGATTCTGCTTCTAATTATTTTACTGCGTAGCTAACAGTGAAATATTATTTACGAATCTTGAGTTAAACTTGAAAAAGGAAATTCTTGATTGCATATAGAATCAAATAGAGCAAGATCCGGATCCTGGGCATCGGGTGAAAGATTCACAATTAAGATAGAACTATACTTAATTGCCTTGCTTGGTTGAGAAATAGGATTTGTAAATGCATTTGAGTTAATATTAATACCATAGACATATAGGTATTAATTTAACTTGAATAGATGCATAAGAACTCGAAAGATTCTTATGAATATTATTAACCCTATAATCAATAACCCGGATAATTCAATAAATCAATCTTAAGCTAAAATAGTAGCATGATCTCTAGCAAGTCCATGACCCTGGAATATCTTTACCAAAATTGTTATCAAAATATTGTGTAATTGGTGTAGTAATTTTGTGTTGAATTATTGTGCAATTATTAAGTAAGTTGTAAATTGGTTCTTTATATATTTTGTGATAATTTAGCTTGAATTGATAATTGTTTGAGTCTTCATCAGTCGAGAAGTTGATCACAATTCCTCGTGGGAACGATACTCTACTTACTACTATATTACTTGTCGATCACGTGCACTTGCGTGAGTGTTTTGGTCGCAACACCTACCTTCTGTCAACACTAAGGGGAATGGGATTTGGTGAAAGATGGATAAGGTGGATCAAGTTCAGTCTAACCACTGTCAAATACTCAGTCCTCATCAACAGATCTCCAGTTGGCTTTGTCTCCCCTCAGAAAGGGATTAGGCAGGGAGACCCTCTCTCACCTTTTCTCTTCATCATAGCAATGGAAGGTTTGAGCAAAATGCTTGATAAAGCAAGGCAATTACGATGGATTGAAGGGTTCAAGATAAGAAGCAACTCAGGGAATTCAATATCAATCTCCCATCTGCTATACGCAGATGACACACTAATCTTCTGTGGGGCTAAAAAACTGCAGTTGCAGTACCTCAATCTAACCCTCCTTATTTTTGAATCTATTTCAGGTCTACACATAAACATGCTGAAAAGGTCAATGTGGTACCTGACTTAGACGAGCTGGCAAGTATAATGAGTTGTGACATTGGCTCATTTCCTACTACCTACCTCGGATTACCCTTGGGAGCAAACCATAAGTCAGTGGAGGTGTGGAATGGTGTGATTGAGAAAGTGGAGAAAAGGTTAGCAACTTGGCAGATCTAGTATCTCTCAATGGGTGGAAGGGTGACTCTGATCAACAGTGTTTTGGACAGCATACCAACCTACATCATGTCCCTCTTCCCTATGCCAAGTAAAGTCCAAAAGCAGCTAGACAAATTGAGATGATCCTTTTTATAGGAAGATAACAGTGAAGGTCACAAATTCCATTTGGTGAAGTGGGCAACTGTAACTCAACCAAAGTCACTAGGTGGTCTGGGCATTAGAGATCTTTCAAAACACAACAAAAGTTTGCTAATGAAGTGGAATTGGAGATATGGGCAAGAAGGCACAAGCTTATGGAAGGAAATAGTAAAAGCCAAATATGGTCACCTAGATAATTGGAGTACCAGAACCACAAGAGCTCCTCATGGGGTTGGGCCCTGGAAGCACATCGACAGCTTAAAGGAAGTCTTCCAACAAGAAGTGTCCTTCAAAGTAGGTAATGGAGCACATGTGAAATTTTGGAAGGATAAGTGGCTAGGGAACTTCACAATTCAAGAAACCTTCCCTACTCTATTCCACCTAGCTACTGATCCTAACTCAACAGTCGCACAGAATAGATCCAACAACACTTGGGAGGTCAGGAGAAACATACAAGACTGGGAGATAGAAGAAGTGCTTGATCTACTTGGAAGGTTAGCAAATTGTACAATGAGTATCCAACACACAGATAAGCTAAGATGGGGCACTTCTAAGGAAGGGGCATATACAGTGTAGGCAAGCTACAATAAACTTTGTGCTTTGAATGAAGTTATTGACATGTGGCCTTGGAAGCTAATCTGGAAAACCAAATTGCCTACAAAGGTCAGCTGTTTTGCATGGACGACTCTTAAAGGTGCTATTTTTTTTAGAAGGTAACAATTTTGTATATATATCAACTGCACCAAGGAGGTGCATTCTTTCAAATTTACAGAAAATGGTATAGGAAGATCTTAAATCCCTACTGTACTATAGAGAGCCTAGGACATCAATAATGGATTCTGGATCTTCCATATACTTTTGTTTACACCAAAAGTGGAAAAGAACTAAACATTTCATTTTCAATTTCTGTATGGTGCTACTTCTGTCTTCAAAGCATCTCTGATTTCTCTCTTAGCCTGGTTTTGGAGTCCATTTACCTTATTAACGGGATATAAATGGCTTTTGCTCCAGTTAATGTGCAACCCAGAAATAGCTTCAAATAGAATGAATATCACCCTCATCATCTTCAGTTGTTCTCTGTCAGCATCACAGAACACCAGTGTGTCATCGGCATATTGAAGGTGTGTGATTTCCAGGTTGTTGGCTGCCCTGTGAGATACCTTGAAACCCTTGACCCAATTGTTGATTTGACCAGTTTTCAACGTGTCATTAAGGCCTTCCATGGCTATGATAAAAAGGAAGGGGGAGAGAGGATCTCCTTGCCTCAGCCCTTTCTGTAATGGAAAGAAGCCAACCGGTGAGCCATTTACGAGGATAGAAAATTTTACTGTGCTTATGCAAAACTTGATCCAGTTGACCCATCTGTCTCCAAAACCCATTTTCACTAAGAGCCCAAGTAAGAAGTTCCAATTCAAATGATCAAAGGCCTTCTGAATGTCAAGTTTGCATAATATCCCTGGTTTCTTACTTCGTATCCTTGCATCTATACGCTCGTTGGCAATGAGAATGGCGCCCATAATCTGTCTCCCTTTGATAAAGGTCATTTGTTGAGTGTCTACCAATTTGTGCACAACTTCCTTGAGTCTCTCAGTAAGTAGTTTTGAAATCATTTTATAAATGCTACTTATAAAGGAGATAAGTCTGAAATCTTTCAGTTCTTTGGCGCCCTTCTTCTTTGGGATCAAAGCTACGTAGGTTGCATTGAAGCTTTTCTCAAAGATTCCTCTATCATAGAAGTTCTGTACAACGGCTATTACATCTGTGTTGACCACCTCCCAACAATGGGCGAAGAAAGCCATGGAGTAGCTATCAGGTCCAGGGGCTTTGTCCCCGGCACATGCTTGGACACTATTCCATATCTCTTGAGCTTCAAATGGACTCTGCAACATTTGGTTTTCTTCGGCTGTGATTGTGGGACACACTCTGAGGTTGCATTGCGGCCTCCATTCTTCTGTTTCTGCATACAAGCTTTGATAGTATGTGACAATCTCTCTTTTGATATCAGTTGGGTTCCTCATAGGTTGGCCTTCTACTTCTAGAAAATCAATGTTGTTTTGTCTTCTGTGTGCATTGGCTGTTCTATGAAAGAACTTTGTGTTCCTGTCCCCTTGTTTCAACCATGTTGCCCTGGATCTCTGTCTCCATGCTACCTCTTCGTGTCTAGCAATTTCCTCAAACTCCATAGACAAGGTAGCTTTGGTAAGTATTTCATCCTCATTCAGGTCTCTTTGATCTTGAATCTCATCTAGCTCAGACAATTGAGATAGTATGTTGAGTTTCTGCATCTCCAGGTTCCCTTGGATTGTTTTGCTCCAATTTCTGAGTTTATCTTTCAAGGCTTTCAGCTTGAAAGCCAAGATGTAGTCCGGCCTTCCTTCACAAGTAAATGAGTGCCACCAGTTTTTAATCATGTCTTTGAATCTCTCCGTCTGCAACCACCAATTTTCAAATTTGAAATAGGATTTAGTTGATTCCTAGTTCCCACATTGAAGCAACAATGGGGTGGGATCAGAAGTAACTCTATGAAGAGTTGATTGTGTTTATGTTTTTAAAACCCTCATCCCAGTCTTTAGAGATCAGAAATCTGTCAAGTCTGGTTGCAAAGTTGTGTCTATCTCCTTTTCTCCAAGTGAATCTGCCTCCTAACAGTTGTAAGTCCACTAAACCCATGTCTTCAATGAATTCAGAGAAATCAGTCATTGCTCTAGTGAATCTGTTGCAATTTTTCTTTTCGGAGGGAAATCTAACTGTATTAAAATCTCCACATACAATCCAGGGGCCATTGAATAATCCCCTAGCTGCGCCAACTTCCCACCAAACCTCTTCTCTTTCTTCTCTATCGTTTGGAGCATAAATACTAGTTAAATGCCAGGTGAAATCCTGGGTTTTTCCAGTGAATTTACATGAAATAGAGTACGATGCCAAGCTACTTATTTCACCATCCCAAATCCTACTGTCCCACATAAGCAGAATGCCTCCTCTGGTTCCGCTGGCTTCCAGCTGTGCAAATTTCCCCCATTTGTTTGCCCATAGATCTTTAACAATTCTTGTGATATCACCTTCCAATTTGGATTCTTGAAAGCAATACACATCAGCTTTCCAGGTATTGATACAACTCTTGATCTTTTCCCTCTTCCTTGGCCTGTTGAGCCCTCTTACATTCCATGATATGACGTTGACTTTCATTGATCTTTGATGATAAGGTAACCTCCCTTGCTTCTGGTGCCATTGCTTTGAAAATTGCTCCCTATATCCAGACTTTTAAACTCTTTGAAACCCTTAGTTTTGGGAGTTGTTGCCGCTGCCAATTCTGCTTCTCCCTTGTTTGCTTGCCTCTTGTGATCAATCTTCATGAATAGCTGCAGAGCCTCCTTCTCACAGTCTTGAAAATCTAATCCAAACTTTTTGCTTAGCTTGATGATGTTTTGGTGAATCCAGATTGGAGTGTCGAAATCTGGGTCCTTCTCATCTTCTCTGCTTTGCATATTCAGTGGTTCTGCCTCTTCAATTGTCCAATTTGCATCTTCACTTGCTTCAATAATCTGCATGTTGTTAGTTGCTTGCAGTTCTGTTGAGGAATTTTCTATCTCCTTGGTGACAGACATGGTATCTTCTGCGTTGCTTGGGTTAAATTGGGCTTCTGTGCTTCTCTCTTCTTCAGATGTTGTGTTTGTGTCCTCCAAGTTTGGCTTTATTTCGTGGGTTGTAGCATGCAGGATAAGTGAAGAAGATGGAGAGATTGCGTCTATTTCTACAAATAGTGGATCGGGTCTGAGATCTGTAGAAATCCCTTTTAACAGCTTGGCCTCCAGAAGACTTTGGGCCAAAGGATCTGGGTTCAAAGGTTTTTTAGAATTTTCCTTAGGGCTTGTATTTAAAGGGTCACTTAAGAGTCTTGCCTTCTCACGTGACAGCACACGCGAGTCTTTTAAAACTATAGACGTAGGTTGTACTTCCTTAGAACAACCCACGTTCCCTGTCCCATCACTAAGATCTTGAGCCCCTCCCCCTGCTGCCATAGATTGCTTTGTTATCTACTGGTTAAAGACCTTCATGTTGCCACCTATGTTGCTCGGACTCTCCAAAAATGGTGCCAGATACATGTCGGATCCTCCAAAAATAGTGTATTTTTGGAGGATCCGACACGGGTGCGGCATCATTTTGGAGAGTCCGCGCAACATAGGTTGTCACTGCCGGAGCTGAATCTTACCCGTGCTTCACACCATATTTGAATCGTAAAGATGATCCCTTCGCTCTCCACATCAACCACCTTTGGGACTAAATCTCTGTTCCCTTTCACCTTCAGTCTCGCCCATTTGAGGTGATTTCTGAGTTCTTGTCTCTTCTTCAGTTTGAACCCAACCTCCACAATAATTGCCCACTTCTTTGAACACTTTCTGGGACCATAGGTGTAGAGGGAGTCCAACTAGTCTGATCCAAACTTGATCAAGGTCCTGGGTTTTTGTGATAGAGATTGCTATCGGTGACCACCATTGAAGAGAAAATTTGTGATGTTTCCCGTGCCAGACCCCTTTGAGGACGTGTTCTGTAGTTTTCTTCGACGAGAATTCAAAAAGGAAACGATTTTGACCCATCTCATAGATGTTGACTCTGTGTGCCTGCTTTCATGTGCTGCTAGCCCATCGACGAATATCTAAGAGAGTGGGAATGTCAGAGATTTCCACTGGAAGGCAACCTACCACACTCCTGGAGAGGAGTTCGTTTTGGGAATAGTTGGGTTCACCTGAGATGCTGATGATACCATCTTTTTCCTGAACAAAGGCCTCATTTATTTCTCTAGTAGTCCATTTATTTCTCCTGATTGTTTCTGAGTAGGTAAGAAGATCTTCTGTATTTCTGGATGTAAATGTAACTGCCTTCTGGGCCTTGCATTTAATGAAATTTGAGATCTTAACTGCAATGTCTGTCCAACCTGTATTAAATGCCATTTCTGGGATAATAATTGTTAATTTTCTTTTGTTTTTAGCCTTCCCTTGCAAGCTAATGATACTAATATATCGTCCATGCTTGTTGTAGTGCCTCGAGCAAAAGAATTGTGTAAAGTGGTCTTGAAACTTCCATCTTCTAACTGAGTTTCCCTTCACTTTTGATGCTTCACTAATGGCATAGGATAGCCATTCCATCGTCTTTTGACTGAAAAATGTTCTTCTGATCAAGTTGTGCCCTCGCTCTATCCAATTATACCAAGTCTCTGCTCTTGATTCATCCCTTGCAATGTCATAAGATTTAAAACCCACCCTAAAATAGATTGTGTTATCATCCATCATAACTGAAAGGAAGTGTCTGCTATAGTAGCCGGAAAGACTTTCGGGAACAAATGGCCGGAAAAAAACTTCCCGACGCCGGAGAAAAGTAAAGGTGATCAGAATCTAGAACTACCAGGATGGGTTGGGTCGGAATAGGGTGCTAGAGATGCTGTCCTGAAGAAAAAAGTTGAAAAGATGTCCGGAGAAGTCTCACGCGTGGTGGAGTGCTCGCCGGCGCTTGGCCGCGCGTGGGAGATCTGATGGCGAAGCTGTCTGCAGGGGTCGCCTCACGTCAGTAGTGGCTCTCCGATGGTGTTTGTATGAACTCAAAATTCGAGGTTCACAGGCTCCTCGGGGAGTGTGCCTGAGAGCAAAGTCTTTAGGCCACACAGTTATTTAAACTTAAAGGTGCTATTTTGACACAAGACAATCTTTGTAGGAGGAGCTTCCAGATTGTTAATAGATGCCACATGTGCAAGCTAAACTTGAAATCAATCAATCACCTATTTTTGCATTGCACAGTGACTATTGATCTCTGGCAATGTTCTTCTCAATTTTTGGTATCAGCTGGACACTACCCCAGAACATTAAGGAAGCAGTTGAAAGCTGGAGCTTTTGGAAAGTCAGCAAGGCCATCAAAAGTATCCGGAAAATGGTCCCAGGGTGCATATTTTGGTGTCTTTGGACAGGAAGGAATCGAAGATATTTTGATGGCATTTCAACTCCTATTCACTTTTTGAAAGCTAGATGTCTGGTGTATCTTTTTAGTTGGAGTAATATCTCCCCTGTAAATAATGTTATTCCCTTTCTAGACTTTATTGGCTCAATGAGCCTAGCCTGATGGCCCATTTTTTTGGTTAGCTCCCTATGATTAGAATAGCACATGATGTACTGGAGCTAACATCTCTTCTTTTGTACTAACTGCATCTTCTTGATGCCAACAATACAACACCTTCATCAAAAACAAAAAAAAAACAAAAAAAAAGGGACCATGACATTCTACATCTAGAGAAAAGTTGTTTCAGATAAAGAGGAAAGCACAATAAAGTAGCATAAGAGTTCCCCTTGAAATATGTGGGATTAGTTGACAAGGCATTTAGGTAGCAGTTCAAAATTCCACAATAATTGCTGAAAGAAAGGAAAGGAGATTTAAGCCGACTTCTCTAGATAAGGCTAAGGCACAAAAGAGAGCACCAGATCCAAACATCACAGAGAACTTTCTTCAAACACATTTTTTTTTTTGGTGATAAAGTTCTTCAAACACGTTATATGCATAAGAGTTATCAACATAGGATCACTCAATTGCAAACTCCAAAAACACGTACATATAAGTAGCAACAGTATTTTCATCAAAAACTAGGAACTTAATAATAAAAGATAGATAGTCCCACACTTTCCTGTGTGATTGACCTGTGTACTTTGTAACTCAAGTCATATTTGATGAATATGATTTCTTCCAAATATTTAAGGGTGAATGCATCAGGTCATTTTATGCACTTTATGAACCATTACCGTCTGGTTAAAATTTTATAGTTAAGCGTTGAAGGTTAAAAAGATTGTCATGGTACGTATATTGAACTCAAATTTTACTTGTTCTTTAACTGATGATAATAGTTTGTACTTGCTTTGATCTTATTATGAAGTCAGTTTTTTGTCTACAGTCTATTCTTGATATCTTTAAACTTATTTAAAAAATCAAACTTTCCTATTCTAAATCAGTCTCCTCTCAAATCAAAAATAAAATCAAACTTGTCAAGCTGAGGTCCAATTCTGCTTCCATAAGCATAAAACTTCAGTACACATAAGCGGAGCTAGTGCTTTGATAACAGGTTTGGCCAAAGCCAGCAGCTTTGGTTTGAGCTTTGGTTCAAACCCTGTATTGTCTTAAAGTATAGATTGAATATGTACAATTTATTACTTAGAACCCAGTAAGTTAGAAACGACTAGAATCCCGAACCCATAAGCTTCGAATCCTGGCTCTACCTCTAGCACGAGCAGAAACAACGTGAAACTACGCAAGTGAAGCAGAGGAAAAAGGGGGGGAAAAGAAATGCACCCATGAACCAAACCCAAAAACAAAACAAAAAATTAAAACAGAGAAAATGGAAGAAGATGATAAATAATATGCACTCTCTCGCTATAAATTATGCTCATAACTCAAAACTATAAATAATTACAATAGATTGGTTAAACAATTACCTAAAATCAGAAAATTTTGGAGGGGAATCTGATAAGCGCAATCCAACTTTAAGGGCTTTTTTCTCAGACGATGAGCGCAACACTTTTACCAAATAAGCAATATTCTGATCCTTTCGCCGTCAAAATTGGCGAACAAAGTCGGAAGAGGTTCTGATGGACGAAAGAAGGAACTATGTTGTGTCTTGTTTGGTTACGAATTTTTAATAAACTAGGTGTACCCTCTGTCAACGAGTAAAAACTTATTTAAAATTTATCTTTGAGTTAGCAAATAAAAGTATAAGTTCCTCCTCTGTCAATGAGTAAAAACTTATTTAAAATTTATCTTTGAGTTAGCAAATAAAAGTATAAGTTCCTGAATGTTGATTGTGTATAATTAACTCTATAATAAAATAATTATTCAACATAAATACTTAATTATCAGTCAATAATTCAACTTAAAAATTATTTCAATGACTGAAATTAGAATTCTGTATCTGGTTTTGCAGTATCAGTATTCAAGTGATATGAGTAATTCAATAGTATTAGCTAATGCCAAATTTTAAATATTTAACTGTAGTTATATTCTTATTCAATAGGATTTTTTTTCAAATAATAAAAAATCAATTAGGTAAAAAAGTCATCCATGAATGACATGTTCCCAGAAAGAAAAAACAAATAAAAATACTTTGTATATCTCAATCATTATATACAATAAATAAATTCTAAATCAAATGCAAAGCCATAATTGTAGTCAAGAAACCTACTTATATTCATCTAAATTTAATGTTAAAAATGTTAAGATATCTCATAAATTATCTTTTTGGAATAACTGATAATTGTTTCATATAAATCTGAACGTACAAAGTTTATAAAAAGACTTTAACACCTATTTATTATTCAAAACCTCATACTTCCTCTTTCTTTGATCTTTTTCATTATTCCCTTTATTTATTTTGTTTATCATTTATATACAGTTAAATGCAAGATTTTGATAAGGTAAAATTTTAATAATTTTAAGGTTCTAAATATAAGGACTTTCAATATAGTTCAAATAAAAAAAGATTTAATATGTAAAATTTAGTCTATATTAATTAAAATAATAATTAAATTACTATTTTTCTAAGTGCAAACTATATTTTTAAAAGGTAAAAAGGCTAAGAACATTTCTCTATAGGACTTTGTGCTTTTAATATAATATACATTATTTGATAATAACTATTTAAAAATAATATTCAAAGTTGTATTTGTATTTTAAATTTAAAATTAACAGACAATTATATGCTCCTAAAAATGATAAATACTAATCATAGATAGGGATTTGTACCTATTTTAGAAAGAGGATCAACTAACTGGCAAAAGACGTCTTCTTTTATTTTTCTCGCAAAGAAAATGCAAATTGTTCAATTTCTTTTATCAATAAAAAATAATATAAAAATTATTTTCAACAGATTAGAAAAATCACTATTTCTTCGTCTCGGAGAAAGCTTTCTTTTCTCTGCCCAATTATATATTAATGTATTTATTTGGATGCATTCAAATGTTGTCCTTTCACGGCGTAAGAATCAATAATTAAAATTGAATTACTTGCAGTTGACGGGCTCTGAAAAGACTATGTTAATAATATCATAGAAGGAGTAAAAATATGAAATTTATATTAAAATCAGAATTACAATTTATTCTTTCAACCAAATCTCATGAATATAGATTTTAGTTTTGTTATGTCTGTATAATCAGTTCTCATTTAAATTTGGATTAAAAGTAAGTATTATTTAATTAAAATAATATTTTAATTTTTATATTATTTAAAAAAATATTATGAAAAATAATTTACAAGAAAAGCTTTACATGTTTGTTTTCTAAAAATATTTTGTATGAACTTTTTATTTTACTTTATTGATATGTATTAGTATGTCTAACCAATTTCCTGTTAGGGAATGCAAATGATCTAAATAACCTGTATAAAATTTGTAAAAGTGTCAGTTTAAACTAATAATCATACATGAGATATCGTAAAAAAAATCATAACTGACATCCTTTTAATTTTCAATTGTCTATCAAAAATTCACGTTATTAATTTGCTTATACTTTATTTAAACATAAAAAATATTTCTAACGTTACCTGCATATCAATAGTATATGTTTTTTGTAATATAAAATTATAATATAAACATAATACATCAAATAAATCAATATGGTCGTAGTCACCAAAGTACATTATAACTCTATATTTTTAAGAAGTGGCATATAAGATAAAAGAACTATATCGAAAACAGGAACAAACAAATAATTGGAAAAAGTAATTTCTTTCTCCTACCAGAAAAAGAAAAAGACGAGCATTCATAGATTGTGATTTAAAGTTTACAAATATGACGTCTTCATGTTCATGCTATATAATTTTTGAAAGATCATGACTCAAATTTAATGATATAACTAACTATGATTATTTATGGCAAAAAAATAACATAATATGCATATATCTTGTATTTAAATAGCTATATGGCAAAAATCTTTTCATGCTAAAATAGGGGGGGGGGGGGGTGAGGACTCCTAAATCTTACAAAACGTTGTAAGTGGGCGAATGTTAACAAAAAGGAATGCGTAAATAGGTTAAACTATTAGGGAAAAAAGGACTTCAAAACCTAAAAATGATGGAAAGAAATCCTAAATATTAGGGAAGTAATTGATTATTTATTCCTAAATATAGGAAAAACAATTCAATTTTTATTCTCAAATATTATGAAATATTAAATGATTATTTTGTCTAATGTGAAATCAAATTTCAAAGGGTAAAAAAGGCGAACGACATTTCGCTAAGGGTCTCCGTGCTTTTAATATAACAAGCAACTTGAGTTGGCATAGCAATATGTATTTATCTATATTATATTAAAAGGAGAGTAGTTTGCAATGTGGTTAAGCCAAGTGGCAAGCTAAAATGAAGCCACTTGGCAATTTTAAGACAACATAAGAAATTTGGATTATAAATGGAAAAATATTTAATGAGAGTAGTAGTCCAAGATTTTCTGTAAATTGAATTTCATTCTTTAATTAATCAAAGCTAATTATTTTAACATTTAAACAAAAAATGTTCTCTTTTTCAGAATCTGTTAGACGTACACAAAGAGGGATGCAACTTTCATTAAGCAAACAAATATATTATAGCTATAGGTATCTTTACTTAAATTTGTGTATAATTCAGTTATGGTTAGGCCAAGTGGCAAACTAATAAATGTCAATAGTATATGGTAACTTTATTCTATATTTGACTATGTTAGTCAAATATATATATATATATGGATAATTTTGAATTTATATATAGAAAGTTTTTAAATTTGAATTAGAATAAAAAAAGTTATCTTTTGTTACCATGTTATCATACTTAATTCGGTTAGTGATCATCTATATATATATTAAAGCTATAACGTTGCCACATGTAATTGACTTTGTGGTTAAGCCAAGTGGCAAACTAATAAATGTCAATAGTATATGGTAATTTTATTCTGTATTTGACTATGTTAATCAATATATATATATATGGATAATTTTGAATTAATATATATAAAGTTTTTAAATTTGAATTAAAATAAAAAAATATCTTTCGTTACAATGTTATCATACTTAATTCGGTTAGTGATCATATGCAATTATATTAGGAACTTTTGTTATCTTAATTCAAATTATGTAAATACTACTTCGCCTCTGGCCAAAAAAAATATACTCCATATAACTATAAACTCTTTTACATTTAAAATCCAATAATTATAGTTCTTTAAAACATTATAGCTAGATTTGAATAAGCGAATTTCTTTTATAATAAATGTAATATATAGGGTACACGTCTATATTTATCCAGATAACAAAAAAAAGTTTAAAAGTTGATAAAAATTTACTTGCATATATAATGAAGTAAACCTACTGTGAGCACGTGATTTTTGCCCTATATGAGAATCACTCCCAAAAAATTCAAAATAAAACAATTTTCCTTTGTGTGCAATTTTTGTATTTTTGTGGTATTTTTGTATAATTATTTGTATTTTTGTCTGTGCATGTTTATTTGTTTTAAATTAATAAAAATATAAAATATGTCGCATTTTCATTTAGTATTTATTTAAGTTTGTTTTACAAAATGAGAAAATCATAAAAAATAATGTACGTTGCATTTTTAGCATTTAACGTCTAAATTGTGCGATTTTATCGTTAATTGCTATTTAAATGTGCGATAATTATTTTTAGAGTTAATTAGTTTTTTTATAAGATAATTTAGTTTGTAATTTAATTTAGAATTTTAGTTTTATTGATTAGGAAGTAAAAGAAAAGAGAGCAAAAAATACAAAGAAAAATCGGATTGGGCCACTTCTTCAAATTTCAACCCCAGGCCCAAAAAATACCTAACATTCCCCATGACCAAGTCCATTTTAAACCGGGTCGACCCAGTTCATAACCCAAATACCCAACATCCCCCTATCCTACACAAAACAAAACAAAAAAATCCCAAAAAACCCTAACATTCTTTTCTTTCACTGTTGAATGCCCGCCCCCCCCCCCTCTTTCGTTCTTCTTCCTCAAGCTCCAAGTAAGCCATCAATGGCTACCCTCTTCACCATCTCCACACACACACACACCCTCACCCCGTCACACTCACACTCACACACACACGTCAACACATACACACACATACACAATGGAAAACGCACACACGCAGCAGCCGTTCATGGCTGCTTCTTCTTCTTCGTTCTTCGTCCAAACGACCAAACGACCCTACTGTCATCGCGCAGCTGCTGCTCCGTCCAGCCAGTCACACACAGTCCGTCGCATCGTCGACCACCTTCGATGTTTCTTCGTCTCCGAGCAGCCATGAACGAGCTCGAGCTCAAGCTTTCATGGTTGCCGACTTCGACCATGGCTTCGTCCAAACGAGCATCGTCGCTGCCACCAGTTGAGCAGCGTTGCTATTGCTGCTTCGCCCACCCGCTGCTGCTCCGACGAACTACTGCTTCCATGTCGGACGACAGCATGAATTCATGTCGCTGCTACTGTTTCGTGTTGCTGCTACAGTTGAGCAACGTTGCTAACTGCTTCGCCCTTCATCGTCGTCAGTTTGATTATAGCTCGAGCTCTCATGGCTGCTGCTCGTCGTTCCTCAGTTTCAATCCGTCGAGGTCGTCGTTTGTCGTTTTGAGTTCGTCGAGTTTAAAAGGAAGGTGGGTTTCGTTGAAGTCGAGATCCGTTAGGTCATTGGCAGACTTGGCTCGAGTTCATCGTCGTTCCGATCCGGTTAGTTGGTTTAAGTTTCGTTTCTGTCCGTAATTTGTTTGATATTTTTCGGATTTGAAATCAAATATGTTTGATATTAACTTCATGTTCATCGTTTTTTTTTTCTTCAGTTTGTTTCATTCATTTTTCTTGTTTATTTTAGGTAGAAATTGATTAGTTAATTATAATGTTGCTAGATTTAAATTGAAGATTCATTTGATTATTTTTCAGTTTGTTTTATTAATTTAAAAGGATTTAATGTTAATATAAAAGAATGTTAGTTTAAATCGCTTGAATCCGTTGTTTGTTGTAGATTAAATTTGTGTTCATTTTGTTTAAAGTTCGTTTTTAATTTAGTGATTTAATATGAAGTTATGTTTTGATTTTTAATTATTTTAATCATGTATCTTTGTTATAATTTTGTTGGAGTTAATTTAAAAAGATCAATTGATTATTTGAAGTTTAGTGATTTGAATATGTTTATTTGTTTTGTTTAAACTTAATTCGAGTTTAATTCGAATTTGAATAAAACTTGCTTGTTATTGTTGATGAATCTTTTCATTTATGTCCATACTTTGTTTGATTGTTCTTGAATCCGAAATTAGTATAAGTTTGATCTTCTTGTTTGTTGATTATCATTTTTGATTATTTCTTCAGTTTGCTTCATGATTTTGTTTAGTTTTAATATAGAAATTGTTGGTTGTAATGTTGTTAGATTTAATTTTAAGTTCAAATGATTATTGAATTTAGAAATCTGAATATACATGTTTGTTGGTGTTGAATCTGAAAGTAGGTTTGTTTGTTGTTAAAAATATTGTTCAATCAAGATAATTTTAGTTGTTTCTTTGTTGTTCATCATTTAGTTTGAATTTGTTGTTAAAAATTTGTTTAGAAATTGGTCATATTTGTTGTATTTTGGGTTGAAATTAATTAGGTGAATTGGTTATAGCTGATGGGGGTAGTTTGGTAATTTGCAGTACGTTCAGGGGTAAAATGGTAATTTCAGTAAGGGCAGAGGGGTATTTTTGGAATTAAAATTTTGAATAATTATTTATTTTGAGTGTTCTTTCCATTAAAAGTAAGATAATATTAAAATAATCAATAATGGGGTACAAGATATAATGGTGGGGAATAATGCATTTGTTTAATATAAGCATGGGGGACTGATATAATGGGGTATTTGTTTAATAAAGTGGAGGACAAAACATTAGTTAGTGGGATTAAAAGGGGGATGAGTGGAAGATAGTGGGTTTTAATTTTTTTCAATGCTGAAAGATGTTAATAAAAGGAAGGACTTGATCAGATTTTGAGAGAGGAAGACAGATAGGGAGAGAGAGCAAAAAAAAAGAGCAGAATATTTAAGAGAGAGAAAAATTCCGAAAAATATTAAAACTTTCAAGAAAAAAAAAGAAAAAAATACAAATAAAAAAGGAGCTGGAAATTAGAAGAGAGCGTAGCACACACCTGATAAATATTCTGATATACGGGTTTAGAAATTAAGGGTTAAACATTAATTAGCCTTTCAAATCTGAAAATTCTCTTAGTTTCTGTCCGTTGTTTGTTGTCGGTTTTTCTGGATTTTATTTTGATTTTCAAATCTGTCACTGGGATTTCTGTTGACTGGATTGCTGGTTATTATTGTTGTTGTTGTGTTACGTACTACGTGGCTGACTTTCTTCTTCTTATATTGGCAATATCAGGTACACAACTGTAATTTTGGCATTTTGTAAGTTGAAATGAAGAATGGAATGTTAAATTTCTAATTTAGTTTTATTTTTTTTAATTGTATTTAGATTATTTCATGTATTATTATTCTGTAAATCACTGTCATTTGGCATAACTAGACATGTTGTAGCGTATATTAAACAATGCCTTAACCTGATTACTAGGTAGTATATATTTAAGCCTGTTCATTACTGATTAAACTGTCTAATAATTAGAGCGAGAAGAAAATAACGTAAAAATGACTATTAAATCAGTTTGGCAAAATTGATTAAGTTCCTTATTTATAAAGGTTTTAGTATCGCTAACCTTAAGTTAATCGAAATCATGTAGCTAAATTTAGGTAAAACAAGAATTTTTTTTGATTTTGCGAATCAAGTATTATAACATAATTTGAATTAAAACAAGGTTAGTTAAGGTTAAATTAATTAAATTTTAGAAATACGCATTAGTAATCAAGATTGTTTCTAATTCTCCGTAATTGTAAATAATTAATTTCAATAGCTCAAGTCATCTAACAATGTGAATTTAATCTAGATGGGATAATTAGTTTCTTTTAAAATATTATTTGACAATTCCATATAGTTTTTATAATTACATTTTTAGTGATATTTCATTTCGTTAAATATTTGTCTTAAACTAGTATTTAATACGTTATTTTAAGTATGTAAAAAATTGATTTTTGTATTTATAGACAAGTTTAATAAAAAGAAATGTAGTCATTTTAAGATATTCATAAAATAAGGGAGGATTTCGCTAAAAATAAATAAATATAAACAATACAAAATTTGCAGGGTCCTCCAATCTTATTTATTTATTTTTTTAAAAAAATACTTAGATTCCGGGATGGGCCATTTAGTAAATTTCACAGTCCTACCTAATAGTATAATAACGCGTAGTATTTTGGCGCATATTTAATAAGGGTATTTTCTTAAACATGAGTGTGCATTTATGTAACCCAAATCCCAATCTTGGCAGAGTCAAAATGCGTCAACAAATCACGTGTACACTGGTTGTGACGTGGTTCGAGATGCGTTTTCATGACGTTGTAATTCTTGTATAAAATAATAAGAGGAATAATGATAAAAGCGGTTTAAAAGCTAAATTTGCATATAAGTTCTTAATTATTTAAAAAATCAGATAAATAAGCCAAATATAATAGTTGAGCGACCGTGCTAGAACCACGGAACTCGGGAATGCCTAATACCTTCTCCCGGGTTAACAGAATTCCTTATCCGGATTTCTGGTTCGCAGACTGTAATACAGAGTCATTCTTTTCCTCGATTCGGGATTAAAATTGGTGACTTGGGACACCCTAAATCTCCCAAGTGGCGACTCTGAAATAAATAAATAAATCCCGTTTCGATTGTCCTTTAATTGGAAAAAACTCCTTCACCCCTTACGGGGGCCGGAAAAAGGAGGTGTGACACCTACATGCTGGAGAAAGAAACATTATAAAAATCAGTTAATATTCAACACAAGTTGTTTTTTTTCTTTTTGAAAAATATTTATTTGAAGAGTCAATTTATATAAATGGACATCAAACAAATAACAAAACTTTGACTATGTAACTTATTAGTTTCTATTTAACACTTTCTAGGAATTGAAGGGTATAAGCCGAAACCTCTTCATTTAGCTGCAGTCAAACCAGCATTGCAAGGGTGTAGTATTTTTTTCATTGAAAAATATTAATTTTGAATCATTAGATTATGTGAAAGATTTTTTTCTCGAATTCAAAAAGAGGGATATTGGTTTCTAATTGATAGTTTCTATAGCGATTTTCACGTGTAACAAAAAGTATAATTAAAAAAAAGGTATGATGTGAGATAGTTATTTTTAAAATCTAAACAAATTATTTCGAAATGGGATTATTTTTTAAGTTACAATGTAATTTTTAAAATAAAAGATAAGATATTTTAAATTTTAGTAGAGAGTTTTTAAAATAATTATAATAGAAATCATACCATGGATAAAATCAAGAAACCAAAATCTTATGCATTATTACATAAATATCCGACCAGCTTTATTGTTTACTTTTTATAGCTTTATTTTCTTTTTAGTTTAAGTGGTTGGGTGAGCTCCTGTTTAGGCTGATAAGATAAAGGCAAAAGAAAAATATGACATAATTTTAAGCAAAGACTAAAAATATAAATAAAGTTCTTATGCAGACAACCTCTATTAAAACTCATCCTTTTATTATGAAATAAATTAATTTTGTGTAACAAAGAAAAGAAAAACATAAAAAAATAAGATAAAAGAATAAATATAGAAAAAATGTATGAAAAAACTAAAAATTAGAAATAAGAGACGACGACAAATTTCTTCTTCTATTTCATCTTTGTTGAGTGTAAAAAATTTAGAAGACAATCTCATCGATTTCAAATATTTTTTTCAACTCAAATACATAGATTATAGATAAGAAAATCTTAGAATATTTTTTTATTTACATTGTGTGTCGTTTTTAAAAATATTACTATTACTAACAAACTGATATGATATTCATATTGAAATTTAATTGTAATTTAAGTAGTTTGCATCGAGGTTAAGCCAAGTAAGGTAAAAACAACTGCTTGACAATTTTAAGATAATATATGCAATGTTATATAATAACAATCAATTAATATAACATTTAATGATTCAAAGAACAAAAAATCTTTATATGTATAGGATATTCAAAATTTATAATTTGTGGTTAGAGATATCGATAAACTCAAAATGGAGTCATACTGAAATATATTTACCGGCCAAAGAATCATTTATATTTTTAGATAGCCGATTAAAGTGAATTTTAAATTAAGGATAATATCTTCACTTGCATCATTATAAAAATAATTATTTTATTGAAATATATATAATGTTGTAGAAATTAAAATTCCAAAATAGGAATATTATTTTTAAACATAATAGCATACCAAATGAGAATTCAAGTCATAGTAAAAGAGTCATGTCGTAACCAAAGAATCGTTCATATTGTGCCAACCTTTGTGCTTTTCCAGAGCTCATAAATACGAGTTATTATTTTGTGACTATTTTTAGATTCCAATGACACCAATAAGAATGGTGCAAAAATAAAATTATCACTACAAGATTTGAGAAAATGTTAGCCTTTTTTCATGTAGTGTTTCATAAACAATATTTAACAATTATCTATAATTACCTAGAAGGTTTAAATTTTAAGGTTATTTACATATAATTCAAATAACTCACATATTTAACATGATTAATGTCAAATATCAAAATGGAGTCATACTAGAAAGAAAATCATTGGCTAAAGAATTTTTTAAATTTTAGATAGCCGACTAAAATGAGTTTTGAATTAAGGATAATATTCACTTACATCATTACCAAAAAAAATATATACTTTCACTTACATTGTTAAAAAAAATAATTATTATTGAAAAATAAAGTTTTAGAAACTGAAAATTTTAAATAGAAATAATTTTAGAATATATCAACACACCAAATAAGAGTTCAAGCAGTAGTAAAAGAGTCAAGTCGTATCCAAAGAGTCCTTCATAGTTTCAACCTTTGATTGTTTTGCCATAAATATGAGTTATTATTCTGCTTCCTGGCTACTTTTTTGATCCAATGACACCGGCGAGAATGATACTAAAAAGAAAAATAGAATTATAACTATAAGATTCGAGAAATATTTAATCATTTTCATGTAGTGTTTCTTAATTAATATCCAATGATTATCTATATCGAAAAGGTTTAAATTGTAATTTTTTTTTTATGTATAATCCAAATAACTCAAATATTTAACATGGTTAGTATCCATGCATCTGCACGGGTGCTAATACTAGTTATTAATTATACAACAAACGAAAAATAATACTAATATTTAAGTAATAAGACTTAGATCGAATGTCTGACCGATTTTCTGTGATGGATTGCAATTGTTCAATAACATATATTAAAAATATAAGTTACGTGAGATTTGAAATTAGCCAAGTCCAAAATATGAAACAAAACATTATATAATAAAAACTTTTTGATGCAACACTAAAGATAATTTCTTGATGCAACACTAAAAATCGGTGCATGCAAACGTGCTTGCAAAATATAAAGTAGCAAAAGATATTGATATTAGTAAAAGAAACAAAACCCGAGATCGTGATGTTGGAATAGGGCGAAGTTTGACGATTAAATTGTGACATCGTAGCTTCTTTTATAGAAGTATTATGGTACACAATTTGATACATGAAAGGAATTATTTAAAGTAAATTTGTGTATAGGTCAAAAAGACAAGAAAAATTTACCAAATAATAAAGACTTCTAACAAAATATAAGTGGTAACGTGAAGGAATTTTAACCAAGTCCAAACTTTCCTTGTGTAACCAACATGAAGAAATTTTTACCAAATATTAAGGCACATTTAATACTCCAACTTTCCTTGTGTACCAAAGTCCCAACTTTTACCAAGTCCCAAATGTAAAGGGAATCTATCTAAGTCCCAAGTCCAAACTTTCCTTGTGTAACACTCGTGAAGAAAACTTTTACCAAATAATTAAGGCAAACATAATAACTCATTTAATCCTCCAAAGAGTAAAAGGAATCTAACAAATTTAATGAGATAGTGTCATTTAATGAGAGTGAAAATTAGGAATTTCTTTTATTAAGTTTCCTTGTATAAGAAACGTGAAGAAAATTTAACACAAATAATTAAGGCAAAGTTTAATAGCAAGTAATTCAAGATTATTTACCAAAATTTACCAAAAAATCTTATAATACTTAAATTACTATATTGTCTAATGGGAACTTTATGTTTTAAAGGGTAAAAAAGGTGAACGATATTTCGCTAAGGGCCTTCGTGCTTTTAATATAATATATATAAATTATTCGGTTATCCCTAACCTGAAAACGCATTTCACCTCTGTACCGGAAAATTTTGGGGTTTTTAGTTTGCCCTCTGAACTGTGGAGATACGAACACTATAGCCACCCTAGTCAAATCAGTTAAAGCATTATTTGAAATTTGGTAATAAAACGTGCATGTTAGGTATATAACGTATTAAATTACATATGTGGTTGTATATTAAAATAAAATCTAACAATATCACATTCCTAAAATTAACGTTAAGAAGTTTTTTCAAAATTTTTTAATTACATAGTAGAACGCAAAGAAAATAGCAAAAGAGGGCAATGAGTATCAAATGTAAGGACTCTACTCTTGAAATCATGGTTCTTTCCTTCAGTATTTTATGCAATATCCATCTCTCAATCTCAATTCTCATGGGATCTTATATACCAAAAGAAATGTGCATAGTTCATTCTACTAATAGCTTTGCCACAATGCATATTAGAATTTAATCCGCATAGAAAGTATAGCTAATAAATTCTTTAAGATAAAAAAAGAATTAACATGTTTATATATAATGGTTGTGAAGATCTAATACAATTGTAGAAACTATTGTTGATCGAATATAGTATACCACATGCAATTGAATTATTCGCAAATGAAATGAAATTAGTCAAGTTTAACATAAGAACTAAGGAAAACAATGACGATTTAAAGGTTAATCAGGTAAAGAAGCGAAAATTTACAATTAAACTAATGATTAACTAACACATAAGAATATGCAATGAAACAACAAACTCTAGTGGAGACTTATATGCATCAGCCCCTTAGGAAGAAAGTGTTCAACTGTTCATTAAAAGATGTTTTGCAAAAAGTCATGTGTTGTGCCTGCAAATTCCTATATATTATTGCTAGTATGAAACTTACTTCATACACGCTCTCAAAAAATTTCAGAAACCTTTCAAATGTATGAAACAGTAATGACAACATATTGGAAACAGAGCTATAAAGCTAGCAAAATTTGCAAATAGTTAATTCTGGTGTCCACTTGATCTTCATGTCATGAGCAAAAACCTTGAAAATGGAACTCAAGTCTGTCACTTCAGTCAATTTTTACTGAAGAGAAGAGACGATGCAGGAAGAAGAAAGACGTCAAGAAACCTATAGCTCCAGTTGCTAGCATAACAGCAAGAGCCATTAAAAGCGAGTAACCTAAGTAGAGCATGGCCGAGACAGGTCCACTGAGGCTCTTGAGATCGAAAACAAGATAGTTGATGGAGTAGAAGAATATGTAGATCGCGACAGAGCCAGATGCAAAGTATGATTTCCACCACCATCTCCAATCTTCCATACACAAATGCATGTAAGTCAAGACCAAAGAAACTTCAGCACAAACCACCACTAGTAGGATCAGTACCACCAATAGAAACCCAAACACATAGTAAACACGACCGAGCCATATGCTAGACATGATGAAGAAGAGTTCAATGAATAGAGTTCCAAATGGAAGTGTTCCTGCTCCAATTACCAGCAACCAAGTAGGAAATCTATTTGCTGGGATTTCGCGAGGAATTTGATTGCTACGACAAGGATACTCGAGATGTGGAGCCTGTGTTCCAATATATCCACCTATGAGTGTAAGAGGCATAGAAATGCAAAACCACAGTAATAACAGAACAATGTATGTAGTGAAAGGAATTGCACCAGTGCTATGACTTCCCCATAAGAGGAAATTCAGAACAGTTAGTATAAGAAATGCAATTCCAGGAAAGAAGAAAGAAACTCTCCAGGAAATTGAAAACCATCCATTGGTATTACCAGCATTCAGTGTCTTCAAAAGCCAAACAGCAACATAACCAGCAATTATACCTAAGAACATATAGAACAAAAGCATGCCAGTAATAAGTGTGCCGCGAGAGGCTGGAGACATAAATCCAAGAGCCGCGAATAATATTGTCACGACTGCCATTCCTAAAATACGACATCCATCAGCAACCATCATACTAAGGAGTGTCGAGTTCTCTGGAACTCTAAAGACATCGCCAACAACAAGTTTCCATCCTGATAATTCCTCATTTATTTGAACCTGAGCCTCTTTATCAAGCTCTTCATATCGAGCGAGATCTCTTCGAATAGTCCTCAAGAAAATAATCAACACTATTCCTGCTAGGAATGTTATAACCATCATCGAATTAAGAATCGAAAACCAATGAACTTTTGAACCTTCCATTTTCAAATATGCATCCCATCTTGATGGCCACTTAATATCACTCTCCACAAAGTTTACCTCATAACTAAATACCAATGGTTTGCCTTCTTGAATCATCACGGCTACTGTTGCCGGGTCACAATTAATTGGTGAAGGAAACTTATCATATGGTTTTAGATTCTTAAGCAAATCTGTGGTATGTTGAAAACTACAGGGGACAACTTCAAATCCAACAACCATATAACTTGGTGTATCTGTGATAGACTTATCGTCCGTTGTAATTAACTCAGCACCATCTCCATCTCCAATCACACCTGGCACAGTACTCTTCTCATACTTGTGAACTAACACAGTGAATTTCAAATGGTTGAACACATAATACACATCCTTAACCTTAATACCAACCGGATAACCCGTCCACCTGAGAAAATAACCATCTTTGTTCATATACCGAATTGCAGGAAGATTATCAAGAATCAGATTCACTTGATACATTTCATCAATCCTTTCTTTCAAAACCTTGAATTCATCAGCTGATAATGCATTTGTTTGACACAAAAATATTTCACTTTCGTTTACGTGCATCTTGAATCTATAAGGTGAGTTTTCAATTCTGTCTCCCATAAGAAGCTCACCTAAATTTTCAGCACTATCCTTAACACCTTCTAAAGGTTTACAAAAAGGTAAGCTATAATATCCATAAGGTATTTCTGTATCAATTGATGTCAAGGAATTCACTTTAACGGATAATTGATCACCAATATTATATTTGTGTGGGAAACTACCAGGTAAATAAAATCCACGAGCGCATTGAAGAAACAAGCTATAAACCAATATCCAATTCTTTAATTTATCAAAGAAATCCATGGATCGCCAATTGTTTGGATGATCCCTCAGAGATCTGACTGATACAAACAAAAAAAAAAGATGTTAGAATTTGTTTTGTAACAATATTGCATGAAAGCATAAAATGTATTTAGATTTTTTGTTCAAGAAAAATACATGCTCAAAGTAAAGGATGTAGCACAAATGAAGATGCATAAACTGACCTCAAAGAGAGAATGAACGCCAAAAAGGGAGCTGAAAGGTGAAATGGAGGAAGAGGAAGGGGAGAGGAAGATGGAAATTTGTAACAAACTATTTACGTATATATTTGTGTTGTATGTTGGATTTGGTCTATTTAGTATATGCACTATACGTGTGAGACGTTATTGGCAGTTTCATCATTTGCTTTGGTTTGAATTTGCCCTTTGCCTTCTCATCTCATTCTTATTATGCAAGACAAAGTCAACATATAAAAACATCATCTCTTTTTCTTCTCCACCTATTACAACATGTCAAAGCTCGAAATAATATCACAACCAGGAAAAATTAAAATATTAGGTGGTTTTTTCCCATTTGTCCAAGCCTTACGTGTTACATGATAAGTATCCCATAAAATTAGTCGAGGTGCACACAAGCAAGGCTCGGACAGCACGGTTATAATGTGTGTGTTTATATATAGAGAGAGAGCCTTCAAACACCACTCAAATATTTCACTCCAAATCACTACAAGAAATATGACATACAACGACATTTTATAAATGTCGGCGCAAGTCACTTGAGTGTCAGAAAATCACTTACCGACATTTATTGTACATTTAAATCAAATGTCGGAAATTTCAATGTTGTTTTTATTCCCGACATTTAAATTAATGTCATCAAATAATTTGTGACATTTAGTTATGATATTATCAAATGTCAATAATTTGAGTTCTTAACCTATCTTGTTTGCGACATATATATAAATGTCGGAATTTTTTTATAGTTTTCGACTTTTAATATGAATGTGAAAACAATTTGGTCATGGCTAAATATTAAATCAAAGATATTAATATATTAAAAGAAAATAATTAATTAACAATAATGTATTCAAAGTAACATCGACTCTCATTCCAATACTTTAATTCCCGATACAGTACAAACAATATGAATCAAATACAGAGTTACTTCAACATTCAATTACGTAAACTTTCCCTTGAAAGTTCCAAAAGAACACTGGTAATAGTTTTAGATTTAGTGTTCATGTTTTCCTCAAGTCCAGGATTCCTCTGAATTAGTTGCTCTCACATTCCTCTTAACTCTTCTTCCAAGAACTGAAATAAAAAAAGAAAAGAACCATTACTAAACTGATTTAGGAAAACTACCAAGTAGCCAAAAAAAAAAAGTGATTGTACCTCATATAATATCTTGAAGAAGTACAGGAGCCATGCGACTGCTACTATCTGCAAAAAAACATAAAACCACATTCAATAGTACAAGCTTAAGAGAACTAAATCAATTCACCATCGTTAGCTATGGAAAAGATTATTCCACTAATAGAGATGGAGTTACATATAACTGTAGGAAGTGTTTCACAGATGATGTACCCTTCTCAGGCAGCCGTTTAGGTGAACAACATCTCTTGCAATCTTTTTCTAATTGCCATATTTTCATTGTCCCGAGAATGGTGGATAATGCTTTCTATAAGCTAAATCAAAGAGAAATAACATGAAAAGTATTAGTTTCCAGTGTTAAAGTATCATATGTAGAAAGAAACGATATCAACATCACCTTGACAAAATGGATATTTTAATCAACTTGTGGCAAATAATAATAATTTTGCAGAAAGCTCAAGATATTTGAACCCGAAACTCCTAACAGTGTAGAAAGGAACTAACAATCTCTAGTATCATTGTACATGCTTACTAATTCCTTCTCTACTCTTGAATTCAACAGAATGATTGATCAATTTCAGTCCTAACATCAATGTTCCTTATCCAACTTGTCAATAAAGCTGATATTTACAAGATACCCTACACCATCCACAATCTAAATCATCAAACACATAATCGTAATGGTCATTTACCTTCCTTTCACAAACATCTACAAGCTTCTTTTCCGGTCAAGCATCGCAAACAAGTATCTACAAGATTCTTTTCCGATCTAATTTGTCGTGCTGTTTGGATTAGAGTCACCATGAAACACAACCGCAATAACTCTAACATAAGACAAGTTACTATATAATATCCTTCTGTTGGAACCAGCATCACATGATTCAGTAATTTAAAAGGTTCAACACGTTAAAAAAGTTTTAACATGTCAAAAATACCAAGATCGAGATTAAACTAGTAATCTATATCTTATCAGACATTTCAAATCAATTTAATATTCAGTTATTTTCTCTTTTATAGAGAAACAAATAAATTAGATTACAGAGTGCCATTTCATTGGCTCAATATAGAGTAGTTTGTTATAACAAATATCAAATAAACTATCTAGTTGAAGCAAAAATAGTCCTATAATTTAATTTATTATCTTTTGCATCGTTCGATGCATTAGTAAATGGATTCAAGGTTTTATAGCAGTAAGAATAATTGAACAGCCAAATAATGTTAATAATCTCATCTCTACTAGTATAAAATCATTTCAACATGAAAAGATGAATCAAAGAAAGTGCAAGCTTTAACCTCATGTTAATAAAATAAAGCCAGCCCATTAAATTTTTATTTAATCCTCTAAAGCATTTGTTCAAACAGTTGATATGAACAGAATACGAAGCAAATAAGAGAAAAGGTAGCAACAATTTTAAAGGCAGTTAACTAAAAATTCAATCCAGCGAACAACAGATTAGAACGGAAAAACACTTACCAAAATCTTAATATCTTCGACCAGATATTTGAGAATTACATAGAATAGATTAAAAATGGCAGTCGATTGTTTATAAAAGGCGGCCTAAATTTTGGTGACCTTCTGTCATGTTTAGAGTTCTAGGGCAATCTAACACCCCGGTAGTTTCCCCTTTCAATTCTCCGCATCACACTATTTCACGGCGACCGCGAACATAAAACGGGGGCATCGTGAATTGGGGTTGAAGAAAGGGGAGAGATTGGTAGGGTTCTAGAGGAGACAACTTTCATAGTAGTGTTTAATTCCGGATTAAACAATACTCCATAAAGTAAGAAAATTTCCTTCATTAGCAGTAAATATTGACTAATATTGTGGCATTTTGTTGCTGCCAAACACACATGCTAGTATACGTGGTCGTCAAGTAATAAAATGATTAGAAATCGGATATCGAACCCACAAGAACTTGTGATTAACTATTAACTAAATTAGACTTTCCTAACTATCTAAACAAGGATTAGCCTAGAAGTATTTGATGCTAAACTAATTAAATAAAGAAATATAAACAATGAACTTTGAACAAAGGAATAACAAATTTTTATATTATCAATGTTATGAAAACGATCTAGGGTCATGGACTATCTAACATTCCTATTGTATTCTTCAATTAAATTGACTAACTAATTTATCTAGTTTATTGGTTAATAGGGTTAATATTGCTCATAAGAATCTGTCGAGTTCTTACTCGCCTATTCAAGATAACCTAACGCCTATATGTCTATGGAGTTAGAACTAACAAGAACACATTTATAATTCCTGTAAATCAACCGAGCAAGACAATTAGGTATATGTCTATCCTAACCTCGAATCTGTTCCCCGATGTCCAGGTTCAAGAACTTATTCTACTCAATCATATATGCAATCTAGAATTATCACTTTCGAGTTCAATTTTAGCATTCAATTGGTGATCAAGCAATTAAATAATTAAGCGCAGGATTGAATAAATAAACCAATAAGATAAACTAAGAAATCAAAATCAATATTTGAATAACAATAGTCGTGAAAGAACCACAACCCTATTAGAACGTGAAGTTTAGCTCCACATAGACATGATAGCCAAACAACAAATCATACAAAGAAACATAAAAATTACTAAGTTTGGTGGAAGAAAAGATGAAACTCGACCTCCACAACGGCTCTGTGCTCTCCCTAGGTCTAAGATGTGTCAAAAGTCCCAAAAATAACATTTTTATATATATTTATACCAAGTAGGGTCGGACCTACACGAAACACTCTTTCCTGCACAAAATAGGACTCTGGCTCTATAAATTTTGTACAGGTGCGCCGCACCCTGCGGCACGCTAGTGGAGATTATCAGCAGCCTTGCATTTTCTTTTCAGGCCAGCTTTTACACTGCTGCGCCGCACCCTTCGGCGCCCCATGTGCCGCAGTAATTGGAATTTGCGAAAATGTAAAACATGAAAGTTGTAGCTCTTTCAAATAGCTTTCCAACGATATATTGTGGAGCCCAAACGAAGATATGAGCGAAAATTTAGGTGTATTTTACTAGACAATACGTTGTATGCCCGCTCGATTCTCTGTATCCTTCTTAACTATCATCTGTTGATCCCCGAACACGGCTTGATTCCTTGGTCTTTCACTCAGAATTCAAAGCTCTAAATCAATCGATTTCATTCCATAATGCCTACATAGATCGAAATTAATCCTACAGTGCATAAAACACATATTTAGTGCAAAACGCTAGCGATTAAAGCTCAAACTCAATTAAAGTGCAGTAAATTAGAGTGTAATAAGCGACTAAAATACGCAATTATAGCCTATCATCAACACCCCACACTTAAACCATTACTCGTCCTCGAGCAATCAAACTACACTTTATATAGACACAACCTTTTTAAACAATTCTCCTAACTCATCACACCAAGAATATTTAAAATAGATTAAGTACAAAAGTGTAACATCCTCACCTCAAGATTTGACTCACAAGTACCACGCATTATTCACAACTCACCCACTTACTCTAACATAGAGGTCACTGAAATTACATTTCCTTCATGAATCAAGTGCCCTCACACAACAAAAGAAAGTAGTTCCACATAATAAAATTTAAGAACACTTAGGAACTCAAGATAGAAAGAATTCACTCACTCTCAGAAATAACATTCATATGCCACAAAAGATGCACCATAGACTTGCCCGTAGTGTACTGCTCTACTAATTGAGCTCATTCAGTCTAGGATCAAGTAGGACTTTATTTGGTTGTAATGTAGGTTGCGGGTCAGATAGGATACATTTAGATATAATAGTGACGATACCTCCCTAAGAACTTTAATACATACACTTTAACATTTAAAACCTCATACTTATGTCAAACCATAACTCCACCCTCACATTAATATATATATTGACTCCCCACATCTTTAAGCACAATTACATCAAGAGTCACCACTATCAAAGAATATTTGCACAACAATACAACTATTATTTTTATTTTTATTTTCTCTTTTCAAGTGGCTCTTACTTTTTTTTTTCAAAACACTGCACCTTTCTCCTTATTTCATTAGTTCTACTCAAAAGCCAAACCAACCACCTCGCACTTTAACTTTTACAAAGTTCATAATAATTCAAGTGCTCATGAGAGGTGAAAAGGTTCAAATAGATAGTTAATTCAAACAAATGGGTAAGGCTTGTAATGTGGTTTCCAAAGAAACAGGATTACAGGCTCAAAGAGGTTAACTATGATACATAACAATTAGGTGGGTAAAATATATATATGGCTCAACAAAGAAATGCCTATCACTTCCAAGATTGATTGAACAAAACTACTATTTCGCTTTGCAAACACACGGGGCAAGTTCTAGACATCAAATGCAATGCACGGAATAACACAAAACCTTACACACACATGGCACATAACTCACTTAGGATTGGACTCATCAAGACAATCTAGTCAAAGAAGTTAAGCAAAGTTAAGATCGTACAATTTAAGGTACTTATACAAGAGTCAAAAACTGAGCCTAAGCGTCACAACTAAAGTACTCATTATTCTCAAGGCATAACAAAGTCAAGAGATATTGCTTCAATTCAAAACATAGCACAAGGTTTGCTACTTCTAAAAAAATAAAAACTAACTACACCCGGTTCAAACAAAACCTTTGGAAAAGAACCGCGACACAAAGAAAAATCAAGGGGGAATTGCTACACTACCTACAAAGAAAATCTTTTTGTCCTTTTTCTTTAGACTTAAATCCCTCAAGAAAACTGTCTAGGAGATCCATCGTCGGGAAAAGTCCAAATATTTTTTTTTTGACGAGTACTACAACTAAGCTAAGATAGCACAGAAAATCAACTAGACAATCTCCTCACCCCACACTTAAAATTGTGCAATGTCCTCAATACACACTATAAATAATAAAAGGGTAAAAGAGACTCCCTGGTAGGCCAAAGGCCGAAGAATTAGCAGCTCATGGGATACTCAAACTCTCCCAGGTATGATCCTTTGTGTGGGTACCTCACACTCAATTTCAACCATATGGCTCACTTGCACGCTTCCTATGGCTTTGCTCCCTATGATCAAAATCATACAAAATAAAACAACACTACAAAAATAATACAATAAAAAAAGCAAAAATAAAAGAAAGCAGTAAAGCTGCGTTGCCTCTGTAAGCATTTAAATTTTATTGGATTTAAATCTACAAAATAATTTGGACCGTATTAAATTAAAGATATTAGTCCAAACAAATATTGTGGCTAGTAAATTGGGCTAATTATTTAAATCCAATACATGTGTTGGGCTAGTCCATTTAATTGGACTATAAATTAAATGATAAGCCCAGTTCAGTATCCCAAGGTCCAAATGGCTATTAGCCCATCTTAAAGCTCAGGCTCATGCCACGTGTCAAGTGAGTGGCAATCCAAGTCAAAAGAACAAGCCAATACTATCATGCGACGTGTCAAGTGATGTGGCAATCCAAGCAAAATAAGTGAACCAATGAAATCATGACATGTGTCAAGTGATGTGGCAATCCAAGACAAATAAATGAGCCAATGAAATCATGTTATGTGTCAAGTAATGTGGCAATCCAAGCCAAATAAATGAGCCAATTAAACATTTGGCTGGTATTGGTCAGTTCAAACGGACCAATCAAATCGCAGAGCCACATCACCCCTACAACTATAAATAGAGGTCTTCATAAAGCTAGAAGACACCAGAAGTGATAACAAGAAGCAAAGAGAGCTCGTGGATCAGACATCGTAGATTTCTCTACAAGCTACAAGTTCAAGCACTCAAGCTACAAGTTCAAGTTCAAGAACGAAGCCAAATCAAATACCAAGGCATTCAAGATCAAATTACTTGTTCGTGATCAAACACAAATTCAAGTTCAAGGAGGAGATTCAAGATCAAGCTTTACAAGCCCTTAAATCAAATCAAAGTCAAGCTCATTAAGATACTTTACATTCTTGAAGAATTAGAGGAATACCATAGAGATTGTAACACTTTCATTTATTGAAATCAAATACTACATTTTTTACGCAATTTTCTAGTCTTGATTATTTATTTTTCTCGACGCGAAAATTTGTTGTTACAAATTTCTAGCACGCCCAGTGGGACCATCTCTACCTCTCATCTTTTCAAATTACCAAATTTCAAGAACACAGAAATGGCTCCTAAGAAGATCAACTTCAAACTCACTACTGCTAAGGCCACGGATTCCAAGTTTTCATATGATGTGGAAAACTTGTTGGATGCTACTATGGAAAGCGTAGGACCTGTCACTAGGAACAAAGCAAACTTGTTGGGACAAAAAGCATTTCAAATGCCATCTGCATCGGTTCCTATCTTTGATTTTCAATCCTCAAAGGGGGCAAGTTCATTTCCAACTAAATTGGAAGAAGGAGCAAACATTGTTGAAATTGTTAAAAAGACATTGGCTCTACTTAGCCCTTCTAGATCTAAGAATCTCATCACACAGGGCGATGATGATGTCTTGATCACCGGATCTGCTCCAAGTACTCCACGTGAGTTGTTCCACTCAAAGTATGGTGTAAGAGAAAATCCGTGCTTTGCTCCACCATCCACGACGGTTATCCAAGCAATGATGACTAGTACCTCAACTATTGAAGAACAACTCGCAAATTTAACAAAGGCAATTGAAGGGTTAACGAAGCATATGCAAGATCAAGATAATCAAATTGCCAAGCTAACAGATAGAGTTGAAAGCATGGAGGAGGGAGATTCAAGTCATGTACCTGGAAAGCTCCCGATGATACAAGATAAAGGAGACTCATCTGCAAGGCAGACAACGGCTCCTAAAGAATTTCAGATTTCATCTGACGGGGTTATTCCCATTGACCAATTGAAAGACTTCACTATGGGAACCATCAAAGATAAGTACGATGTTGCTGCCAAGTCTTCTCTCCCATATGCAAAGCCATACACTACAAGAATTGATAGTTTGAAAATTCCTGCAGGTTATCAGCCCCCAAAGTTTCAACAATTTGATAGTAAAGGAAATCCGAAGAAACACATTGCACACTTCGTTAAAACTTGTAATAACGCTGGATCCTATGGAGATTATCTTATCAAGCAGTTTGTCCGTTCCTTAAAAGGAAATGCTTTTTATTGGTACACTGATCTCGAGGCTGGTTTCATCGATAGCTGGGAGCAACTTAAACATGAATTTCTCAACCGCTTCTATAGCACAAGGCGAACCATAAGCATGGTTGAACTCACAAACACACGACAGTGGAAGGATGAACCAGTTGTTGATTTCATCAATCGATGGAGGAATGCAAGCCTCAACTGCAAAGACAGACTTAGTGAAGCTTCTAGAATAGAAATGTGTATCCAAGAAATGTATTGGGGACTTCGCTACATCCTGCAGGGTATCAAGCCTAAGTCTTTTGAAGAATTGGCTACACGTGCTCATGATATGGAGCTAAGTATGTCTTCAAGTGGAAATCAAGGGCCACCTATTTATGAACCTCGCAAGTGAAGGATAAACAAGAAATAAAGAAAGGAGACAAGTTTTTGCCGAAGTCTGAGAGCAAGGAATCAATGAATGTTAATGCCTTACCACTAAAGGTCACTACAAAAGTGATTAAGAAGCAAAGTATGAAGACAACGTCCTTATAGGATAAAGTTGGACGAAATTTAACTCTGAAGGAAATGCAAGCGAAAGAATATCCATTCTTGGACTCCGATGTCCCAGCAATTTTTGAAGAACTCATTGAGTTACCCGAAATGAAACGGCTAGACGAAGCTGGAAAGACTAATGATCCAAATTATTGCAAGTACCATCGGTTGATTGGCCACCCTATTGCAAAGTGCTTTGTCTTCAAGGAGAAAGTCATGGACTTGGCCACTGAAGGAAAAATCTTGCTTGAGGATGAGAAAGACAGTTCGAATCAAGTCTCTTTCGTTTTTGGTTCACTTGATCCCATTGTCCTTTGCAATTTTGTCAAAGCACATGAATGTGATGACATCCAAACTGCATCATCACCAAATATGATTAAATTTGGTGACTTTGAACCTATTGATATGACCAAACCATTGCTTCTCCCTATGGCGTATAAACTAATAGTGGAGGAAAGATCTCAAGAGAAAGGTGAATCACGTGATGATCAAACTAATGATGAAGATTGGATTCTTGTGACTCAGCGGAGACACTACAAGACAAATTCACAAAGGGGGTCAAATAAGCAGTTGACTAGGGTAAAAATGGTGAAAAGACCCAAGAAGAAAATGATAAAGAAGAACTGGAAGAAAGCAAAAATGGCGGAGAATCACTATCAAAGGCTACGTCGTCCAGTGACATTGGAGAAATTCCTGCGAAGCTGGTTACACCCGCGAGCTTCATGTGAATATATCAAGGCCTCATGTTGTAAGATAGTTGAAGAAGAGATAAAGAAGGAAAATCCATCATTGCTGCGACCTCCCTTGCTTGAAAAACTCACTGGTAATTCTAAAGAAGTGGGCATTTGTGATGCAAAAATAACATTTACTAATGATGATCTTTTGCTTGGCGAAACACACCATAATCGCCCCCTATTTATGGATGGATTTGTGAGAGAACAGAGAATAAGTAGAATCTTGATCGATAAGGGGTCTAGCGCCAATATTCTCCCAATTCGTACTGTCAAAGAGCTTGGCATACCGATGGATGAACTATGTGAAAGTCGTTTGATGATGCAAGGGTTCAATCAAGGGGGAAAAGAGCTATAGGGCTATCAAATTGGAAATAAATATGGGAGATTTGCATTTGAGTGCATGGATGCACGTGATTGATACAAAAACCTCATATAATATCTTGTTGGGAAGGCCATGGATACACGAGAACAAAGTGGTTTCATCCACCTACCATCAATGCTTGAAATACTGTCAAGGTGGGGTCGAAAAGAAGATAGTTGCTGATGATAAGCCCTTTACCGAGGCTGAATCATACTTTGTCGATGCAAAATTCTACTTAAAGAATTACGTCTCAAAAGAGGTTAAGGTTGATGATGTGATGTTGACCAAAAGTGTTGTAAAGAAGGTTGATGTCACAACTAGCAAGGAAAAGATTACAGTTGAAAAAGATTAGGTGCTTCATGATAGGAACAAGATGAATGAGGCATCTTCGAGTAAGAAAGTGACTCATGTTCTTCGTTATGTCCCAAAGGCAAGGAAGGTCAAAGATCCATCTTCTGAACTACAAGGTAAGGTGTTAGGAGACTTGACCTTTCCTATCAAGCGAATTGATGCGATTAAGTCGTCTACAAAGTTGCTTAAAGGGTTTGTCAAATCATCAAGCCACAATTCGCTTCTAAATCTAGCACTTCCTGCAAAGCGCACGGATGAGGGCTTTGACCCAAACGCCTACATGTTGTTAGCAAAAGCTGGATATGATCCTAATGAACCATTCAAGTTAGGAAAGCTCTCGCCTGAAGATTCAAACCCTACTCAAAGAGATGATGATGGAGAAAGGGTACCCACTGAAGCAATCACATGAAGGATTAGGTTACAAACACGCCAATCCGTATCTCCATTAAAAGGGCAAGTTGTAACTAACTGCTAAAGAAGTGTCTACGACGCTTAATAAAAATCCGTCTATGTTTTATCGACTTACGAAGCCAAGGACCTCAGTCTTTGATAGGTTGGGACCACTTAAGAAAGAAAACAAGCGTCATGGAGGTGATAAAAGGATTGGAGCACCTATCTTTGCTAAAAAGGAGATTTTGACCACAGACTGCCTAAGTCAAATTCCTTCTAGAATGAGGCGAGAGACCAAACTTGTAGTTTCGTGCGAAAAAGACCCTCAAAGAAAAGGCTCATACTATAGTACACACTAGAGAACGGGAGGAAGATGAAGAAAGTGTAGGGTCATCATATCATATCACCATTCATGATGAACAAAATGCTTCATATTATACGGAAGTCGAGGAAAAGTGTCTTGATATTCATGTATGCCATCACATATCTTTCAATGATGGTGATCCTCAAGAGGATGAAGACGCTAAAGATGCACCACCAGAGCTTGAAGAAGGGGTGAAGACAACGGTTGATGCACTAAAAGGAGTCAATCTCAGAGTAGTTGAAGATCCAAAGCCCACATATATAAGTGCCTCTCTAACTGGTAATGAAAAGAGCAAATATATTGAGCTACTTAAGAAGCTCAAAGACGTATTTGCTTGGAGCTACAAAGAAATGCCAGGTTTAGACCCCAAGGTGGTTGTTCATCATCTTGCTATCAAACGAGGTGCTCGTCTTGTAAAGGAAGCACAACGTCGCTTCAGACCTGAACTGGTTCCCTTGATTGAAACCGAGGTTAACAAGCTTATTGAGGCTGGTTTTTTTCATAAAGTTAAATATCCTACATGGATTTCAAGCATCGTCCCTGTAAGAAAGAAGAATGGCCAAATCCGAGTTTGTGTTGACTTTAGAGAACTAAATAACACTTGTCCTAAGGATGTATTTTCTCTTCCTATCCCTGAGCTCATGATTGATGCAACAACTGGATACGAGACGATGTCTTTCATGGATGGTTCATCTGGATAATATCAAATTCGCATGGCACCGAAGGACGAAGAACTTACTGCCTTTCGCACCCCTAAAGGTATATACTGCTGCAAGGTAATGCCTTTTGGTTTGAAGAATGCTGGTGCTACATATCAATGTGCCATGCAAAATATTTTTGATGACATGCTTCATAAAAATGTAGAGTGTTATGTTGACGACGTAGTGGTAAAGTCAAGGAAGAAAGATGATCACTTGCAAGATTTGAGGATGGTATTTGAATGGCTTTGGAAATACCAACTCAGAATGAATTCATTGAAGTGAGATTTTGGAGTTACTTCTAGGAAGTTCCTCGATTTTATTGTTCGACATCGATGTATTGAAATTGATCAAGCTAGGGTGGATGCTATCTTGCAAATGCCCAAGCCTAGAGATATTCATGACTTAACAAGCTTGAAAGGCAAGTTGGCATATCTTAGAAGATTTATGTCGAATCTGCATGGAAGATGCTAACCATTTAGTCGCCTCATGAAGAAAAGGATTCCTTTTGAATGGGACCAAGCTTGCAGAAATGCTTTTGAAAGCATTAAGTCTTATCTAATGAAACCTCCAGTACTAGCACCCCCCATACCTGGAAAGCCATTAATATTATATATTTCAGCACAGGAAAGGTCAGTAGGAGCGCTTCTCGCTCAAGGAAACAATGAAGGCAAAGAAAATGCGCTTTATTACTTGAGTAGGATGACGACGCTGAATGAGCTCAAGTATTCTCCTATTGATAAGTTATGTTTGGAACTTGTCTTCTCTATTCAAAAGATAAAGCATTACTTCCAAGCTCACATTGTGCAACTCGTCTCAAGAGCGAACCCTATCAAGTTTGTCATGTCTAAACCAGTCCTAAACGATCAATTAGCAAGGTGGTACCTCCAATTTCAACAATTTGAAATTGTGTATGTTCCTTAAAAGGCAGTAAAAGGACAAGCATTAGCAGACTTCCTAGCTGACCATCCGATTCTAGATGATTGGGAGTTGTTTGATGAATTGCCTGATAAAGATGCAATGGTCATAGAAATTCAGCCTCCTTGGAATATGTATTTTGATGGCGCTGCACATCGTGAAGGAGCTGGCGTTGGAATAGTGTAAATCACTTCTCAAGGAGAAGTTTTTCCCTATTCTTTCACTTTGACACAACGGTGCTCCAATAACGTTGCTGAATATCAAGCGCTCATACTTGGGCTTGAAATGGCTGTGGATATCAGGCAATTACAATTACAAGTTTTTGGAGATTCCAAATTAGTGATCAATCAGATTTTGGGTAGTTATAAGGTCAAGAAGCCAGAGTTGGTTCCATATCACAAATATGCTCAAAGATTGGTAAGTTGGCTTGGAGAGGTAACTATTCAACACGTGACGAGAAAGGAAAATAAGAGAGTTGATGCATTAGCAGCCTTAGCTTCTATATTATCTTTGCCTGATCAGACACAAGTCACTGTTTGCCAAATATGGGTAGTTCCTCCACCAAATGACTATGAGGAAGAAGAAAGCGAAGTTGAGCATATTGCTTCCGTTCTTGAGGTTGAAATTGAAGATTGGCGACAACCGTTAATTGATTATCTTTGTTATGGGATATTACCGGAAAATCCCCGAAGAAAGATAGAAATCCGAAGGAGAGCCCCTCGTTTTCTTTATTATAAGAATACACTTTACAGACAATCATTTGATGGAGTACTCCTACGTTGTTTGGGGGCTAATAAATCCCTTCAAGCCCTGTAAGAAGCACATTCTGGAGTATGTGGTGCGCATCAATCTGAGCTAAAACTTCACTTCCACATAAAAAGAATGGGGTATTATTGGGCAACCATGGTGAAAGATTGTTTAGATTATGTTCGAAGGTGTAAAGCTTGCCAATTCAATGCTAACTTCATGAATCAACCACCTAAAGTATTACACCCAACTGTTGCTTCTTGGCCATTTGATGCTTGGGATTTGGATGTTGTTGGTCCATTGCAAAAGTCTTCTAGTGGACATCTATACATTTTGGCCGTAATTGATTACTTCTCGAAGTTGGTTAAAGTTGTTTCTCTTAAGGAAGTAAAGAAGGAAAATGTGGCTAACTTCATCCGAGTCAATATTATATACCGCTTTGGCATTCCTCGATATATATTGACAGACAATGGTAAGCATTTGATAATAAGTTGATGAATAAAATATGTGATCTTTTTGACTTCAAGCAACATAATTCCTCCATGTATTTATGTTGCTGCCGTGGACTTGCTGAAGCATTTAACAAGATGCTCTACAACTTGTTGAAAAAGGTTGTCTCTAAGTCTAAGAGATATTGGCATGAATGGATGGAAGAAGCTCTTTGGGCATACAGGACCACATATCGCACACCAACGCAAGCGACTCATTATTCACTTGTTAATGGAGTTGAAGCGGTCCTTCCACTTGAGCGTCAAATCCCATCATTGCGGCTTGTCATTCAATAAGGACTCACTGATGAAGAAAATATTCGGTTACGCCTTGAAGAATTGGAAGCTCTTGATTAAAAGAGGCTAGAAGCTCAACAAAGCCTTGAATGTTATCAAGCTCGCATGTCTCGATCTTTTAACAAAAGGGTGCGCCTTAGATCTTTCCAAGTGGGTGACCAAGTTCTTGTGGTCAAAAGGCCTATTATTACCTCTCGTCGATCTGCGGGCAAATTCTCTGCTAAGTGGGATGGACCATATATTGTACAAGAGGTATACTTAAGTGGCGCTTACAAGATAGTTGACTTAGAAGGTTTGCGGATTGGCCCCATCAATGGAAAATTCATGAAGAGATACTATCCTTGAAGAAAACAGATACGCTCCTTAACGCATGAGCATAAACTTCATGTTACTCCTGGCCTGCAAGAGTATAAACTGTGCACGGTCCAAAAAAAAGTCTACTAGGTTGAAAACCTCAAAAGAGACGGCTTAGGCAAAAGTTAGGACATCCAAAAAAATAAAGTCCGCTAGGTTGAAAACCTCGAAAGAGGTGGCCTATGCAAAAGTTAGGACGCAAAAAAAATCACCCATTTCGAACTACAGAATGACTTGATCATCTTCACCAAGGTACGTAGACATCTTAGAGTTTCATTCTAAGTTCAGTCATATGAGTTCAAAAATACATATTACCCAAGGCATTATACAAATGAGGTACGATGGAATATAATTCACTTGATTGACACTTGAAAATTAGGTGTACATGTATTCTTTCGTTGAACTCTCTATCTTATCTTGATGGCTCAATGGGGGAAAGCCCTCCATATCAAATTGAGGACCTTTGATGGAATGATTGTAGTTTCTTTAATAAAAGGCTAAATATTCAAGTTGAAAGCTCCAATTCTAGGTCAAGTTGATTTTGTCAAGTCTATTACATCATCAATTTGAAGTATTCAAGTCCGCTAGATCTTAAAGTTGCAATTTTCAAGTCCGCCAAGTCTTCAAATTCATAAAGTATTAAAAAACTCACTTGTTATAAACTGCATAATGACTTAATCCTCTTCACCGAGATTGATATCTTCGAGACAATTATAGTCTTTAACAGGCTGCAAAGTTTTCAAGGTCGTCATGTCTTTGAGTTGAATTCTTCAAATTTGCTAAGTTGTCAAGTTGAATTCTTCATATTTTCTATATGAAGTATTAGAAGTCTCTAGAATGCTAAATCTTCAAGTTGAAGTTGAGTTAAATTTTTCTAATCCCCTAAGTCTTCAACTATCCAAGTCTGGCACGTCTCCAAGTTGAATTTTTCAAAGTGGCTACATCTTCAAGTTTAACTCTTATATTTTAACCTTCAGGTTGAATTCTTAAAATCTACCTAAATCTTCGAGTTGAAGTCTTCAAGTCCACCAAGTCTTCTGAATTTTTCAAATCTGCTAAGTGATGATGAGACCTTCGAATTCGGCAAATCTTTAAGTTAAAATCTTCAATTTTGGGAAGTCCACAAACTGAGTTAAGGTCTTCAAATTCACCAAGTCAAGCTGATGCTTTCGAATTCGCCAAAAGTTGAAGTCTTCAATTCTGCAAAATTTTTAAGTTGAAGTCTCCAAATCCACTAAGTCTTCAAGTTGAAGTCTTCAAGTAAAACCCTTCAAGTCTGTCATGTCTTCAAGTTAAAATATGCAAGTTAAATTCTTCCAAGCACCAAGTCTTCAACTGAAAGCCAATAAGAAGCCCCCATAATAGTCTTGAAATCTTCAAATTGATATGGCCTTCAATTCTTTAGTTGGAAGCTTCAGTATATCTCCAAGTAAAAAAGAATTCTTCGACTATGAAGGAGAAAGGAAGGAGAAACATATCTATATAAAAAAAATCATAAAATTACCTGTGAAGATTGAAATTGAAGAGATATTCTTGGTGGTTAGTTTTTTTTCATGCTTCATACAATCTCTAATTCTTGCATCTTGAAATGATGACGAGTTTTCGTTCATTTGCACCAAAAGGTCAAATCTTTTTGGCGGTAAAGTAAAATATGCAAGTTAGACTCTATAATTATCTTCGGTGGTCTTCGCCTTGGACAAAATATAATCTTCAGCTTAGACGGTGTAATGGTCTTAGCCTCGGACAAAGTAAAGTCTTCAGCTTAGATGGTTGTCTTTGCCTTTACAGAATATAGTCTTCAGCTTAGCCGGTGTAATATACCTTGCCTCTTATAAAGTAAAATTTTGGGCTCAGACGGTGTAATGGTCTTCACCTCAGACAAAGTAAAATCTTTGGCTCGGACGGTGTAATGGTCTTCACCTCAGAAAAAGTAAAATCTTTGGCTCAGACAGTATAATGGTCTTCACCTCAGACAAAGCAAAATCTTTGGCTCAGACGGTATAATGGTCTTCACCTCAGACAAAGAAAATATCTGGCTTAGACAGTGTAATGATCTTCACCTCAGAGAAAAATAAAAAAATCTTTGGCTCAGACAGTATAATAGTCTTCACCTCAGATAAAGTAAAATCTTTGGCTCAAACGGTGTAATGGTCTTCACCTCAAACAAAGTAAAATCTTTAGCTCAGACTGTGTAATAGTCTTCACCTCAGACAAAGTAAAATCTTTGGCTCAGACTGTGTAATGGTCTTTGCTTCGAATGAAGTAAAGTTTTCAGCTTAGACGGTGTAATGATTTTCACTTCAAATAAAATGAAATCTTTAGCTCAGACGGTGTAATGGCCTTCGCTTCAGACAAAGTAAAATATTTGGCTCAGACTGTGTAATGGTCTTTGCTTCGGATGAAGTAAAGTTTTCAGCTTAGACGGTGTTATGGTTTTCGCTTCAAATAAAATGAAGTCTTTAGCTCAGACGGTGTAATGATCTTCGCTTCAGACAATAAATCTTTGGCTTAGATGTTGTAATAATCTTTGCCTAAGATAAAGGAAAATCTTTGGTTTAGACGGTGTAATAGTCTATGCCTTAGATAAAATGAAGTTAAATCTTCAAACAAGATGAAGTCATTAGCTTAGACGGTGTAATGGTCTTCGCTTCAAATAAAATAAAGTCTTTAGCTCAGACGATGTAATTATCTTCGATTCAGACAAAATAAATCTTTGACTCAGACAGTGTAATGGTCTTTGCCTCAGATAAAAGTAAAATCTTATACTTAGAGACGGTGTAAAGCCTTGTCCTTGTTCAAAGGAGTGACATTATCTTATATGAAGTAGTATTTTTTTTTGCCAACATGAGCAACGTTTCAGGCAGATAATTTTCTTTTAATCACTTCGAATTTGCTACTTTCTTGAGCACTTGATAGAAAATTTCAGGAAGAAAGTAACAATAAATATTCGAAGATATCAAGGAATTACCTGTCGAAAGAGAAAAGAGACGATCGCTTTGAGAGGACAAGAAGGCGTGCAAGTTGCTAGCCCAGACAATGGAGATACTGCAAACTATTCATGAAACTAAAATTGTTGGAGTGAAGCATATTAAATAAAGTAATATTACAGAGTGCTCCTACAAGTGCCAAAAAAGAAAATATTTGACTGGGCACGGAGTTTAAGAAAAAAATAAAGACTTTTGGAATTTGTGATCCTAAACAAGTCCAAATGGGGCCCAGAGTATTTGTGTGGTTATAAAAGTTTCTCATTAAGGGTAAAGTTGTAACTTTAAGCTAAATTGTTACCAAATTTAGAAAGGGTTCATTCTTTTTTAAACGGACCAAAAAAAAAATAGGTTCTATTGACAAATTTAGAAAGGGTTCGTTAAGGGAAAATATTGTTAACAAGTTTCAGCCTTTATCCTCATACATGTATGGTTGGAGTGCCTAAGTACTGTTTGTACTAATTCTATCATAAGTTGGGAAGCAAATACACAGAATAATTGATGCATCCGACATGGAACACTAGTTTTGATCTGTTAAAACCTATATCACTATTCACTGGTACATTATGGAGAAAGGGTTCTCATAAAAGATTTCCTCATAAACTTTGCAGTAAAGCACTCCATGTGACAAAGGTAACAACAATGAGTTGTCTTCTACGTACTTTTTCTCTTACAAGTGAATACAAATTTCATACAAAGAGATTTGTAAAGTACAAAAGTAAAAAGGTTATCATTGTATTAATGTACTTGTTCTCTATTTAAAAAGAAAGAAAGTTGGCATATACCTATTGTACTATTTAAAAATAACGGAAAAGGGTCATATTTATCCCTGTACTCTTTAAAAATAGTTATATTTGTACTTCGTTATACTTTTTCGATATATTTATCCTTACCATTATACGTTAGGATCATATTTGTCCATGTACTCTTCAAAGAGGGTTACATTTGTCCTTCGTCATACTTTTTGACATATTTATCCGTACACTTATACTTTAGGATCATATTTGCCCATCATCCATTAAATCCCCATGTCCCACCTTTCTTTTCCTACATGGTGCCTATGTGGATTTCTTTTTCCTCCAATTTAAATATGGTCACATATTTAAGATAATTTAATTCGCCCACCCAATTTAAATATGGTCACTTATTAAGATAATGTTCTTTTTCAGCTCCATATTTTTCGGATAGCAACGGCAACATATTGGCAAACAAGAACTTTGAACTCAAAATCACTAATCTGATACAGCTTACAATTATTGCAATAACCAAATTAAATTACGAGAAGTTGCACAACAATGGAATTAATGACAAAGGTCCGTGCTTAAAATAGAGCACTGCCAGAAGCCTAATATTGTCTAGGATGGTTTCCTCAAACATATTTTTTCTCGAAAAGAAAATATTGCTCCCTCCTCTCATTTTATATGAAAGAATTCGATTACAAGGTCAAAACATCTAGTTTTTTTTTGTGATTTGGGTATATAATTTTCATGTTTTTCAAAAATAAAATAAAATTACATATTTAAAAAAGTATATCTAAATAATTCAACTTTTTGGATGACAGAGTCATGATTTAAAGTTTATGGGTTCTAATCTTGCTCATAGCTCATTTTAGTTATTAAGTTCGTAATTAAATATTTATACATATTTAATGTATTTCCTAATAGAACACAAATCTAAACAAAAGCTATAGAGTTCATTCAAACCATACCTAATACTCTAGCTTCACCCCTTATCTTCGACCTGGTTTAACATAAACCTACAATGACGAATAATATTAGAGTAATGTGAATTATCAAAATGAAGCCACTATATTTTATATATTGGATGCCCAAAGACACAAATAAGTGCAGACAACCAAATTATGGTTTATGATTTATGGTTTATGGTTAAATTGGGTGGGCGGATTAAATTATCTTAAATAGTTAACCATATTTAAATTGGAGAAAAAAGAAATCTACATAGGCACCATGTAGGAAAAGAAAGGCGGGACATGAGGATTTAATGGATGAGGAGCAAATATGATCCTAAAGTATAAGTGTAAGGATAAATATGTCAAAAAGTATGACGAAGGACAAATGTAACCTTCTTTGAAGAGTACAAAGACAAATATGATCCTAAAGTATAATGATAAGGATAAATATATCAAAAAAATATAACGAATGACAACTATAACTATTTTTAAAGAGTACAGAGATAAATATGACCCTTTTACATAAAAATAAAGTGTCTTAAAACAAAGTTTGTGATAGAAAACTCGAAGAATGTCTTCACGTATGGGAAAAAGTGAATAGTACCAAAAGAAAAGACATTGTAGTTGATATTGAAAAGAGAAATTGAATTGTACAAATAAATGTCATGGTACTTGACATTGAAAATGACATAAAGCAAAAAGCTGCCATGTAAAAGGATATTCCAACAGTGAATCTGCAGGTAAAAAAATTGCTCACAAAAGAAAGCAAACATATGGAAATTGTTGCTATTCCTCCGCGAGAAACCAAGAGAAATACCTGCTAGGTGCTTTGACTTTCTACAAAGATGCACCTGATATACTAATTGTTCTAGCGAATTTATGCATACAATAGTAGACCCTTTATAGGAGAAACCTTTTTAATTATTTTTTTGGACAAAAAATACTTTTATATTATTTTAAAAAAAAAGTTATATAAATGAGTAAAACGTAGTATTATACTGCGAATTACTTTAACGGAAATTTTGCCGTTAAAGTAATTCGCAGTATAGTACTGCATTTTACTTTAATTTTTTTTTTTGTAATTCGCAGTACTATACTGCATTTTACTAAGATACATTTGTAAAATGCAGTATAATAATGCGTTTTACATTAAATAATTGTGTTGTACTCTAGTTTTTGCCCCCACCAATAATGAACTGACATAACAATAATTCAATACATAAAACGTAGTATTGTATTGCGTTTTACATAGAAAAATTCTACACCCCAACGTCGGACTTGCCTTATTTAAAGGTGTTTCAATTTTATAAAAATTCATTCAATACTTTATTTCAAACTTACGTTCATACTTCTCTCTTCTTCTTATCAATTATTTTTTTACAATGTCTGAAGTGACAAAAATAAGGGTTTCACTATATTGGGGGGTGAGGTTGTGTTGGAGAATAACTCTGTGAGGTATAACTCACCTCCACAATGTCATGTTAAATTGCCGCTTACTATGGAGTACGATAAATTGGTATCGTTGTTACGTAAAAAAATGAATGAGAGGGGGCGTTCGGTTAACCTTAAAATAACCGGTAGATTTCCGTATTCAGTGACTCCGCAGGGGTTTGCTTATTATTCTTAGTTTAACATCGAGGATGATGAAACTCTTAGAGATTTTTTGCTGATTCCGGATGAATATAGGGAATATATTGTAATAAAATTATTGGAAATGTACGTCGGAAGACGTTCCCAATAATGAGGGCGTGCATAGTAGGGATAACCCCCAGTCATCAGGTGGTTATTCTGGAGCAGTTTTTGCCAGACATATTGGTGATGAAAGAGCTTGCCTTGGTTTAAACTTGTCACCACCGGCGAATGAGCAGCCACAAAATAATTTTTCGACTTTAGATAATCAACAAGACAACTGGTAAACTTCAATTTTACTAGGCTTTAGCGATGTTTAATTTATGCTTTAATTGAATTTGTATTAACATTCATATTTTTCATAGGGGGTACAGTCCATATATGAATTTTACAAGTTATGACCCTGCCCCTAGTTGGAATATGCGTAGTTCTGGAGTATTGGACCACGGTGGTCCATCTGGGAGTCATCACCAACAAGAAAATATCCATCATGAAACGTCAAGACAGTACGACTTGTAAGTAAAGTGATATAGCTATATCTAAAGTATTTATCTAGTTGGGTAACTTATCATTTTGTTCTTTATGTGTAGTGAAAACGAGCTTCTTGAAGCTCCTGACCTCACACAGTTGCCCATAGATGACGCATTTACTCGTGATTTGGCAGATGCGCAGAGTCAGAAAAATGATAGTGATTATGACAACAATGCGGATGAGTCTGGGGATGACACACCCTTCCATGATGAGGGTGATGATGAGGAGGAAGTGAATGTTGAACCTGAGTTGATGAGGGAGCATGTTCCTCCACCTCCAGCGAGACCAAGAGTGTACGAGTCCCACATGTCATTTCATGAGCGGAATATTCCCTACCTTGATAATTTGCCAAGCATGCCGAAAGTGGATGCCCTCACAAGGGATGATGATGAATTTCGGTCAGCGATGTGGGATAAGTCTAGACCAGCTGTTCTGACAAAGGGCATGTATTTCACCGATAAAGCTCGCCTAATTAGCGCTGTAAAAATCTATAGTATAAGAGAGTGCCGTGAGATGACGGTAAGTGAGTCAACTACGGAGAAATACAAGGTTGTATGCCGTAGAGACTTTATGGGTTGTCACTGGATGTTGCGTGCCACTAAGAAGAAATCAGGTTTGTGAAAAGTGGGTAAATTTATTAGCGAGCACAGATATGAAATGGACACATACAATGAGAATCACTTCAACTTGGATGCGGACTTGATTTCTCTTGTCTTGATTGCATATTTGGAAGTGTCCATTAGGTTCAAGATTAAAGAGTGTATTACAGCCATCCACCAGAAGTATGGTTGTACTATAACCAAAAGAAAGGCATATCTCGGTCGCAAACGTGCCTTTGAACTTATTTATGGCGACTGGGATAAGTCTTTTTCAAATCTGCCCAGGTACATGGACGCACTACAACACTTTAACCCCGGGACTGTTGTTGAATGGAGGCGTGAGCGGAGTCCGGACAGACCCGAATATATTTTCAACTATGTGTTCTGGTCATTTAAACTAGCAATTGATGGTTTTGTGCATTGTCATCCTGTTATTTCCATAGACGGTACTCATGTCTATGGAAAGTATGATATTAAGCTTTTGATTGCAGTTGTAGTAGATGCCAACGGACAAATATTTCCACTAGCTTTTGCCATATGTGCCAACAAAAGTGAAGAGACATGGACGTTTTTTTTGAACCACTTGAAGCAGCATGTTGTCATACAGCGTTCAGGTATTTGTCTAATATCTGATCGACATGGTGGTATTTTAAGTTCTGTACGTCACTTGCCTGAATGGTAGGAACCATATGCATACCACCGTTACTGTGTGCATCACCTGAAGGCCAATTTCCAGAAGAAATATCCTGACAAGGCATTGCATGACTTAATGTGGCTGGCTGCAACTGAGCACCAGCAGTGCAAATTCACAAGGTGCATGGAAGCGATCTGGCAGTTAGAACCACGAGCCTATACTTGGTTGATGGGGCATGAGCTTCACATGTGGACATTGCATGCTGATGGCGGCAGACGATGGGGAGCCCTCACTACAAACGTGTCGGAGTCATTCAACGGCTTGTTGAAGTCTGCCCGTGGACTGCTTGTCACTGCCATGGTCCACCTGACATTCAAACAGAGTACGAAGAGGTTTGTTGAAAGGCATGCAGCTGCATCAACATTGATGGACAGGGGTATTCAATTTATGCCAATACGCATGAGAAGATTTGAAAGGTCCAGGAGGCGAGCACAGTGGCATTCATTTCTTCAGTACGATCATGAACGAGGTATTTTTGAAGTTAAGACCGCTATCCGCGGACACCGTGGGAATAATCTACAAACGGTGAATGAAAATAGAAGGTTATGTTCATGTGGGAAATGGACCATCTACCACATGTCGTGCACACATGCGTTGAAGTGCTTTCAACAAGTTGGATATGGGGCAACAAACTATATTGATAGGTAATACAGTGTTGTTGCATACATAGACACGTATAGTGGGAAGTTGCATCCATTAGGTGCTGAGCATTATTGGCCGCCGGAACCTTTTAAGATGGTATGTAACAAGGACTATTTGCGCAAGCTGCAAGTGCAAAAGAGAACGCGTATACAGAACCAAATGGATGTTGATGACACTATTTATGCGCGTAAATGTGGCATATGCTCGCAAACAGGACACGACCGTTGTAAATGCCCTTCAGGTGGTATGCGTGGCGGTGGTAATCCGGCTCCTGGTGCAAGTTCGTCGAATGTACCCAACTATCAAGGATACCCCTAGTCTTTTATTTTGGTATTGTTTTTTGTAATACATGTTTTTACTTGTGTATGTTGCAATATATATCAAATAAAATTATATTCCACAATTTGAAATGAGTGAAGAAAATGTTGTTTAATTGTAGGAAATGTAATATGTAAAGCGTGGTTTGATAGTTTCATATAACAACACAAACACTTAAACTTAACTTGCACTTCAATTAAAATAAAGCATTACTACAGCACAAACACAAACATAACATGCCAACATAATAAAAATACATGAAATATGAAAAATACACTAAACACATACAAGCAAATGTTTAGTCCCGGTTGCCTTTTATTCTCTGCTCCAACCACTTAAATCGTTCTTCCATTCGTTCTTTTTCTTCTTCTACCTCTTTCAGTTTCGCCTTCACCTCCGCAAGTTCCCATTTATATTTTTCTTTTCGTTCCTTTTGTGCTTCACAATTCCATTGTGCTTTCCATTTTTCTTCTCCCACCTCCTTCAGTTTCGCCCTCATTTCTACAATAATTCTATCGCTTTCTCTTTGTGTTTCCCGTTGGCATAAACACATATTATGAAGAAACTGCAGTTGTTCTCTGTAGCATTCCTGATAACATGGTTCATCAACCCATTCCTGAAAATCACAAATAGGTTTGCCTGAAACCTTGTATAACTGGTTCATACAGCACCAGTAGTGGCGTCCAACTTCACCATCGTCCCAACAATTTTGCATCGAGCATTCTTTTCCACAGTTGCACTTTGGTGCACGAAGAGGTTGATCCATTTGATGAAATATTTGCTTTTAGTAAAAAAAAACCTTACTTTTAATGAAATATTTGTTTTTACTAATTTTTGAGCACACAAAATAACTATAATAATGTCGTTATTTATAGGCGAGACAAAATACATAAAGCGTAGTATAGTACTACGTTTTATGGAGTTGTCTTGTCGTTCTGAAAAAGATGAAAACCATGTGAAAAAGCTGGTTTATCGCAGAAAAATTTAACACATAAAGCGTAGTATAGTACTACGTTTTATGGAGTTGTCTTGTCGTTCTGAAAAAGATGAAAACCATGTGAAAAAAGCTGGTTTATTGCAGAAAAACTTAACACATAAAGCGTAGTATAGTACTACGTTTTATAGAGTTGTCTTGTCGTTCTGAAAAAAGATGAAAACCATGTGAAAAAAGGTGGTTTTAGTTATCCTTTGTGCAGTGATGGTTTTAGTTCTATTGTTTGTTTTTCTGTGTACTGCTATCCTTTGTGCAGTGATGGTTTTAGTTCTAGTATAATACTACGTTTTGCAATGTTTGTGTTTCTTATGTACTGTTTAAGTAAAACTGTTGTTCAAATGCAATTAAAATATAAATGTTGTTAAAAGATAATTGTTATCATTATATACATAATGCACTATTTACACAAGCTAAAAACCTAAGTAAATCAGTGAGTCCCGCAGCCTGTGTGCTTCAGTGTTGCTGCTGGCCTGAGTCGTATCCCCTGTCGCCCGGGTACAATATCTGGATCATCATCATCAAGCCGCCTCTTTATATGAGGATGTGCAGCAGCATCGACACCACAACTGGCAGGATCGGAAGAATAGGTCGTCGGGCCGTCAGCAACCTACAAAACAAGTACTAAACTTAGCATGTGACAAAGTATATTTGTATTGTACGTGTTAAGTCAAAAAATATTTTTCCACCGTGGTCTCGTCGGCCTCCTGAATATACGCATTAGTGGTGTCCTCATCAAAGCATGTAGTGGCCTCAAAGATAGGTTGGGACGATGCCTTCATAAGAAAGTTAAAAATTAATTAATGGCAGCTCATTAAGGAAAAAAAATAAATTGAAATTTTAAAGTAATACAAACATACCTGCGCCTGTGATAGATCTGCATCAACCGTCGGGGATGAGGCATAACTCAACCTGCGCCCGCCATTCACGTCCCGGATGGGCCGATCCTCAACTGCGGTAGATGGGCATGCAAAGTACTGGTCTACATCCCCGTCGAATGTACCCGTGATCGACAATGCTCCTGACGGGGTGACCTGCGATGCTGGCAGAGATAGCTGAAGGTTGTACGAAGGCATGCTGCTGGAAGGCTCATATTCCCGAGGTATATAACCCGGCTGATCATCTCCAAGCGCCACAACTCCAAAGTCCTCATCATGTCCCTCAACAGGTGGGTCGACGGGTGCCTCAATGCCCCCTTGCTGGGGACCACCTCCTCGCCTTCCCCGCGACCCCGTGGGGCACCCCTACCTCGTGGGGCACCACTCCCTCGTGCCCTACCCCTGCCTCGTGGGACACCCCTACCCCGATGGTAGTCCTCTGGCGCCGCATACTGAGCCTCATGGTCCAACCTCACGGCATCTCTCGCCTGAAACAGGGTCCGACGAGCCAACTGTGCCACCCACCGGCCATAGTCAACGACTGCAGGGATGTCGGTATGCTGCTGCATCTCCTGTCCCAACTGGTAGAGGTGATGATGCCCAATAGCCTGTGAAATATTTAAAATATTAATTAAATAATGCAATATCACAATTATACGATATTAATAAGCCAAAAAACATACCAGTGCCTCGTGTCTCCCAGCGTATGGTCTGTAGCGCTCGCCAAGTACATGAATGGGGTTCCCGATAATCAGTCGGGTGTGACGGCGGTACCATGACGCATACATATGAATAGTGGCCTGCTGGATAAATGTAGGTGCTAGCGGAATACAGTCAGCTCGTTGCTCCTCCCAAATATGGACCTGCTGCTCTAGCCATCCCATATATATATCGTCCATCCTGGCACGGTCATCTCGCTGATAGTGTATAGCCACCCATCCAGGCTCCCTCGGTATAGGCTGGGGACGGTGAAACTGGCGAAGCACACGCTCTGTGGCATGATACTCAACCATATCGAAGAAGATCATCGGGACGGAGGTGCTCCAAAGCAATCGATCGACTGAGCAATAAAAGGGCAACTGAGCTAGCAACTCGTCGTTGTACGGCGTCCAGATGAACTACCAAATAATAACATAAAAGTGAGTATGCGCAACACAACTCAATTTAAAACAAGTAAGTGTAGGTACATATTTACATGTCCGTCCACCAACATATCTAGCACATCCCTGATAAGGGGAAGATTATGATGAGCATCGGTCCCTCGGTAGTTCCCACGCCGGAGAATCCACCTAGAAGCTAGAGGGAGAAACGGATAAGCCTCACCAGGCGCAAGTGGTGGTAGAGGTGGCTGCAACGGCATGATCCGCTGTCAGGCCCAAACCTAAGATAAAAGGTTGATGTAAAATTTATGAGTCATTTCGACCATATAGAATTCGGAGAAATGAACATAGTATTCGAAAATGTTGTCACCTGTAGAAGGGGCAGAAAACCACATATGTCCACCGCTGGGCCCATGCTCGCCCGGCACATGCTCCTATATAGGTATGCGAGAACAGCAACACCCCAATTGTACTGGGGTAAACCATCCAGTTGTTGAAGATGATGGAGAAAACGCATACTCACTTTACTCCCCGAAGTGTTCGGGAACAAGACACACCCGAAAAGCAGGAGCAGCACCAACCACGTGTACCTCTCAATGTGGAGATCCTCAGTCTCGCCGGTAATGTCTGGGTGCAAAAATGTCATATGATCTCTGATGGCTGACAAAGCAACGTGACTGCCCCCAGCGTCACCCTGAGGTCTATAACCAGTAAGATTCCCCATCATATCCAAAAAATGTGCACACATCATGGATCTAATGTACTAGGGCAGTGCTACGGCCTGTCCATCTACGCGCAGCCCGTACAAAACCTGAACATCCTCCAGCGTGATGGTGGCCTCTCTAGTGGGCAAGTGAAAAGTGTGTGTCTCCGGTCGCCACCGCTCTACCAAGGCCATGATGAGAGACCAATCAAGCTACATCCGTCCAAGCTCAAAAATCGTATAGAAGCCCGTAGCCTGTTGGCGCGCGACTACACGGGCATGAAAAGGATGCTCCTCGATGAACTCCCACAAATCGTCAGGTCTCCTGGGGCGGAGAAGCTGCATCGATAGCTGTCCCTCCCATACAAAGGAGGACCTATGGTCGCCCTGCAACACTAGTAGCTGATCCTCGGCAGGTCCGGGATGCGCAGGCGGAGGAAAGTCCATGTCGTCTACTATAATTTAAACAAAATTAATTGTGTGTGTTAGCTTAATAAATTAAATAATTAATTATGTTTACAATTGGACTGAATAATTATGTATGGGTTCCAGGCTCATTTTTTAGGCCCGGTAGCACCGAGTTATCCTTAATTATTATGCGTGTCAATTTTAACATTTTTAGAATTGTGTGTGCTAGCTTAATAAATTAAATAATTAATTATGTTTAAAATTGGACTGAATAATTATGTATGGGTTCCAGGCTCGATATTTGAGTTAATTTTACAACATATAGGAATTTGTTACTTTTGTAAGTTTATTGTTATAAATTAAATAATTAATTTTGTAAAGTGTAATTGGATAGAATTTGCAGTTACTACATACTTAAACTACATTTACTCTACGCTAAAAGGCTCTATATTTTACAACACTAACAGGCTCTATATTTTACTACGCTAAAAGGCTATTTATTTTACTACGCTAAAAGGTCACTATTACATATAAAAACAACTAACATAAAATACAAATATGAACAACAAACAAAATAAATAATATTAATTTTTTAACAATACAAATAATTTATCAAATTTTAACAATTTTTTGTACCAAAGCTAATAAATCAATCCGGGTATAAATAAGATACAAATTTAAACACAAACATAACACAAATTAACATGGAAACACATTAAACAATACAAATATGCATGTACTATACGAGTTTCGACATAAACAAAATTGAAATAACTCGATTTAAGTTTTTTAAATTTGATTGAAATCGAATTTTTGCACCCGAAAGAAGGAATCCAAAGCTTGTCTTGTATGTGAGACCTACACTCCTTGTTCTTTAGGTGACGGGTGGGGCCCAAATTTATTTTTTGAAGTTTGACGTGGGGGGGGGGGGACCAGCAGAATCGAAGGTGTTTGGTTTTCTTCGGTTCAGTGGTCCAAGGAAGAAGAAGGGCTATATTTTATTGAAGCTGTTCGCAGTATTATACTGCGTTTTAAGTAAAACGCAGTATAATACTGCGAACAGCTTTAATAAAATATAGCTGGGCCCAACATCTTTGTAAAACGCAGTATAGTACTGTGAATTACAAAAAAAATAATTTTTTAAGTAAAACGCAATACTATACTGCGAATTACTTTAATGGCAAAATTTCCGTTAAAGTAATTCGCAGTATAATACTGCGTTTTACTTATTTATGTAACTTTTTTTTTAAAGTAGTACAAAAGTATTTTTTGTCCAAAAAATAATTAAAAGGTTTCGGACTCCCCTTTATAGGTGTGAAAAATAGCAGGAAGACTCCGAGTTTAGAACAAAATCTAAAGCTGATAAGTCAAATCTTTTCAAAATAAAAAGACGATGGCGTGTTTATTGGGTATGCAGTTAAAAGAATCTTTTTGTTCTCTACTAGAAGTATGATAAGGCTTATCAAAAATGATAGAATTCCCTGATGGTTTGGGCCCTATAATCACGTGCATATGGAGATTCCAATACATTGATGAAGTTGTTGTTTTGAACAAGGAAGTATTTTAATAAATTGGCTTCTCATAGAATAAATCTTAGCCACGTGAGTGCATTTAAAGATCCGCAGATGCCTATTCCTACATTTACATAGATTGAACTCTGAAAATATGGTCAATGAGCATTATATTACAAAATAAATAAAGCAAGCTCACAAATAAACACGATGCTTTCTCATGTCATAAGAAACAAGCATAAATATATTGCTAGCAGACAACAAAAATTATGATGTTGTCTTAATTGCACTTCAAGTCTAGTTCACTGAGTTTCGACAAATCTAAACGTAACAAGCCTTGAAGTCGGGGCGTTGGTAAGCAATTAAATTTTATTGGATTTAAATCCATAAAATAATTTAAGATATTAGTCCAAAAAATATTGTGGCTAATAAATTGAGCTAATTATTCAAATCCAATATATATGTGTTGGGCGAGTCCAGTTAATTAAACTACAAATTAAATGATAAGCTCACTCCATTAGCCCAAGGTCCAAATAGCTATTGGCCCATCTTAAAGCCCGGGCTCATGCCACGTGTCAAGTGATGTGTCAATCCAAGTCAAAAGAACGAGCCAACAAAATCATGCCACGTATCAAGTGATGTGGCAATCCAAGACAAGTAAATGAGCCAATGAAATCAAGACATGTGTCAAGTAATGTGGCAATCCAAGCCAAATAAATGAGCCAATTAAATCATGCCAAGTGTCTGGATGGAATTGGTCAGTTCAAACGGACCAATCAAATCGCAGAGCCACATCACTCCCTACAACTATAAATAGAGGTCTTCATAAAGCTAGAAGACACCAGAAGTGATAACAAGAAGCAAGCAGAGAGCTCGTGGATCAAACACCGCAGATTTCTCTACAAGCTACAAGTTCAAGCACTCGAGCTACAAGTTCAATTTCAAGTTCAAGATCAAGATCAAGAACGAAGCCAAATCAAATACCAAGGCGTTCAAGATCAAATTACTTGTTCGTGATCAAACCCAAATTCAAGTTCAAGGAGGAGATTCAAGATCAAGCTTTACAAGCCCTTGAATCAAATCAAAGTCAAGCTCATTAAGATACTTTACATTCTTGAAGAATCAGAGGAATACCATAGAGATTGTAACACTTTCATTTATTGAAATCAAATACTACATTTTTTACGGAATTTTCTAGTCTTGATTATTTATTTTTCTCGACACAAAAATTTGTTGTTAGATGAACTATGTGAAAGTCGTTTTATGATTCGAGGGTTCAATCAAGGGAGCAAAGAGCTATAGGGGCTATCAAATTGGAAATAAATATGGGAGATTTGCATTTGAATACATGGATGCACGTGATCGATGCAAAAACCTCATATAATATCTTGTTAGGAAGGCCATGGATACACGAGAACAAAGTGGTGTCATCCACCTACCATCAATGCTTAAAATACAGCGAAGATGGGGCCGAAAAGAAGATAGTTGCTGATGATAAGCCCTTTACCGAGGCTGAATCATACTTTGCCGATGTAAAATTCTACTTAAAGAATTACGTCTCAAAAGAGTTTAAGGTTGATGATGAGATGTTGACCAAAAGTGTTGTAAAGAAAGTTGATGTCACAACTAGCAAAGAAAATATTACAGTTAAAAAATATCAGGTGCTTCATGATAGGAACAAGATGAATGAGGCATCTTCGAGTAAGAAAGTGACTCATGTTCTTCGTTATGTCCCAAAGGCAAGGAAGGTCGAAGATCCATCATCTGAACTACAAGGTAAGGTGTTAGGAGACTTGACCTTTCCTATCAAGCGAATTGATGCGATTAAGTCGTCTACAAAGTTGCTTAAAGGGTTGGTCAAATCATCAAGCCACAATTCGCTTCTAAATCTAGCACTTCCTGCAAAGAGCACAGATGAAGGCTTTGACCCAAACGCCTACAAGTTGTTAGCAAAAGCTGGATATGATCCTAATAACCCATTCAAGTTAGGAAAGCTCTCGCCTGAAGCTTCAAACCCTACTCAAAAGATGATGATGGAGAAAGGGTACCCACTGAAGCAATCACATGAAGGATTGGGTTACAAACAACCCCCGCCAATCCGTATCTCCATTAAAAGGGCAAGTTGTAACTACATTACTGCTAAAGAAGTGTCTACGACGCTTAATAAGAATCCGTCTGTGTTTTATCGACTTACGAAGCCAAGGAGCTCAGTATTTGATAGAGTGGGACCACTGAAGAAGGAAAATAAGCGTCATGGAAGTGATAGAAGGATTGGAGCACCTATCTTCGCTAAAAAGGAGATTTTGACCACAGACTGCCCAAGTTTGATTCTTTCTAGAATGAGGCGAGAGACAAAACTTGTAGTTTCGTGTGAAGAGGTCCTCAAAGCAAAGGCTTATACTATGGTACACACTAAAGAACATGAGGAAGATAAAGAAAGTGTGGGGTCATTATATCATATCACCATTCATGATGAACAAAATGCTTCATCGTATACGGAAGTCGAGGAAAAGTGCCTTGATATTCATGTATGTCATCACATATCTTTTAATGATGGTGATCCTCAAGAGGATGAAGACGCTAAAGATGCACCACCAGTGCTTGAAGAATGGGTAAAGACAATGGTTGATGCACTAAAAGAAGTCAATCTTGGAGTAGTTGAAGATCCAAAGGCCACATATATAAGTGCCTCTCTAACTTGTGATGAAGAGAGCAAATATATTGAGCTACTTAAGGAGTTCAAAGACGTATTTGCTTGGAGCTACAAAGAAATGTCAGGTTTAGACCCCAAGGTGGTTGTTCATCATCTTGCTGTCAAACGAGGTGCTTGTCCTGTAAAACAAGCACAACGTCGCTTCAGACCTGAACTGGTTCCCTTGATTGAAACCGAAGTTAACAAGCTTATTGAGGCTGGTTTTGTTCGTAAAGTTAAAAATCCTACATGAATTTCAAGCATCCTCCCTGTAAGAAAGAAGAATGGCCAAATCCGAGTTTGTGTTGACTTTAGAGACCTAAATAACGCTTGTCCTAAGGATGAACTTCCTCTTCCTATCCCTGAGCTCATGATTGATGCAACAACTGGATACGAGGCAATGCCTTTCAAAGATGGTTCATCTGGATATAATCAAATTCGCATGGCACTGAAGGACGAAGAACTTACTGCCTTTCGAACCCCTAAAGGTATATACTGCTACAAGGTAATGCCTTTTGGTTTAAAGAATGCTAGTGCTACATATCAACGTGCCATGCAAAATATTTTTGATGACATGCTTCATAAAAATGTGGAGTGTTATGTTGACGACTTGGTGGTAAAGTCAAGGAAGAAAGATGGTCACTTGCAAGATTTGAGGATGGTATTTGAACGGCTTCAGAAATACCAACTCAGAATGAATCCGTTGAAGTGCGCTTTTGGAGTTACTTCTGGGAAATTCCTCGGTTTTATTGTTCAACATCGAGGTATCGAAATTGATCAAGCTAAGGTGGATGTTATCTTGAAAATGCCCGAGCCTAAAGATATGCATGAATTAAAAAGCTTGCAGGGTAAGTTGGCATATTTTAGAAGATTTATTTCGAATATGGCTGGAAGATGCCAACCATTTAGTCACCTCATGAAGAAAGGGTTTCCTTTTGAATGGGACCAAGCTTGCAGAAATGCTTTTGTAAGCATTAAGTCTTATCTGATGAAACCTCCAGTACTGGCAGCCCCCATACCTAGAAAGCCATTAATATTATACATTTCAGCACAAGAAAGGTTAGTAGGAGCGCTTCTTGCTCAAGGAAACAATGAAGGCAAAGAAATGCATTTTATTACTTGAGTAGGATGCCGCCGCCGAATAAGCACAAGTATTCTCCTATTGAGAAGTTATGTTTGGCACTTGTCTTCTCTATTCAAAAGATAAAGCATTACTTCCAAGCTTACGTTGTGCGACTCGTCTCAAGAGCGAACCCTATCAAGTTTGTCATATCTAAACCAGTCCTAAGTGATCGATTAGCAAGGTGGTACCTCCAATTTCAATAATTTGAAATTGTGTATGTTTCTCAAAAGGCAGTAAAAGGACAAGCATTAGCAGACTTCCTAGCTAACCATCCGATTCCAGATGATTGGGAGTTGTCTGATGAAGATGTAATGGTCATATAAATTCAGCCTCCTTGGAAGATGTATTTTGATGGCGCTGCACATTGTGAAGGAGCTGGCGTTGGAATAGTGTAAATCACTTCTCAAGGAGAAGTTTTGCCCTATTCTTTCGCTTTGACACAACGGTGCTCCAATAAAGTTGCTGAATATCAAGCGATCATACTTGGGCTTGAAATGGCTGTGGATATCAAACAATTACAATTACAAGTTTTTTGAGATTTCAAGTTAGTGATTAATCAGATTTTGGGTATCTATGAGGTCAAGAAGCCAGAGTTGGTGGCATATCATATGCTCAAAGAATTGTAAGTTGGCTTGGAGAGGTAACTATTCAACACATGCCGAGAAAGGAAAATAAGAGAGCTGATGCATTAGTAGCCTTAGCTTTTATATTATCTTTGCCTGATCAGACCCAAGTCTCTGTTTGCCAAAGATGGGTAGTTCCTCCACCAAATGACTATGAGGAAGAAGAAAGTGAAGTCGAGCATATTGCTTCCATTCTTGAGGTTGAAATTGAAGATTGGTGACAACCGTTAATTGATTATCTTTGTTATGGGATATTACAGGAAAATCCCCGAAGACAGAAATCCGAAGGAGAGCCCCTCGTTTTCTTTGTTATAAGAATACATTCTACAGGCGGTCATTTGATGGAGTACTCCTATGTTGTTTGGGGGCTGATGAATCCCTTCAAGCCCTACAAGAAGCACATTCTGGAGTATGTGGTGTGCGTCAATCTGGGCCAAAACTTCACTTCCACATAAAAAGAATGGGGTATTATTGGCCAACCATGGTGAAAGATTGTTTAATTACACTCGAAGGTGTAAAGCTTGCCAATTCCATGCTAACTTCATACATCAACCACCTGAAGTATTACACCCAACTGTTGCTTCTTGGCCATTTGATGCTTGGGGTTTGGATGTTGTTGGTCCATTGCCAAAGTCTTCTAGTGGACATCTATATATTTTTGGCTGTAACTGATTACTTCTCGAAGTGGGCTAAAGCTTTTTCTCTTAAAGAAGTAAAGAAGGAAAATGTGGCTAACTTCATCCGAGTCAATATTGTCTATCGCTTTGGCATTCCTCGATATATATTGACAGACAATGGTAAGCATTTGATAACAAGTTGATGAATAAAATATGTGATCTTTTTGACTTCAAGCAACACAATTCCTCCATGTATTATGCTGCTGCCGATGGACTTGCTGAAGCATTTAACAAGATGCTCTACAACTTGTTGAAAAAGGTTGTCTCTAAGTCTAAGAGAGATTAGCATGAAAGGATGGAAGAAGCTCTTTAGGCATACAGGACCACATATCGCACACCAATGCAAACGTCTCCTTATTCATTTGTTTATGGAGTTGAAGCGGTCCTTCCACTTGAGCGTCAAATCCTATCGTTGCGGCTTGCCATTCAAGAAGGACTCACTGATGAAGTAAATGCTCGGTTACGCCTTGAATAATTGGAAGCTCTTGATGAAAAGAAGCTAGAAACTCAACAAAGCCTTGAATGTTTCAAGCTCCCCTGTCTCGATCTTTTAAAAAAAGGGTGCGCCTTAGATCTTTCCAAGTGGGTGACCAAGTTCTTGTGGTCAAAAGGCCTATCATTACCTCTCGTCGATCTTGGGGCAAACTCTCTGCTAAGTGGGATGGACCATATATTGTACAAGAGGTATACTCAAGTGGCGCTTACAAGATAGTTGACTCAGAAGGTTTGCAGTTTGGCCCCATCAACGGGAAATTCATGAAGAGATACTATCCTTGAAGAAAACAAATACGCTCCTTAACGTATGAGCATAAACTGCATGTTACTCCTAGCCCACAAGAGTATAAACTGTGCACGGTCCAAAAAAAAAGTCTGCTAGTTTGAAAACCTCGAAAGAGGCGGCTTAGAAAAAAGTTAGGACATCCAAAAAAAATAAAGTCCGCTAGGTTGAAAACCTCGAAAGAGGTGGCCTATGCAAAAGTTAGGACGCAAAACAAAAACTTACCCATTTCGAACTCCGGAATGACTTGATCCTCTTTACCGAGGTACGTAGGTAGCTTAGAGTTTCATTCTAAGTTCAGTCATATGAGTTCAAAAAATACATATTACCCAAGGCATTTTTCAAATGAGGTGTGATGGATTATAATTAACTTGATCGACACTAGAAAATTAGGTGTACATGTATTCTTTCGTTGAACCCTCTGTCTTGACTTGATGGCTCAATGGGGGTAAGTCTCCATGTCAAATTGAGGTCTTTGATGGAATGATGGTAGCTTCTTTAATAAGAGGCTAAGTATTCAAGTTGAAGACTCCGATTTTAAGTCAAGTTGATTTTTCCAGGTTTGTTACATCATCAATTTGAAGTGTTCAAACCGGCTAGTTCTTTAAATTAAAGTCTGCAAGCATGTCAAGGTTTCAAATTCATAAAGCACTAAAAAAAAGTCAAGAACAAAGGGGAACATTAATGAGAACACACAATATAAAGTGAAGCAAAAGAAGTTTTATTGCTGATGAGAACATTTACTAAATAATCAAATGCAAGAAGAAAAGGAAAAGAAACAAATAAAGCAGTGTTTATATCCTAATCTAAGCACACCTTGTAGTTGGCTAAATCTTTGAGCATAGCTTCCAAGTATTTATTCTTCTTCTTCTCCAAATCGGCCAAGTCATCAGCAGTCAACAAGGCAGTGCAGCATGCGTCATACTCCTTTCTAGTAGTTGAGGCTCCTAACTTGGCTTCTTCAACTTTTTTCTCAGCAACTTCTAAAAGGGCTTCTAAGTTATTTTTTTTTTCACGGAGCTTCTCTATCTTCTTTTTCACTGTAACTAGGGACTAACGGATAGATGGCACTTCTCTAACCTTCTCTTCTTCTCCAATCATGGCATTTGTAAGGTATACCTCAACATCTGATATTGCATTCTCTTCAACCTTCTCAGATAAATCCGATCGTGTCTTGTCATATGAAGCAGCAAGCTCAAAAGGGGACTCTAATAGGTTTCTCAAAGGGAAAATATCCACATCATCCCCACCCATTGCCTCAAAGATCACTTTAGTATTTTCTTCAAGCTCAGAGACATTGTTTGCAGTGCTGCCTTTCAGCTTACGCTGAATCGAAGTCCAAAGCTTCAAGATAAACTCCTTTTGAATATCCAAGACAACCTTCTTTCCATCAAAAATTGAAGCTGCAATTGTTGGTCGTTCGCGCAAATTAGAGCCCAACTTTTCCCTAATTTCATCACGAGAAATAGAAGTTGCCTCTTGATCTGCCTTAGCTATGGAAGATGATTTATGTGGGTTCGGTCCTGCTACAGACTTACCACTATCTTGTGGCCTTACTCGTTGCAATGCTCCAACGTTATTAGCCTAGGAAAAAAAATTAAAAAAAAATATGTAAGAACACTTTAGCAAAGTCATTTGGCCATGGATAACAAAAATAAAAAGTTTATGTTTTCTTTTACCTTCTTGTTCTGAGTTGTTAGTGTTCTTGAAGGGCTATCAACGCTTTGGACCTCTACAACCCTTCTGGGTTTGGCCTTTTCTTTTTCCAACATTGATCTCCTTTGCTGCTATCACTCTCCTCTTGGGATAGACATTTGTTAGAGGCATCAACGACTACACCAAATGGAATAAGACTTTTGTCAACTAGAGTATGGATCTCTTCTCTTTGAACTTCTTTGTATAGCATGGGTCTGCTGCCTGCGCGTATCTCAACTACCTTAGACTATAAAGCAACAAGCTTATCAATCACTAAGACATCCTCATTGCAGTCTTGAATGGTATTTGTGATTGGCTCAACAGTATTTATCAAAAATTGTAAGTGGTCTTCAAGAAGGATTCCATGCACCCTTGCCCACCAAGATCTATAGTTAGATGATGTAAACTTCTTTATGTTGAACCCAAAAGGAGGAAATACTGCCCTCGACTTAGATCTAGTCAACACACAAATCCGTGCAAGTCTTAAACCTTCTTCTAATGAGGCCTCACGAAAATCTTGCTCCAAGCGACCAGGGGTGTCTTGATAAAACCCAAATTGGCGGCTAAATCGATGAGGGCTGTAAGGTTCAATAATAAAGTTGACTCTGTCCCTCAAAGGAAGATAATTCGAGCGAATACTTATAAAGAAATTTAACTCGGACTCATCTGCCTTACCATCATCATAGTAGTGGTACGGATCAGATCTGCCAGGCAATATCGAAGTCCAAATGATATTTTCTCCATTATGAATACGCTTCCTTGCTTCTTCTTTCCAAAAATATCTAGCAACACCTTCACCAGAACATGCTGCCATGAGAGGAACAACTGGCCCCTTTGCATACACAAAATGAGTCTTAAAGTAATGGGCTAACCAACCATATACATAATAAGCTGGAAAGCAAGTTTGAGCAGGATCAAGCAACGAGCACTTTGAAATCTCGTTCAAACCCTTATATATTCTGGCTAAGACCGAGACTGCAAGGTTGACTCTTCGTTTATAAGCAAGATGACACGCGATCTTAAAGGTCCCAGGACGAATGAAGTCACCATCTTTTGAAGGGAGCACAAAAATACATAACCAACAAGATAGAAAACCAGCCAAGTACGTCTCGTCTTTCTTGTCATCCATAACTCCTAGCTTATGGAATAAAGCTTCTTCAACAGTTGACCAATTAACTGCTTCCTCTATGATCCCAGTAGGATTCTGCGTCGATTTCAAACGGGCAAACTTCTTTTCTTTCCTTAAAGGAGGCTGAGTATACTTCATTGTCTTCCTGCACCAGAACTCTACCCATTTTTTCGCAGAAACCTTTGGATCATTGCTACCTCCCTCTCAGAGCCGATGGAAGACATCAAACAAATGCTCACAAGTCTGGGGAAGAAACATTCTCCCCTTGTCGTACGTGCCTATAAGCTCTTCAACATTTGGCACAACTTCTTCGTAAGGAGATCCTGTTATAGGCAAACCACCGATCTTATACAAATCCCAAAGTGATATGGATAGTTCTCCAGTAGAGGTAAGCAATGTGTTGGTAACAACACACCATGCCTCACAGAAAGCCTGCATAATATTCATATTACGGTCATATGTGAAGAGTGAAGCATATACGTCGTCATAAATTCTTGCACCCTCCAGTGACAAGCGACACCTACTTAAGACGTCTTCTACCCATTCCCAGTAGCCAGGAACGTAATGAAATTCACCGCCGAACGGCAAATCATTGCCCCAATGAGTTTCCTTATTAATAATTCGACGCCCTAGGCATGGTAAGGTACTCACGACATTTCAAGCATGATGAGTAGTTGTGCAAATCATCCATTTTTTTAGAGGACGACTATTGTATTCAAACGTCCAGTCTGCCAAATAAGGTGGGTCCCTCAAAGTTACCCATGGAGCTGCAGCATATTGGCCGATTAGTGACCTATCAACTGGTAACCTTGTCCCATCCTTGCTTCCCTTATGGTCCGAAATAATAAGGCATTGCGAATTAGAGGAAGAAATTCTTGAGTCTGAGAAGTAAACCATGTTTAGACTGCAAAAAGAGAAGAGTGTTTATTATAACTTAACTTAGAAATGAGATATTCATGGCCTTAAATTCATAATATAATGTGTCATATCTCAAGACTAATCCTACCAAGCATGGAAAAGGCAAAGTCTTTGGATTAGACGGTGTAATGGTCTTTGCCATAGATAAAGAAAGTCAAGTTTTTAAATAAAGTGAAGTCTTTGGCTTAGATAGTGTAATGGTCTATGCCTCATATAAAGTGAAGTTAAATCTTCAAACAAGATGAAGTCATTAGCTTAGACGGTGTAATGGTCTTCGCTTCAGAAAAAATAAATCTTTGACCTAGACGGTGTATTGGTCTATGCCTCAGATAAAATAAAGTTAACTCTTCAAACAAGATGAAGTCATTAGCTTAGACGGTGTAATGGTCTTCGCTTCAGACAAAATAAATCTTTGGCCCAGACGTTGTAATGGTCTATGCCTCAGATAAAATGAAATTAAATTTTCAAACAAGATGAAGTCATTAGCTTAGACGGTGTAATGGTCTTCACTTGAGACAAAATAAATCTTTGGCCCAGACGGTGTAATGGTCTTCGCTTCAGACAAAATAAATCTTTGCCTCAGATAAAATGAAATTAAATCTTCAAACAAGATGAAGTCATTAGTCTAAACGGTGTAATGGTCTTCGCTTCAGACAAAATAAATCTTTGGCCCAGACGGTGTAATGGTCTATGCCTCAGATAAAATGAAGTTAAATCTTCAAACAAGATGAAACCATTAGATTAGAAGGTGTAATGGTGTTCATTTCAGATAAAATAAAATCTTTGACTTAGATGGTGTAATGGCCTTCACCTCGGACAAAACAAAGACTCCAACTTAAACATTGTAATGGTCTTCGCATCAGAGAAAATAAAGCTTTTGGCTTAGACGGTGTAATGGTCTTCGTCAGACAAGGTTGCATGACAAGCAAAATAACTGAAGAAAATTTGCCGAAAAGAGGTACATAAACCTATGGGAAGGTATAAAAATGCTCAAATTAATTTTATACGGTTAAGGAGGAACTCAAGAAATTCTCAAAGACATGTCAAGTTGGCTTTTAAAATGCTAAGTATTAAAGCCAAGCAAATACTAAATGGACAAAAAAAAAGGACACAATATAAGTCCAGCTAAAAGAAATTCATTTATATGCACTGGAATGGACCCCAAGATTTTAAAATCAAAGAAAAGCAGCAAAAGCAAATACATAAGCCATAAATAGGACAAATGCTAAAGTTGACAGTGTATTTGGTTCTACTGGAACTTGCCATGAACTAAAAATATTGGCTGCGAAGGTAGTTCCATTATATTCCTCCAAAGTCCGAACAATTTTATTTCCAAAAAAAAGAACAATAAAAAAAATATTGGATGAGATGTGTTTCTTTTTTTTTTCTGAAAAGAAAACTTTACTGCAAAGTACATGACATAGCTAAGTTTCTACAATGCTCGTATGCCTTAATTCTTATGGTTTACATTCTTTCAACAAAAGAAAAGGGATGGTAAAAACAATATGTGGTGCTACTCCAAATAGTAAAGGGTGAAAATTATTTTTCCTCCCGAAGTTTACCTTAAAAATCAACCTCCCTCCCTAACTTTCAACATTAGGCATCTTCCCCCCTTACATCAATATCCGGCTATTAACCGACAACTTTAAAATATTTGACCACTCTCCATAGGGGCAAATCGTAATTTTACTTTTTATTTTATTTAGTGGGGTGCCCTAATTAATTATATACCTTGTTATTTAGTATTTTTTTCAACTCTTGTTAATTGCCTCCTAAAGAACCAAACGTTTTCGTCGCAACTCGCGAGCTTCCAAAGCACGGTAAGTTCTGCTTTTTGACTCACCATTAATATGCTTTATTTAATTGTTCTCTCATGTTTCTTTTTCTTGTTTCCTCATATTATCATAATTTTATGTTTTTAAAAAAAATCAAGAAAAGCTTTAATTTTCCAAATAGGATTAAGTCCATGAACCCTAAAGTAGTGACAGTGTCAGATATTTGTGGATGCTTTGGATTATTATGTTACATTGTTGTATATAACTAAGTTGTCTTTTTTAATGCTAGACATTGTTGTTCAATTTTCTTAAAGTTTAAACTCAGTTAATCAATTGTTATTATTTCAGGAATATTTTTCACCCTAACAATACATTGTATTGGTAATTACTATCAAGTCTTTAATGTGGATGACAATCATTATGGATTACTAGATTTGTTGGAAGATGCTCACAATGTTGTAATAGGAGGTCCGTCTACTTGGTTGGGGAAAACTACTTCCATAGAAGCTATTCATCCGATTAGTGGTATTACAATAAAAGTGATTGATGATAATGATTTAACGACATTGTTTAATATGTATAAGGATTTGCGTAAGAGAGAGGTTAATGTAAATTTAAACATAATAGATGAAAAACTTGATGATGTTGAGGGTGAAAATTTCTTGTGGAATGATGACGACGAGGAGGAAAATATTATTGAGAATACACAAGTTCACTTAGATCAGGAAGAAAATACTGATGATGGTTTATCTGATTATGAATCTGATGATAATAGGTTATTTGATGGTATTGGTGATGATGATAAAGCAATTGATCACCCAATGACAAAAGTAAGTAACAAAATGCAGGGTGAGATTTTCAAATATATAGATGATGAGAAATTGAAGAAAGAAATTATCGTGCTTAAAGAGGGGCAAATATTTAATGATGTGCATCATTTTAGAAAAGTTATAGACGAATTTGTCCGTCAAGAAGGTTTTCCTATTGAAAAAAAGAAGAATCAGAAGAGAAGGTTTATTGCTTTTTGTAAAGGTAATGGATGTGGATGTAATATTTTTGCTTCCCTTTATGGTGATAGAATAACTGACAAGATTAAAAGATTAGGTGGTCCACACATATGCCTTCAAGATATGAAAGGTTATGGAGCAACTTCAAGATGGATCGTTAAACAATTTGAGTCAGATTTCAGAGCCGACTATGATTTATCTGCGGATAAGCTTTATGTTTCTTTGAAGGAAAAATATGGCATTGATGTTAGTCGTCAAATGCTAATAAGGGCCATAAAGATAGGAAAAGAAATAGTTGCTGGAGATCATGAAAAGAGTTATGCCAAAATACCACAATACATAGCAATTCTAAAAGAGACTAATCAAAGTGTTATAAAGTTAAAGTGCATTGGTTTAGATCTATTGAATCCTAGATGCAACCCAATACTTGAAAATTTTTACATTAGCTTTGAGGTACAGAGTTATGGTTTTGTTAACGGTTGTAGACACTTTATTGGTATTGATGCTTGTTTTTTGAAGGGTCCATTTAAGGGGCAATTACTTGTTGCTGTTTCACTTGATGCAAATTCAGGTATTTTTCCTCTAGCAGTCATGATCGCTACTAAGGAGGATATGCCAACATGAGAGTATTTTCTTGATTGCTTGTTTGACTCTATTGGAGATATTGGAGGCATCACATTTATGAGTGATAGACAGAAAGGGCTTAAAAATGTTGTTAAAAAGATTTTTCCTATGGTCAATCATAGATTTTGTGCAAGGCACTTTTATAACAACTTTAAGGTGAAACATCCTGGTCCAAAGCTAAGACAGCTTTTCTGGGCAGCAGTTAAGGCGTATAATGAGCAAGACTTTTGGCAAGTTATGGATGAAATGAAAGAAATAAAAATCTGCTTATAATTGGTTGTTGTATGACTGCAAAGAATCACTAGGGAGTTGGGCAAGGCATAAATTTGATGAGCATGTAAAAAATAATCATGTTACAAATAATATGACGGAGTCTTTCAATGCTTATGTGGTAAAGGTCAGATAAAACCAATTCTTACTTCGTTGGAATGGATCAGAAGAAAAACTATGACTAGATTTCAACAGAGGGCATTTGTAAGGATTGGGCCCAACTGCGACAAGTCTTAAAGTAGAGGGCATTTGTAAGCATTTAAATTTTATTGGATTTAAATCTATAAAATAATTTGGACCGTATTAAATTCAAGATATTAGTCCAAACAAATATTGTGGCTAGTAAATTGGGCTAATTATTTAAATCCAATACATGTGTTGGGCTAGTCCATTTAATTGGACTATAAATTAAATGATAAGTCCACTTCAGTAACCCAAGGTCCAAATGGCTATTAGCCCATCTTAAAGCTCAAGCTCATGCCACGTGTCAAGTGATGTGGCAATCCAAGTCAAAAAAATAAGCCAATAATATCATGCGATGTGTCAATTAATGTGGAATTCCAAGTCAAATAAGTGAGCCAATGAAATCATGCCATGTGTCAAGTGATGTGGCAATCCAAAACAAATAAATGAGCCAATGAAATTATGCCATGTGTCAAGTAATGTGACAATCCAAGTCAAATAAATGAGTCAATTAAATCATGCCAAGTGTCTGGATGGTATTGGTCAGTTCAAACGGACCAATCAAATTGCAGAGCCACATCACTCCTTACAACTATAAATAGAGGTCTTTATAAAGCTAGAAGACATCAGAAGTGATAACAAGAAGCAAGCAGAGAGCTCGTGGATCATACACCGCAGATTTCTCTACAAGCTACAAGTTCAAGTTCAAGAACGAAGCCAAATCAAATATCAAGGAGTTCAAGATCAAATTACTTGTTCGTGATCAAACACAAATTCAAGTTCAAGGCGGAGATTCAAGATCAAGCTTTATAAGCCCTTGAATTAAATCAAAGTCAAGCTCATTAAGATACTTCACATTCTTGAAGAATCAGAGGAATACCATAGAGATTGTAACACTTTCATTTATTGAAATCAAATACTACATTTTATGCAATTTTCCAATCTTGATTATTTATTTTTCTCGACGCGAAATTTGTTGTTACAGCCTCCCAACAAGCGCCTGATTTAACGTCGCGATACGACTTAAACCACTTTCTATCTCCATCTAGAACTTATGAATTGCACTCCCAATTTGACTTCAAGCTTTTTGCTATGCTCTTGGGGTGGTGAGATAAATTTAATTGGGCCAAGTAACCAATATCGCATTCTACACTTCTTGACCTTCGGATGAGGTATGTAATTCTCTCTCTCTCTGGCACGACGAATTCAAGAATGTAGGCACCTTGTTCCTCGTCTGTTGGCTCCTCCAAATGCTCAGATAACTCGATTTCTATGTCATCATCCAACCACAATGTTGAAAAATATATGAAATGGGGACCAATACGCCCTAACTCTAGAATTGTATTACTTTTACATTCTCATATTTACTCATACTGGAGTCTCCAACTATAATATTATCTACTTCCTCACATGACTCTAGAGTGCTTTCCTCAACATGGACATCATCAATAAAAGTATGGCCGAATGATTGACTCTCCAGTTTTAGCTTCTCAATTTGGCGTATAAGCTCATTTTCAGTTTCACACAACTCAGAACTATTTTGTTGGGCGTTAGAAGCATCAACCTTTGCAATCAATTGAACTTCCAAGTCATGAATACCAGTGCCAAATTTTTCGATCTCTTGTCCCAATTCAGCTCTTTCTTTTATTAAGTCTTTTATCCCATCTTTAATTTTCTCACGTTGAGCCTCAAATATTTCCAAATTTTCAGCTTGTTCCACCAGCCAAGTTTGACTCATAATCTTCTATTTTTCAAAATTTTCCTCTTGCTGGTACTCGCTCTCTTCATTCAATTCTTCCATATTGGCCTTCATTCTTGTGATTGTTGCCCTCATTCTTTTCATATCTTTTTTGAGTTCATCATGTTGCTCTACTACTTGCCTCAAAATATCCCTAATATATGCATCAGGTTGCATCCCGTACTTCATTGCCCCTATCAAACTTACAAACATCATTAGAAAGATCATAATAAGGGCTCTGAGAAGGATGAAAAGAATTAGGACAACCATCCCAATGACCATCTTGACCACCACACATATTACAAATATTCCACTCAAAGGATTGAGATTGTGCGCACAACTCGCTCCCGGGAACATTATGATAATTTTTCTACCAGTGGGGTCCTCCACAATATGGACAAGGGTCATCAAAATAAGAATAACCATCATTCGAATAACTTTCATTCCAAGATGCCATGTTAAAATAAAATAAAAAAATACTAACTAAACTAAAGAAAGAATAGAAAAAAAATAAATGTCTAATCTAGAAAAATATCTAATTTCTAAGTCCCCGTTAATGGAGCCAAAAACTTGTTGCGGTCAAATGCACACGCAAGTATACGCGGTCGTCAAGTAATAAAGTGACTAGAAGTCGGATGTCGAACCCACGAGGACTTGTGATTAACTATTAACTAAATTAGACTTTCTTAATTATCTAAACAAAGATTAGCCTAGAAGTATTTGATGCTAAACTAATTAAATAAAGAAATATAAACAATGAACTTTGAACAGAGTAATAACAGATTTTCATGTTATCAATGTTATGAAAACGATCTAGGGTCATGGGCTATCTAACATTCCTATTGTATTCTTCAATTGAATTGACTAACTAATTTATCTAGTTTATTGGTTAACATGGTTAATATTACTCATAAGAATCTGTCGAGTTCTTACTCACATATTCAAGCTAACCTAATGCCTATATGTCTATGGAGTTAGAACTAACAAGAACACATTTATAATTTCTGTAAATCAACCAAGCAAGACAATTAGGTATATGTCTATCCTAACCGCGAATCCATTCCCCGATACCCAGGTTCAAGAACTTGCTCTACTCAATCCTATATGCAATATAGAATTCTCACTTTCGAGTTCAATTCTAGATTCGTAGATAGTATTTAATTGGTGATTAGATGCAGGATTGAATAAATAAACCAATATGATAAACTAAAAAATCAAAATCAATATCTGAATAATAATAGTCATGAAAGAACCACACCCTAGAACGTGAAGTTTAGCTCCATATAGACATGGTAGCCAAACAAAAAATCATACAAAGAAACATAAAAATTACTAAGTTTGGTGAAAGAAAAGATGAAACCGGCCTCCATAGCGGCTCTATGCTCTCCCTAGGTCTAAGATGTGTCAAAAGTCCCAAAAATAGTATTTTTATGTATATTTATACCAAGTAGGATCGGGCCCAGATGAAACACCCTTTCCTGCACGAAATAGGACTCTGACTCTGTAAATTTTGTACAGGTGCACCGCACCATGCGGCGCGCTAGTGGAGATTATCAGCAACCTTGCATTTTCTTGTCAGGACAGCTTTTACATTGCTGCGCTGCACCTTGCGGCGCCCCACGTGCCGAGGTAATAGGAATTTGCAAAAATGCAAAACAAGAAAGTTGTAACACTTTCAAATAGCTTTCCAACGATATATTGTGGAGCCTAAACGAAGATCTGAGTGAAAAGTTATGTGCATTTTACTAGATAATGCGTTGTATGCCCGCTCAATTCTCCGTGTCCTTCTTAACTATCATCTGTTGATCCCCGAACACGATACCGGCTTGATTCCTTGGTCTCTTACTCAGAATTCAAAGCTCCAAATCAATTGATTTCATTTCATAATGCCTATATAGATCGAAATTACTCCTACATTGCATAAAACACACATTTAGTGCAAAACGCTAGCGATTAAAGCTCAAACTCAATTAAAATGCAGTAAATTAGAGTGTAATAAACGACTAAAATACGCAATTATAACTTATCATCACATTTCACTACAAAAGTCTTAATAGTTTTGTCATTTATTATTGTCACTTATTTATGTCATTTCTTAAAAAATGTCAAAGAATTAGCTTTTTTGTGACACTTATTATATATATTGCTAAATAAATATCGTCGTAGCTATGATTTCTTGTAGTGAAGGTCAAGAACATAAGTACTCAAGAGTGTCACTGTATGCAAGAAAATATTTGTCTTATACTCCATCTTGTCAGATAGATTTTTGTTCTAACATGTGTATTTGAATTGATTTAATGGGTTTAAAGGAGGAACAAAATAGCTTATTAACATGTATTTTGGTTTAAGAGCCTATTTGGATTAGCTGATTTGAAATAGCTGATAAGCATTAGGTGCTGAAAAGCACTTTTAAGTGCTGAAACTGATTTAATAAATAAGTAGTTATATGTTTGGGTACAAGTGCTGAAATTAATAATAAGTTGTTGCAGTATTTGATAAAAAAATGCTGATAAGCTATTTTTCTGTTAAAATGACTTAAATAACCTTAGAACTGTTTACACTTATAAGGGCGTACACTACAAAAAAACTGAAATTAGCTATGAATGTCGTCGATAATCTGTCGCTAAAACGCTCGTAGCTAGCAGAATCTTTTGATAATTCGTCGCTAATCCGTCGCTAAATGAGATTAGCGACGGATTTTTCTGTTTAGCTACAGAATTTGTCTGTCGCTAAAATCTATTTTATTTAGTAGTGGTAATTTTTTCAAAATTTTAGATTCCGAATCGATTCAAATACAAAATATTCTAGTTGTCATTTTATTTTAAATATAATTGTGCTTAGATAAGATAATTTTTATGAAAAATATAATTTATTTTATGATAAACATATAATCATAAGTTATAATAACTAGTAAATTGATAAAAATTTCTCAGTAAAAAATAAACCTAAATAAGACAAATTATTTGAAGAGAAACAAATATTGTCTTCATCACCACAACACTTAGAAAACAATACACCAAAAATGCAAAGCAATAGAGAATTTGCTTATCTTAAATAGTCAATGAGAATTGCAGACTTGAAGAGGTGGGGGGGGTAGGTTGAATACTTGAGGCAGTGAGTATCGATATAGGAGTTTTATTCTAAAAAAGAATATTTTAAGAATAAAATAGTAAAATTTTTAGTCAAACTTAAAGTGTTTATAAGCTAAAAATTCATAAGTTGGGGGTGACTAGCTTATGACTTTTGGCTTATTTTTGACTTTTAAGCACTTGACTTATAAGCACTTTTAACTTTACCAAATGCATACATAAGCCTAAAAGTGCTTATAAGCTAGTTTGACCAGCTTATAAGCTTAGCCAAACACCCTCTAAGTGCTGCAGCTATAACATAAATAAGCATGATTTGTTGAATTATACTTTGATAGACTATGGAAAACCAAAACTACTTTTGTGGCAAATTAACAGCTTGTTTGGATGGTTGTTACTTATCGTTTCATAATGTATCGTATTGTACTGTATTGTATTATACTATATCGTTTGATAAATACAATATTTGGATAGATTGTGTTGTTTGCTATCATTTCATGATATCACGCACCAGCAATATGAAGAATAAACTTATAATATTATACAGAAAATTATAATACAAGGTAAAAATTATTATATAAAAAAGTAGGATAAATGATAAAATAAAATTATTTAATAATAATAAAAGGTGAAATTGAGAGAAAAAGGCAAGGTAACGACGCGGCCACACCAAATCGGTCGTTACATAAAGTGATACATTTTGTCGTTATGTAACGACATATTTAACGATACGATACAATAAAATTTAAATAACAATCAAAACAAATATTGTTTTTTAAGGTAACAATACGATACAATACAACGAGTAACCACCGTCCAAACGAGCTGTAAGAATACATAACATTGGTATCGATTATGACAACTTGAAGCCATATCATTCTCACTTTATTTTATGTGCAGTGGGTCCGAACTCAAAACATATACTATATAAAATCAGGTTATTTCCAAAGCAATTGAATTTTAAGCAATTTACTAAAAAATTATTCAAACTATTCTGAAAAAAATAATACTCCCTTTATGAAAAAATGTTTGTCACTTTCCTTTTTTTTTCAACTGTTACTTTCCTTTCTTGATATTCAAAAAATTGTACTTTAATACTTTAAATTATTTGTGAGTCATTTTGATACGATAAAAAATGTAACATATACAAGATTTTGAGTAATTTTTAGGTATCTAAAATTAATATAGTCCATCAATTCGGAAAATTTAAGTTTACTATTGATAAGCAAAGTCACAAAAATATCAAATCAATTGGTATTGGAAAAGTTTACTATTTTCCTTTTCAATTGTGAATAATATTTAAATTTCCTCGCTGCTAGACGTGTAATTCATGAAATAACATTTACCCCAAAAAAAAAAACCCTCATCAAATATTACCTCCGTTTCATATTAAATGAGCTACTTTGCTTTTTAGTCTGTTCCAAAATAAAATAACACATTTTTAAATTTGGAAATAATTCAACTTTAAACTTTTTTATTTTACCCATTTACCTTAATGAGAAGCTTTTATAGTCACACAAGTGTCATGACCCCATAAATTTTTTATCTCTTAAGCTTTTAAGATCATAAATTTTAAAAATATTGTATTCTTTTTTCTTAAACTTCGTGCCAAACAACTTATAATATGAAATAGAGGAGTAACTTTAATTCTAAATCAACTTGTACCTCGCATGGTGTCAGTCAAAAGTACACATTTTGGGAAAAAATTCTCAAATAAATCGTTATATGCTTAAATTCTGATCTACAACCGCTTCGCCGGAGCAGCTCATCTACACTTCCTCCATTTCCCCCTTCTCCGGCGATCATTTTCCGGCAATCCGAAATGGAACCCGACGTGAGCATCGAAACAAGCTGTATGATCCGAGTAGCAGTTCTACCAATCGGATCGATTACAATCCCCTTATTCCGCGACTACACTTCTATGCTAGTCCGTCACTACACAGTATCATTATCTTCTATCAGTTCATTCTACACAGAACATCAAAAATCTCCATTCGCTCATCAACCTTGGGATTCCGGTAGCCTCCGGTTCAAATTCATGGTCGGCGGTTCACCGCCTAGTCCTTGGGAAGACTTCCAATCGAACCGGAAGATCTTCGCTGTTATAGGCATTTGTCACTGTCCTTCTTCCCCTGATCTACATTCTGTCATGGATCAGTTTGTCACTGCCTGTAAGAGTTACTCTTCTTCAGTCGTTCAGCGTTGCTTCGCTTTTTGCCCTGGAGATTCTCAGGTTCTAATTCTCTTTGTCTTCTTTGATTTGTAGAAACTGTTTGATATTTGATTAGTTGATAACACAGTAGAATCTAGCATATAATCAGCTTATAAAAAAGTTAAACTCGGATATATTTATACTTATCTAGCAAGATATTTACTCCAATTGTGCAGCAAACTTTAGATACTTTGCTGCTCTCTTCTTTTTCAATTTGATCAAATATGCCTGAAGTTATATGAATTATTTGTATTCAGTTGTCCGGCGCTGCTTTGTGTTTTGCCCTAGTTGTTCTTAGGTTCTAACTCTGTTTTTTTCTTTGTTTTATAGTTTATAGTTGGAAATGTTTTATTATTGGTAGAGATTGGACCTGATGACCTGAATAGAGCGGAGTGGATATAGTCATATAGAGGATTAATCAACTTCAACTCATTTTTTTTGGGATTGATGCATAGCTGATTGATTGATTGATAGATATGGAAATGATATATCCGCGACCTTTACAATTTGTCATAGTAATGAAATCAACTTACAGAAAATTTTAGCGAGTTAACAATGATTACTGCTTTAGTACTTTGAGGATCATACGCTAGCAAGCCATCTACTCCTTTGCGCAGAAGACTACAGATACTTCATTGTTCTACTCTTTGTACTGAAAAAGAGAAAAGAAAAAAGAAATAGAAGTTCCTTCGATGCGTACTATATGACAAGCCTCTTCGTTATCCTACAAGAATCAATCAATCAATCAGTCAACTGCTCCACTATCCCGAACTAACTGGGGTAAGCAATATGAATGCTCTATTTACTTTCCGCTCTATTGGGCTCATTGTATTCAGAAAATATCTTTTAAGACAATTTAAGGATTTTTGAAAATAGATGTTCTTCTAAATCTCACACTTATCTATACTCTAACATACAAATGTCTAGCAAAACTAAAAAGCTTCCTGGCAAAAACGAACGTATAAGAAAATATATATGTGGCTGTGTCTGTACACTCTTTTGAAAGCTAGGTTTTTGAAAGCCACAAATAAATGAATTCTTGCATTGTTTTCTTTTTGAATATTTAAATGCTGATAGTCTAGATTCTTCTCTTGGTACCTTTTTTGGTGTGTCCTTGTTTTCAAGTTTGTTCCTTTTGTGCACGACTTAACAACAACAACAACATACCCAGTGTAATCCCACATAGTGGGGTCTGGGGAGGGTAATGTGTATGCAGACCTGACCCCTACCTTGTGGAGGTAGAAAGGTTTTTTCCAATAGACCCTCGTGCACGACTTGACATGCCTAAATTGCATTTTTTGTGCAGCTAGAGGATGAAAGCTTCAAAGGGAGCAACTTAATTTTGTTTCCCCCTGCTGATCGGCAAACTCAGGAATTCCATTTGCAAACTATGATGCAAGATATTGCTGCCTCATTGTTGATGGAATTTGAGAAATCAGTTCTTCAAGCAGAGTCTGGTGGAACTATTTTGAAGACACCTTTAGATTCTCAAGCCAGTCTTAGCTCAGAGGAGGTTCATATTTTAGGTGTTTTGAGGATTTATTTCTATACTTATCTGGTTTAGTTTCCGGATGTGGTAGGCTTTCATTACCATTTAAATTATTAATTTCTCGATCTGCATTTGAGAACCTTACAGGTCATCAAGGCTAAGAAACGAAGATTGGGCCGTGCACAAAAAACTATTGGCGATTACTGTCTCTTGGCAGGATCACCTGTTGATGCTAATGCCCATTATTCAACTTCATTGGAACTTGCTCGATTGACTGGGGACTTCTTTTGGTATGCTGGGGCAATGGAAGGCAGTGTTTGTGCATTGTTGGTAAGTTTGAACAGACTTTCGTTGATGGCCGTGCATCTTATAAGATTTTTTCTTAAGTAGCCGAGAGAAGTCATTGCTCGACAATCATTTAATATAAGCTGTACATGCTAAACTGCATTTTGGAGTTGGAAACCATATATTTGATAATGGTAGGAGTTGAAGACCATATTTGACATCTGTAATCACATATACAATTGTTGATTTATTTTATCATCACTGTGCTTAAGTGCGTTGGACTTTATAAGTTGCTATCAATGATGCCATGCAAGTAATCTTTTGTAATTCTTATTGCTTTTTCGTTTTACATTTTGTGTTATGAAACCTTTTAGTCGTTCTCAAATTGTATTTGCTTCTAGTGACCACAAGTGCCTTTTTAGCTACAGAGATGAACTAACGAATACTGTCTAAGAAAACAACGACAAAGCTACAACTATGTTTCAGTGCTGTCCATAAACTACTGTCTAAGAAAGGGACACAAAAATTTGTTGTATGAATTTGAGAGGACACCATTAAGCGGGGAGTATGCTGTGCATTCGAACAGTGTTTTATTCCTTACGTCAAATTAATACTAAATAGGTTCTGCATTCAACCATGCATTGTAATTGAAATGGCAATCAGTTAGGTTTATCGACTTTGTTACCTGCATATAGCTCCTGATAAGTGTTGCAAACATACACTAGTTCAGAACTGAAGGCATTTCAGCGTGTGCATGTGGTTTATGGATGGATTTAGATCTCTGTAGATTTTCTACTTTTCAGTATACTGCTTGTATACAGGAGATTTTTTCATTATTAATAAAAATATTTACCTTTTAAAAAAACTAAAATAAAAATGGATGGACGTAGACCTTTATGTGTTTGTTTTATTTTGGATTTTTTGGGGTGGTGGAGCACAGCTATAAAATGATACTGGAAACATGGTTGCTAAGGACTAAGAAAGGAAGAGGTAAACTTTGAGGCTGGTAAATGCATGGGATGCTAAAATTGTTCCAAGGTTTATGTCTTCAGACCTGTTTTGTGTTTACTGTAGACAATCTAATGATGCTACTATTACCATGGTGTAAAATAGACAGGCACATAAAACTTGAACTAAAAATGAAAATTGCTAACTTATGGTGTAAAAGGAGTAAATGTTGCGGATATTAAAACCACAAGAATGTTAGTACTTATTACAGAGTTGGTGTATGTATCTTATGTTGCCATTTTGGCAATTTCTTCTCAACTGTTTGTTCATTCTTAAGTCACAAGTTTTTACCTTTATCTCCTTGGTTGAATATAATTGGTTATTATTCTGATGATTAGATAGATCAAATGGGCCAGAGGGATCAAGTTCTAGACGATGAGGTCAAATACCGTTACAATAGTGTGATTTTGCATTACAGAAAGTCATTTATTCAAGATAATGCTCAAAGGTATATGTCTGTCTTTCAGTCTTTAGTCTTTACTGTAGCTGTAGTTACATAAGCACATTTATCACGAATTTAGTAATAATCATTGGGCATATAAGTTTTGTGAGAAAGCACGAGAGAAAATATTATTGATTATCTAAAATGTTGTACAACGCCCAGTTTATATACAGTGATTACATGATAGTAGGTATCTACTTTGCAATGTGGGACACTATACATGATTAACTACTTAACACTCCCCCTCAAGCCGGTGCATATAAATCATATGTGCCGAGCTTGTTACAGATGTAACCAATATGAGAACCAATAAGAGACTTAGTGAAAATATTTGCTAGCTGATCATTTGACTTCACAAACTTTGTAACAATATCTCCCGAGAGTATCTTTTCTTTGACAAAGTGATAATCGATTTCAATGTGTTTAGTCCTCTCATGAAACACCGGATTTGACGCAATATGAAGAGTAGCTTGATTATCACATACCAGTTCCATCTTGCTGATTTCTCCGAACTTCAACTCCTTGACCCAAACTAGCACGTTGCCATAGACATGGCCCGATATTCGGCTTCGGCGCTAGATCGGGCAACTACAGTCTGTTTCTTGCTCTTCCAAAAGACCAAATTACCTCCTACTAGAACACAATATCCAAACGTAGAACGTTTATCAGAAGGTGATGATTTTGCCCAATCAGCATCTGTGTACCCAACAATCTTACCCAACAATCTGCTTGTTGCCTCGATCCTCGAATAGTAATCCTTCGCCTGGAGCTGACTTTATATACTGAAGAATGCAAACAACTGCATCCCAGTGACTATCACAGGGAGAATCCATAAACCGACTTACAACACTCACCGGAAAAGAAATGTCAGATCTAGTCACTGTGAGGTAATTCAATTTGCCAACCAACCTCCTATATCTCGTAGGATATCTAAGAGGCTCCCCCTGTCTTGGAAGAAGCTTAGCATTTGGATCCATAAGAGTGTCAACCAGTCTGCAACACATCATTCCAGCCTCCTCAAGAATGTCTAAGGCATACTTACGATGTGAAAGAACAATACCTGAGCTAGATCGAGCGACCTCAATACCTAAAAAATACTTCAATATACCCAGATCCTTAGTCTGGAAGTGCTGAAAGAGATGTTGCTTCAGATTACTAATACCATCCTGATCATTGCTAGTAATAACGATATCATCAACATAAACCACTAGATAAATACACCGATTAGGAGCAGAATGCTGATAAAACACAGAGTGATCAGCTTCACTACGCGTCATGCTGATAAAACACAGAGTGATCAGCTTCACTACGCGTCATGCCAAACTCCTGGATAACTGTGCTGAACTTACCAAACCAAGCTTGAGGGGACTGTTTCATACCATATAGTAAGCTGCGCAATCAGCATACAAGACCACTAGACGCCCCATGAGCAACAAAACCAGGTGGTTACTCCATATAAACTTCTTCCTCAAGATCACCGTGGAGAAAAACATTCTTAATGTCTAGCTGATAAAGAGGCCAATGGCGTACAACAACCATGGTCAAAAAGAGACGAACATATGCTACTTTAGCCACGAGAGAGAAAGTGTCACTATAATCAAGCCCAAAATCTGAGTATATCCTTTTGCAACAAGACGAGCCTTAAGCCGATCAACCTGGTCATCCGGGCCGACTTTGACTGCATAAACCTAACGACAACCAACAGTAGACTTACCTGAAGGAAGAGGAACAAGCTCCCAAGTGCCACTCGCATGTAAAACAGACATCTCGTCAATCATAGCCTGCCACCATCCTGGATGAGATAGTGCCTTACCTGTTGACTTAAGGATAGAAACAGTGGACGAAAATGATATAAAAGTATAATGAGGTGATGACAAACGATGATAACTTAAACCAACCTAATGAGGATTAGGATTAAGTGTGGATCGTACACCTTCGCGGAGTGCAATTGGTTGACTAAGAGGAGACAAGTCCGCAGTAGGTGCAAAACCTGATGCAGGACGTGAATCATCAAGGCCTGATGTTGGACGTGGACGACGATGATAAGTCAAGAGTGGTGGAGCTGCAGAAGGTTGAACTGGACTAGGTGGTGGAACTGGAGCTATGGGTGGTGGAATTGAAGCTATAAATGGTGGAACTGAAGCTATAGGTGGTGGAACTGGAGTTGTAGAGGAAAATGAAGGGGAGATGGTGACTGAATCTCCAAAAGATGAAATTGGTAGCACCTCAGAAATATCTAAGTGATTACCTGGACCTGTGAAACATGATTGGGTTTCAAAGAAGGTAACACCAGCGGACATAAGGTACCGCTGGAGGTCAGGAGGATATCATCGATACCCTTTTTTCTTTCTCGAGTAACCCAGAAATACACACTTAAGAGCACGAGGAGCTAACTTATCTTTTCCTGGAGTAAGGTTATGAACAAAACACGTGCTTCCAAAGACACGGGTGGAAGAGAGAACAAAGGTAAGTGGGGAAACAGGACAAAAAATGGAACTTGATTCTGGATAGCTGAAGATGACATACAATTAATAAGATAACAAGATGTAAGAACTGCATCCCCCCAAAAACGCAATGGAACATGAGATTGTATGAGCAAAGTACGAGCAATTTCAATAAGGTGTCTATTCTTTCTTTTAGCTACCCCATTTTGTTGAGGTGTGTACGAACAAGATGTTTGATGAATAATCCTATGAGAGTTCATAAACTGCTTAAATGGGGAAGACAAATACTCTAAGGCATTATCACTACAAAATGTCCGGATAGAAACCCCAAATTGATTTTGAATTTCAGCATGGAAGGTCTGGAAAATAGAAAACAACTCGGATCAATTTTTCATCAAAAATATCCAAGTGCACCTGAAATAGTCTTTTATGAAACTGACAAAGTAGCAGAATCCCCAAGATAGAACTGACCCGACTAGGACCCCAAACAAGTAAAATGTGACTTTGCTCGATTATCAAGACGGCGAGGGAAATGGGAGCTGATATGCTTGCCAAGCTGACATGACTCACACACTAGAGTGGACAAGCGAGATAAACCAGGTACCATTTTCTGAAGTTTTGACAAACTGGGATGTCCCAACCGTTTATGTAATAAATCTGGTGAATCCGTAACATGACAAGTTGTTAAAGGAAGACAAGATGTGAGTCCATGTAATTTAGCAAGGATAAGGTAATAAAGTCCATTTGATTCATGCCCGTTACCAATGATCCGCCCCGTATTGCGTTCCTGTATAAAAACAAGGTCATCAAGAAATAAAACATAAAGAACTGAATCTAAAGGTAAGGAAGGAAGTGGGCTTGCTTGACCTATTGCAGTTGCCATGGTTTGAGACCCATTGACGATTGTGACTGTTGGAAGAGATTGAGAATACAAAATAGTAGTGAAAAGAGATTTGTTACTAGAAATATGATCCGATGCACCTGAATCAATGACCCAAGACTCGGAGGTTGAAAATTGGGAGACACAAGTCACGCTACTACTTGTTTGAACAACGGAAGCTATCTCTGAAGATGTCTGTTTACATGCTTTGTAATGAAGGAACTCAATATAATCTAATAAAGAAACCATCTGGATTGGATTCAATGGATTGGATCTAACGGATTGTGAGTCAAAGGCTTCTGATACGAATGACATTATAATTTTCACGTCGGAAAAATCAGAAACCCTTTTGAAATCACTGTTCACGTTGGAAAAACATAAAAGTAGTCGGAATTTGGTGTAACCTGGATGGGTAGGCTCGGAATTCCCTTGCGAACAATCCGTCTCAAAGAAATTTTTCCAAAAAGTGACCGGAAAGGGGCCCACGCGCGGCGCGTGACGTCGGAACTTTGCCGGAAAAATTTCTTCCGGCGGCGCGTGGGAGCGCTTGGAGGGTCTTTTGACGGAGATATTTTTATGGGTTGGTCGCTAGAGGCCGATCTACTTCGTGGTGGTGTTGGTTTTTGTACAGCACTGACGAAAAGTGGCTTTTTTACTGCAGCAGACTTGTGTTTGCCGGAAAAAGACTTCCGGTTGACTGATTTCTCTTCCCGGTGTCGCTGGAATTTATGCACATCGATAAATCTCTCACGATTGCTCTGATACCATGTGAGAAAGCACGAGAGAATATTATTGATTATCTAAAGTGTTGTACAACGCCCTATTTATATACAATGATTACATGATAATAGGTATCTACTTCCCATGTGGGACACTGTACATGACTAACTACTTAACAAGTTGGATTTAGCTTCTTTTTCTTGTTGATTTGTGCATAAGAGTTTGAGGGGGAAAAGTACTATCTCCCATTGGTACACGTCTGGTCTTTTGCTATGCCCGAGAGAGAATAAAAATGGACTTATAATTACATTTCCATCTTAATTTTAATAGTTCTTAATCCAGGATTCCTGGAATATGAATATGTTTTAATCATTATGTTAGGAACCTGCAAGTCCTCGGATAGTAAAGTAAAAAGGCTAAGTTGCTTATTTTTGGTGGGGCAGTTATTTCAAAAGTGTCTCATATTGTTTTGTTCACAAAATGAGTTAGTGCCCAGGCATCCTTTTTTCAAAAATTTAACAGATTAAATCTGTAGAAGTTGTTGAGCTTCATGGAACAACTTAGTCACGTGTTCAAAAGTTTAGAACTCTATGATGCAGCACAAGTATTTGTGAAACCTAACTTAAGTTTGCATGTTGAAGAACTTTGGCAGGTCAGTAGAACGAACCAATAGTTGGAGACCAATTCCAGTAAACTTTCATGACTGAATATGTGAGGAAAATTGTGTCTCTGTGGGTCAAAGCACAAGCATTATCCAGAGGATGTGAGGGGATGTTTCACCTTGCGATATTGGAGAAAAACTTGAATTGAGAGCCTTTTTGTCGATAACAAACACTTAGCATGACATAAGAGTAGTGATATGGATCTTCATACTATATCTGAACTGTTTAACCATTTAAATTGTTCAGATACAACATAGAACCATTGCCGAGCCATTTCTCCATATGGCTCAGTTGTGGACTGCTGGCTGAGATCATCCTCATTTTAGTGTGTGTTCAAAATGGATCTAATTTCTCATATTTTCTTTGCGGTATAAACTAGATGATTTACCTACTGCATGTACGATATTACTTAATCAAAATCTCTGTTTATTATCTAATTCAGCATATATAATAATTACTATTGTTTTTGGTGTAGAGTTTCTCCTCTAAGTTTCGAGCTCGAGGCGACTCTCAAATTAGCACGATACCTCTGCAGGTACTCTTGGTAAAGACAAAATATAATTCCAGAATGAACTTTTTCAATACCGCTTTATTTATGTTCCTTTCTGATAAAAACCAGTTTATTAATGAAATGTAGCTAGACTGTAAAACTTGATGTGTTCTATTTGTTGGTTTCCTTTCTGGCGTACATATATGTTAAATTGAGATTAATTTCTGTTTCTTAATGCCCATTTTGTAAATTATGAATTAAATTGTAAGATATAACACAAAATTGAAATTACACACACAAAAAAAGAACATGTTCGCCCAAACAATCATCAGTAGCTTTTTCGAGCATTAGCACTAGTCATAGAAAATGGGAAATCGGTCAGATATCAGTTGACTCCATTCAAGCGAAAATGTCGCAATTAGTTTTGCTTGATAGCTCGATTGCAATTCATATCACTAGCTCTGCTGGACTCTTTGCTGTATATATTTGGTCATGGGCTGAATAATTTGTGGGATTTAATTAAACATGGTGTTACTTATGATTTACTTGGCTACGGACTATGACAGTATGACCATACTCCCCCCCAAAAGCTGGGTTGGGGTGGGGTGCAGTGCAGAAGATAAGGTTGACGAACAGTGGATAAAAAAAAAACAAAGTCCCACTTTTAGCAAGCAGTATGTTTAGTTTTCATCTAGCACGCTGTTTTATCTGGTTAATCTACGCTACTTATTGCATTCAGGCTACACAAATATGCTCTTCAAAAGTTGTGGTTTGAGTAGAAAATGAGAAATAGTAAAGCTGTGTATCTGTATTCAGATCAATTGCTTTTATAAAAAAGGTTCAAATTGATGGTAACTTGGTTGCATGAATATCAGTATCTAAAATCTGCAACATACAAGTAGCTTCATCTGTTCAATAATGCCTTCAATTTATCTTTTGTTTATCCGCTGTAGTTCAGACAAGAGAAGTTAATAATACCACGATTTTTCAAAATGCGGATCTTTTCTTCAGTCCATATCAAACTATTGGAGAAATCTGGAAGATTGTGGTGTAATATTACTTAGATGTAGGATTAGTTCTGTGATCTCCTCCTTCTTGAGCAGTTTTTGAAGTTTACTTTCCTCGTTATTTATTCTTATTTGTTTGGCAGGAAGGAGCTGGCTAAAGAAGTGGTTGATTTGTTGACAGCAGCAGCTGATGGAGCAAAATCATTGATTGATGCTAGTGACAGATTGATATTATACATTGAAATAGCTCGCCTCTTTGGGACTCTTGGTTATCATCGAAAGGCTGCTTTTTTCTCAAGGCAGGTGGCTCAGCTATACTTGCAACAAGAGAATCGATTGGCTGCAATCAGTTCAATGCAAGTACTGGCAATGACTACAAAAGCTTATCGTGTTCAAAGTAGAGCCTCCACTGATCATGCTCTTTATCAGGTGACTCAAAAATCCATAATGTTCTTCATGATAGCGAACAGATTAAATACAGGCTTCATTTTGAGTGGCACCCTATAGCCCTGCCCCTGAGGTCATCTAAGGGGGAAGGGAGGGGTTGTTGGTTGGGGGGGGGGGGTCAAAAACACGACCTCCTTTGTACTGTTTTTAAAGAAGCAAAAATCTTTCTACTGTGTGGTTTGATAACTGTTTTTTTTCCACATACATCAGATATAAATGGTCATACAGAGTCTTCATAACTTTTCCAATGAACTGTCTCCTCAGGCTTATGAAATTTGCGTCTCTAATGATGAACTGAAGACTGAATATAGGTCTGTCACCACTTGCAGTTATTTAATAATCTTGGTGAAGGGAATGATAAAAAGAAACTGATATATTTCATTCATCAGTAGGAGCTAATAGGTCAGACGAATAGAAAGAAAAAGCTAATGAAAGCCGTTGAATACTCGTCTGGTTAGATTTAATTCACTAGAACTGCAATATATTGCGCCAAAGTATGTTTACTGATGAATATTACATTTGATTTTTGAGTCAAAACACATGCAAGGTGAATGTGTCACGAGGTGTATCCATCATGGTCTCTTTTAACTCATGCCGGTGTCTATTAAAGACTCAACTTTTGTTCTCTACTTCTTTACATTATTTATGAAGGAAAATGGACAAAATCATGCGGATGGTGGAAAAGCGCATCACAATTGGATAGTCTCACTTTTCGAATCTCAATGGAGTAGCATTCAAATGGTTGTGCTGAGGGAAATACTTCTATCAGCTGTTCGTGGTGGAGATCCTCTTACTGCATGGAGTGCAGCAGCACGTCTTCTTAGGTCCTATTATCCTCTTATTACACCTGCTGGGCAAAATGGTCTTGCAAGTGCTCTTTCAAATGCATCAGAGAGACTTCCTTCAGGAACTCGCTGTGCTGATCCGGCCTTACCTTTTATAAGGTATTGCTTGTGAAATTTAATTAAGCTTCTGATGTGATGGAGATTCTAATATTCTTGAGTGTTTAGAATAGTCCTCTTATAAACAAGCAAATATTTCAGCTCATATGTTCTTTACTCGCATCTTCCCTCAAAGCTGGCCAATCTTCTTTTTCTCATTTATTGGGGAAGGGATATACGGAGATGGTATCTTATGCTCTAACACTCTATTTGCCGGTTAGTACATTGAACTGTGTAGTTACAAATATTTACATGGAAAACCATGTAAATCACCTTGTTTTGCGCTTCATATTTCATAGATATAAGATGTCACATCTTAAAAGTTCATTCTATCGTTTTTACCTGGGGCTGGAAGATTATGGTGATATTGCCATTCTAAGGGACAGGTTGTCCTGTGCCAGGTGGGGAAGCTTGGGCTCCTTGTAGGATATATCATTGGATTGTGGCTAATCTTCATATCATTTTGCATTTACCTTTCTGGAAATGCAAATATTACATGGAAAACCATGTAAATCACCTTGTTTTGCGCTTCATATTTCATAGATATAAGATGTCACATCTTAAAAGTTCATTCTATCGTTTTTACCTGGGGCTGGAAGATTATGGTGATATTGCCATTCTAAGGGACAGGTTGTCCTGTGCCAGGTGGGGAAGCTTGGGCTCCTTGTAGGATATATCATTGGATTGTGGCTAATCTTCATATCATTTTGCATTTACCTTTCTGGTGTAATATTACGTTGCAAAAGAACAAGCATTTCTTATAGAATTTTCTTTGAAGTCATGTCTCTAACGTGTTAAAAGAAGGCTTTAATTTGATTCATTATTTAGGATCTTTATATAAATAGCTGGTTGGATTTACTGTTTTCTTTTTATAGCCGGTATACTTAGATTACACACTGATTATACACAGTTATATGCATTTTATACAAGAAAAATACATATATTATACATCCGCTGACTATTTTTAGTTTAAGCGGTTGGATGAACGGCTATTTAAGTAAATTCTTCTTTATATTTTTGGTATCAAGAAAACATTCCATTTTGTTTAGATAGCTGGATTGATATTATAAATGTTGGCCTGAGATGAATTTAATGGAGAATATGGTCAGTGAGGATTCATATAGCTAAACAAATTTGTTTGGGATTGAGGCATTTTGTTGTTGTATTAATGCTATACTTATGTAAAGTTGATACTGTCTCAGGGTGACATGAAAGAAAATTATTTGAATTGTAAATCCAAAAAAAAAATAATGATGTGAATCATTAAAGAGATCGTTTCACTTACTTGAATGTGCTAAGACAACCAGCAGCTGATGAATGACTTAAGTTATATGCTAGCGGTGGACTCTTCCTGTGCCCAAGCGGAGTGAGAGGAAGTTTGAAAGGCAGACTATCAGGGCAGAGTAGTTAACCTAATTATCCATAGCAGCTATTTCTTACTCCTGGTGACTATAAGTGGAGACTAGGAACTGAAATGAGATATATCAACAGAAAATAGGAGCCGGGATATCAGCTGAGTTGTGATTTCATGTTTATGTTGAGGACGGCTTTTTGGTGAAGAAATTCCCAGAAATATGTCTAGCTTTATCTTGGTATTGTCAGACTTAGGTTTGTCATTTGTGACCATTTTAGTATCTCTGATGAAGAAAAGGATGAAATGAACTATAAAGGCTATCTTTTGATATGATTGGTTTCCCAGTCTCCTATTTGGTTATTCTAGTCCTGGGTTGCTTATGTTGCACTTCACTAGATACTAAAAGTATTCTGTTCTTCTTATACCATCTTTTATTTTGTATGAGATGATCAAAGGAGGAATAGGTGGAGTAAATGAACGGAGCTAGCAATTTCAGAAAGTTCTAGTTATATGGTAGTTGCCTTTGGTGTCCTCCACTCCTTATTCTTTTCGGTTTTTAATACAAGAAAACATGCATCTGTACATAAAATTTGGAGATAGATACTTGTTCTAAGTTCAATCAGAAGTACATTGACAATGCTGGTGTTACTTCAGGGTCTATTGTTACACACTGCTAACTAGCTCAGGCTTGTAAGATGCTCAAATTGCCTGTTTTAAGGCCAATCCCTGTATTAACCATTTCTTCAGCATATAACTAGGAGTGTAATTTACTGATAAGCTCATAAAAATCAGAAAAATTGTAATGTGCCATAAATATAACCTTTTTGATCATAAAACTATTCCTTTATCTCACTCTACTATTACCGTATTACCAATGGTGGAACACTTGCGAATAATTGTTTGAAACTTTTTCATTAGTCTCCTCGTAAAGCAGTAAATATTATCTGATATTATTTTAAATTATTATTTTGCAGTTTGGATTAATTTTTCCGCGTACTGGTACTGTTCTGAACTCTATGGTGTCTGCAATCTATGACCTTATTTTCAGATCAATTTTGATTGAGAAGCCTAATTATCCTTTCCTCTTTATAAATTCTCCCAGGTTGCATTCTTTTCCACTTCATTCCTCCCAACAGGACATAGTAAAACGTAATCATGGGAGAGATGATTGGTGGGCAGGGGCTGCTCCTTCAGGACCTTTTATTTATACACCTTTCAGCAAAGGGGAGGCGAATCAAAGCAGTAAGCAGGAGCTTATATGGGTTGTAGGTGAAGCAGTGCAAGTGTTAGTGGAGTTGGCAAATCCTTGTGGCTTTGATTTGAAGGTGGATAGTATATATCTATCTGTGCATTCAGGGAATTTTGATGCTTTTCCCATCAGTGTTAGTCTGCCTCCTAATTCTTCCAAAGTGATTGCATTAGCTGGAATTCCTACTGAAGTAGGTTCACTGAAAATTCCGGGATGTATTGTTCATTGTTTTGGTGTTATCACTGAACATTATTTTAAGGATGTGGATAATCTTCTCGTGGGAGCGGCTCAAGGACTTGTGCTGTCTGATCCTTTCCGCTGTTGTGGGTCACCAAAGTTGAAAAATGTTACGGTTCCAAATATTTCAGTGGTTCCACCTTTGCCATTGTTTATATCACGTGTTGTGGGTAGTGATGGTGCTATAATTTTATATGAAGGCGAGATTCGTGAAGTGCAGATAAGTTTGGCCAATGCCGGCACGGTTCCAATTGAGCAAGCCCACATCTCATTATCTGGAAAAAATCAAGACTCAATCCAGTCAATTGCTTATGAAATCTTGAAGTCTTCCCTTCCTTTGAAGCCCGGTGCTGAAGTGAGAATACCTGTCACCTTAAAGGCTTGGCAGCTTGGACTTTCGGATCTGGATGCTGCACCTGGCAAGAACATATCTGGAAGCACTGGGAGGCAACTCAAGGACGGAAGCAGCCCTGTGCTGCTGATCCACTATGCAGGTAAGCATTCAACTTCTAATTGTTCCAAGGTATGCGATAGACTAGGAAAATGAAGCACTATTGTCAAACTTGGATGCTGCATCCTGGATTTATGATATGAACATATGTCAGTGCAACCAGACGGGGAAGTCCCTGCATTCTCTTGGAGCCCCTCTTTTTTGTGTTGCTTTCCGCACCATTATGTGTGGTCCCTTTTCACTATTCTTTTTATTTTGTGGATAGCCACTTTTGCAATGTGAAAGGGTCGGACTGGGAGTGATCTTCTGCACCAACATAAGAGGGATCATATTCCTGTAGGATACAATTGAGAGAGATCAAATGTTAGGGACCAAATCAAATATGGGGTCGTAAAATTGGGAACATAAAACAGAAATTACTCTATGGGTAAACGGAAAATATTTCTGCACAATGCTAGGAGACCATGTAGAATAATGAAAGTGTAGAACTGGTATTTGGAGTTGGGTTTCATGAAAATCTTTCTATACTGACTGATCTGCTTCTCTTAACAGGTCCACTTGCTTATTCTGGAGATGCATCAACAAATGGATCTGTTCCTCCTGGTAGGCGCTTAGTCGTTCCCCTGAATATATGTGTTTTGCAGGGTTTATCTCTTGTGAAGGCTCGTTTGTTATCTATGGAGATCCCTGCTCATGTGGGGGAGAATCATTCAAAAATTCAAGTGGAAACCAGTTCCACCGAAGAATCCCCTCGTACTGATAGGTTCATGAAAATTGATCCTTACAGAGGAAGTTGGGGCCTGCGCTTCCTCGAGCTGGAGTTATCCAATCCAACTGATGTTGTCTTTGAGATTGGTGTGTCTGTTAATATGGAGGATTCTAACGATGAGGAGAATCCTGTGTATGATTATCCTAAAACTAGGATTGACAGAGATTACACTGCCAGGGTGTTAATACCATTAGAACATTTTAAGTTACCTGTTCTTGATGGTTCTTTCCTGGTTAAGGAGTCCCAAATGAATGGGACCATTAGTAGAAGATCGAGCTTCTCGGAGAAAAGTAGCAAAGCTGAACTTAATGCTTCCATCAAGAATTTAATCTCTAGAATCAAAGTCAGGTGGCAATCCGGCCGAAACAATTCAGGAGAACTAAACATAAAAGATGCAATACAGGCTGCCCTACAATCATCCATGATGGATGTACTACTACCAGATCCATTGACCTTTGGGTTTAGGTGCGGCCAAAATACTTTACAAGATTTTGCTGAACTTAATTTGGATGAAGAATCTGATATTCAGGGTACACGTAAAGGTTCTTTAAGAGCTCATGACATGACACCGATAGAAGTGCTGGTACGCAATAATACCAAGGAAATGATTAAAGTCAGTCTTAGCATCACATGCAGAGATATAGCTGGGGAGAACTGCGTCGAGGGTGATAAAGCGACAGTGTTATGGGCAGGTGTTATTCTAAAACATTACTTCTCTCCCTTTTTCATGTTCTTATTTAAGTTGAACTAGCATTGTAATTTTGTTTCTGCATGTGTAGCATTTCAACATTCACCAAGTACCTAGTTATGAGCTTTTATTACAAATATAGTGCTATTTTAGTAACTTCTGTAATTATTTTGGAGTAGTCCCATCAATGAGGAAAGTTTTCCTTATCTGCCTTGTTTTTTTTTTTGTTTTGTTTATGACTGCTGCCTTCACTCTACAAAAATTAAGAGAGCAACTATACACATGATGTGCAAATGGAGACCTATATCACTCTTGATCTGATGTGTATGGTTTCTTGATCACTTTTAGGTGTTCTCAGTGGTGTCACCATGGAGGTACCTCCACTGAAGGAATATAGACATTCATTCTCCTTGTATTTCCTGGTTCCTGGTGAGTACACACTATTAGCTGCTGCTGTGATCGATGATGCTAATGAAATGCTGCGAGCCAGAGCAAGAGCTAAATCATGCGACGAGTCCATATTTTGTCGCGGGCCACCATACCATATCCGAGTGGATGGGACTATGTGATGTCCTTGTTGAAGTGTCCATCCTGTACTAAACCAGGTGAACTTGCCATGTTGAGCCATAACTATTTGTAGGGTATACCTTGTTATTTGCACTTGGCATTTCTGGTCATTCCTATTTATAGATTTTCATTGTGCTTAGGAGAAAACTGTATCACTCAGTTTTCAATTGATATACAATAGGATTCCCTGTACAGAGAATGTAAACCTGTACCGGACACTGAACGGACATTTTCCCATGCAGTTTAGCTTTTATGATTTTGTTGCCTATGAATTTCTTTTAATGATCTTAAAGTGGACGCTTCTACCGTGAACTGTGTGCTAGTTGTTCATTTTGTCTTTTGGAGTGGGGCACTAATGAGTGGACATGGTACCATGAATTTTCGTTTTGATTCCACGGATTCTACTGATTTTTGGATGACCGCCATTTCTCTTTCCCTGCTGGCTGCTGCTGCTTGCTTAGCACAAACACATCAAATTTGTTTCATGATTCTTTAATGCATATCCTTTTTCTTCTTACTATATATTCCACGTTTTTCTCCATTATATTAATTTTCTTTTGTTTTGAGATTTTGTTCTAGACACGCAGTTCTATCTTCTATTGTGGCACACACATTCCTCCTTTTTTATCTTTTGTTTTGTTCGGGGGAAGGGGTATGATTTATATCTTCTTTTGTTCGTTTAAATCCAATCATCAATGCCGTAAGCTGGATGTGACTGAAATTTTGCGGGGCTTTTTTTTTTTTCATTTTCACTACTTCTGTTTATTTCTGATCGTTTTCTTATATATATATATATATATATATATATATATATATATATATATAAATTACAACTTAATTCTTTGTGCTTCACCTCAAGGCAGTGAAATAGTTTGCCAGGTCTCATTTTATATTCCGCTGTTTTTCATGTTCTAATAGTCATTCATTTGATGTTGCTGAGCTCGATTAGTAAATAATTTGATTGGAAAAGCAGATCAAAGATGCCTAATTTTAAAAAAATCACAACATGTAAGAAAGAGATGTAGAAAAACGGAAGCCATTGAACTTTCTTAAGTTCGAAAATCATCCGCTCAGGACTCAAAACTCTTGACCTGCTGCTTAGATGTAGACATGCCTCACTAACCGAGCAAGCCTCAAGTCACATGCACTAGCACTAATCTAGTAGACCAGTTCCGTGGGGTTTTTATTTGAACAAAATAGCAAAAGTGTGACATTTTGATCCTAACATTATTCGTCGAAGAGAACAAGAGTCATTGACTAGTGTCATTAGTCAAGGTGCCCATCCATGAAGGTGGCAACATTCCAGTCTGTTCTTGAACAGTCTTGAACAATGGTGGCAATGTTTTGTAGATGCCAGCAACTTCTTTTAGGGCACTTCCACCACCTTCTGCTGCTGCCTCATGAGATCCTCCATTTGTCCAAATGCTGATTTTGGGTTGTAGGCCATGGATAGCCTCAGCATTAATCTTGGCAAGTTCTTGAAACATTCCACCACTTATCATTAAGTAATCCCTTAGAGCAGCATAATTTCCACCCAAAGCTTCTAAGAGAGTGTGCAAATAGGTGCCTTGAGCTTCTGCTAGAGCTTTAAGTCCTTCTGTTTCCTTCATCTTTGCATATAAATCTCCATCAATGATCTGCTTACGTCTGTAGGAATCAGCTTCTGCAATTGCTTTCTGTGCTGCTGCTTCTTTCTCCTTTTCGTAGAGATATGCTTCTGCTTCTTTTTGTTTCTTGTAGAGCTCCCAATTTGCCTCTTGCACCTTTTAGAAAACAAGGCATTAGAAGCTTCATAGTTTGGGTTTTTTTTTTTCCTTTTATGCACTGACCATGTAATTTTTTTTAAAGATAATCAGGTTTCATGTAAGATAATTACATGTAATTTGGTATGTTAATCATTAATCAGTAACATAATAAATAGTAACTTAACCTAATAAATAGTAACTGACTTGATGTACCATAATCTTGAACTACACCGGTAGTGTAACGAATCATCATAGTATATAATTTAAATCCATCTTTAAGGTGTGATAGCATAAAAATTGTTCATGAATTTTTGAATTATTGTTGATTCTCCCCTAATCAATGAAAATATTTAGTAAAAGTTTGTATAGAGACAATGAAGCATGGCCCATTATGTTGTCAAAGGCATTAGGCTAACCTTAGTTTCATACTCAACACTAGCTTTGCTCAAGAATTCAGCCTTAAGCTTCTCTGTCATGGCCAAAGCATTCATCCTCTCCACTTCCCTCTGCAACTCAGCATCCCTCAAAGCCACAGCTTTCTCTGCCTCCACCTCTGCTACTTGTGCATCCTTAGCCCACCCTGCTTTCTTCTTTGCCAATTCTGCATTTGCTTCAGCAACTTCTGCTTCTCTATGGTTTTCATAAACTTTCACTTCAGTCTTCACCTTCATCTCCTCTTTCTTCCCTTCTCCTTCCCTTTGTGTCGATATAATCCTTGTTTCTGCATCAATTTTTGCGGCATTCTGTAGTGTTTGTCCTGATCTTAGCTTTGCTCCAATCTCTCCTTTCATTCTGGCTTCTGCAACGTCAATCTTCGCTTGATTTGCAGCTTCCATTTGTGTCTTTTGACCCAAGTAGGAGAAGTACTCATGTCCTGGAACATCAACTAGCTGTTTGACATTTGCATTGTAGATTAATAGCCCAAATTGGTTTAGTTCAAGTTGGACTTTCCCGAATACTTCTTGTTTGAACTCTTTGGTGCCTTTGAATATCTCCTCCATTGTCATTGATGCGGCAAGAACTCGAGTTTCTCCTTCAATGATACCTTCAACAAGGGGAATGACCAAATTAATGATAGTACTCAAATATAGGTGGATTAATATTTAAACTTGATGGTTCAACCTTAAGATTCTTAGCACTAAGTTCATTCCACCTTTTAAAATTGTGTGTTCAATACTTGTCCTGGGGTTGCACCAAGGGTCATCCCTCAGTCCATTTCTATTTGCCCTGGCAATCAACGCACGCACACGCTACATTCAAGGGGAGGTGTCGTGGTAGTGGTGGCAAAATGGTTAAAAGAAAACAGTGATCTACCCATCTTTCTAAATTTGTCCAAATCAATCTTTGTTTTTCCCATCTTTTCATATTTCAGAAACCGTCTCTTTGATATTCTTACTCACCTTCTTTTGTCAAGATTTCATTACTTCTTTCTCTAAGATTTCATTAGTTCAAGTGTTCAACAGTACTTTTAAACTTCCAATAGTTCTATACTTCTATTGCTCCATAGAATCTTACCTAAGATCAACAATGTTTCCAGAAAGATTAAATAAGTTGATTATATTATCAATTAAAAATGAATTATCAGAAAAATCGTTTATAAAAAAATTATTAACAACTTTGTATCTCAAAAACTAGAAGAATAGATTTCAAATAAAAATATACATTATAACCTTCTTTATGTGAAGAACAATCTGATGTTATCCATCTTTTCTTTCTTTTGCAACGTTACAAACCAGTTGTGGAACATGTTCTTTTTAATATTTGGTATATTTAGACCATGCCTAACTCCATTTCAGAAATGTCGAAGTGCTGGACCAGGAGGGTCTATGCAAGAAAGTTCAAAAGATGAGGAACATTTTTCCGCAAGTTATATAGGGGTATGTCTGGCTTGAAAGAAATAGTAGAATTTTAAAGGCAAAAGAAGAAATTTATTGTGCCTTAAACTTAATTACATTTTGTTGATCGCTTTTTGGTGCAAACTGGTTTTTGTGCTAGATATAGATGATATTTTAGACGCAATTGTTGATTTGCACAACCTGAAATTATGCCTGTTGCACTGGCTTAGTGCAAATATTTATATAATATATTATTTACCCATAAAAAAAAATATATTATAACATTCTTTTAATAATTTAGGCCCCACATTAGACTTAAGCCTTAGGCTCCACATGTGTTTGAGCCACCCCTGAAGAGGATGTCGCACATCATATTGGGACGGGATGGATAAAATGGAGGCTCGCTTCCAGTGTTCTGTGTGATAAGAATGTGCCACCAAGACTTAAAAGAAGTTCTATAGAGCGGTGGTTAGACCGACTATGTTGTATATGTCAGAGTGTTGGCCAGTCAAGAACTCCCATGTCCAGAAGATGAAGGTGACTGGAATGAGGATGTTGAGATGGATGTGCGAGCATACCAAATTAGACAAAATTAAGAATGATGTTATCCGAGACATGGTGGGTGTGGCCTCTGTGGAGGACAAGATGCGAAAGGCGAGACTTAGATGGTTCGGGCATGTGAAGAGGAGAGACACAAATGCTCCCGTGAGGAGGTATGAGAGGTTGGCCTTGGAGGGCCAACAGGGAGGTAGAGGCCGTCTAGAGAAGTATTGGGGAGAGGTAATTAGGTGGGATATGACATTGCTCCAGCTTACTGAGGACATGACCATGGATAGGAAGATGTGGAGGTTGAGAATTAAGGTAGAGGGTTAGGTAGCCGAGCGTCCTTGTTTGTTATAGTGATTTAGTACATCACTTAGTATCTTTCGTGTATCTTCGTATTCCTAGACTTCTGGTATTACTTGTTGTTGTCTTCGCTTCAGTTTTCTAATTGCACTACTTAGTGTTAGTTTTGCGTTTTCGCTTGGTTTGCTTGTCATTGCCCCTTTCCTTTATCTTTTCTTAGTCGAGAGTCTACCGAAAATAACCTCTCCACCTTCTTAAAGGTAGGGTAAGGTCTGTGTATATACTATCCTTCCCAGACCTCACTTGTGGGAATATACTCGGTTTGTTATTGTTGTTCGTGTGTTCAATACTTGTCGAACTTCTAGCGTTTTTTTTAATCTATCTATGTTCTATATAAAAAATATTGGGTTCCTTTAAACCCATAGACAATATACCAACTCCGTCTACATGGGGCACCATCAATGAAATGGGATGCTGGATAATTTCGTCCCATTTGCCTAAATCTTACTCGGAGATAGCAGGTAGATGGAATACTCGAGTTGTGTCAAGCTTTTAGACACCAACGTTATTAGAAAAAGAAAAAAAAAATTATACCTTGAACAAGATCTTTGACATGGTTTGAGAGTTTGTCATGTGGAGAGATGAGTTTTGCGTATTTCAAGAGGCTGCCTTCATCATCAATTCTAGGACCGATCGTGAAAACTGCTGGAAGAAGAAAAGGGAGTTTTTCAGCACTCATGGCTTGGACTTCAAAAGTGTAATTTACAGGGGAAACATCAAACTTTGTACTAGATTGTCCAGGAAGTACCCAAGCTTTCTTCGCTATATTTATATCAGGGATCCCCCACCCTGTGATCACCAGGTACTCTGATGCACTTGCAACTCTATACATTTTCTGGACACAATTTTTTTGGTATTTTGGGATTGGGTGGATTAGATGTGGTGTTGGAGGTGTACTCGATGAGAATTAGAGAGTATATATACTGAAGTTCGCGGTGAACATGTCAAAGAAAGTTGAACATGTCAAAGAATACTACAAGAACATTAAGATATTGATTATGAGGATTTATAATATGTTGTTTGTTACCTTATGTATTTTATATTTTGGTTGGAATCGTTGTCAAGATAGAAAAATGAAGATTGATTTCCAAGTATTCATTAGAAAAGGGTCCACAATACATCATATAGCCAAACCATAGTCATTAATGCCTGCTAAGAAGGATGAGAAAGATCGATATTTTTTGCTGTCTTTTCGTTCTTTTCTAAGTTGAAAAGTACGACCAAGAAAATGACTATTATAAGCAGAAAATGCAAGGTACTTTGAATGTGATATTTCTTTATGGAGGGGCAGTATATGGCGAGAGCTTGAAAACGATCTTCAAAATAACAATTAATTAAGCTGTACTACAGTTTCATAGCAATTCTGGATATTATCAACGTTAGGAAAAAGTGTAAATCGCGTGGTAACCTAATGAGTAGGTTATCTTTTGATATATTAATCGTGGTTGACGTAGTAGTTTTATATTACCAAGACTAATCGGTTAATAGTATTAGTGAGATTGTCAACTCTCTAGGTGTATTTCCTGTTTCAGTGTCCGAAATATACTGGCTCACTAACACAATTTTGCTAGATAGACTAACTAAGCGGGATAAAGCACAAAAAGTTTTCCACTCCCAAGACTTAGAATTTGAAATCTCTCGTCAAGAGTAAAGTAATTTTAACCATACCACACCCGCTCGATAGTTTTGTGGATTCAACTTGTATTACCTTTGCTTATCCTTCCCTTCCTCTCCCGTTTCTCTGATGTAATTAAAATAATTTCTTTTTTTTAAAAGAGGAAGAGGAAAAAGAAAGAAAGAAAAAATTATGATTGACAAAGTAAACTATAGACACCATTACCATATCAAGAGAACCATTATTGCACTGACCCAGTCTCCTTCTCTGTCCCTTGCGTACTCATAAATTCCTCTTGACGACTTACTCTTCTAAGGATCAATTATGCTTTATAAAATATATTTTCTCATCTAACTTTCTGTAGGCTAACAATTTATAAATTCCTTATTCAAGGAAAAGCACACGAGGATTTAGTTTCAGTAAGTATACTCAAAGAAATTTTGCTTAATTTGCCTTGGATTGTCTATACAAAAGATGAGATATTAGACAAATTAGAGAACTCAAGATTTTCAATCATCGCCAAATTCTTCATTTGTCTGTTAATATTTTAATTTTTTCATTATCGTCATCAATCATCATTATTATTTGTTTGACAAAAAATATAAATTTTGGTTCAACTAATTAGATTTATATAGATGAGAGTTAATCTTGGTTAATAATAATATTTTGAAAAGAAAATTCCCGTTAGTGTGATAAATAGTATGCAGATATGTTCCTAAAGCTATGACGGTGCTCAACAATCAGTATTTAAGAACCCAAATAGAAGTAATGCCGCATTAAATAGTGATGAACAACAACAAATGATATTTATGTAAATAAATGCGAAGGAGTCACCCGAGAAAGGACGAGATCAATGAATATTCTTTCTGACAATTGAGAATCATGGATAACCTTTGAGTGTCCGAGGTATTCTTGAATACAGTGGAAAAGTATAAGCAAGAATCTTAGTGAAAATGTTATTTTTGTGTGCTTGTGATGAGACCAGATTCTCTCTCTCTAAAGTCAAAGTATTTTTTACAAAATGAATATTTCATGCCCCTTATCATTGTGTCTCTTTCTATTTATATGGAACATATTCCTAGAAATTCTAATAGTACAAGTGTAGAGAATATCTACTAGAATATTCTCTTTCATGTTCTATCTTGAAACTAGCCGTTATAACTCTATCAAGGGTACACGACCTCGGCCTCGATTATTGACGACTCCTCGACTTCAATCTTTTTTGACTCTTTGACCACGACCTTCGTTGTTGATTAGATCACTTCGACTCGTGGCGGCCTAGGAATGTTTCACCTATGCCATTTTGACTTATATTCTAGAGAGATTTTGACCCATACAGTTAGTCCCTCCGCTTATTGAGGCCGACTTCGCGGACATGTTCAATGACCAAATCGTGTTGTTGGTGGTCGGGCTGATCAAACGGACTACACAGGTTATGGTTATTGTGGCGAGCAAGTGACGTAGCCCTCTATGAGCCGCACATTTCAAATGCTTCAATTTTTTTGGGTGATTTGTTGGCGTTATGTTGTCCACAGGCTAGGATGACATCATGACGTCATGCGTCATTATGACACATATTCCCGATGCGTTGCTTTGTTTCATGTGTGACCTTTGATTGGACCTGCCACTTCGGTTCTTGCGTAAATTATGATGAAATGTTTTCGGTTTCGGTGCCATAATCCTTATAAATAGAGGTCTTCGAATACGATTATGGAGTTTAAACCCTTTAACGTTTCGAAACACCATACCTTTTTCTTGCTCTCTTCTTTTCTGAATTTCTTCTCTATTTTAGTGACCTATATTATTCTTCATCGCCTCTCGTTTGTTACTTTCCTTCACTATGTCGAATTATGTCTAACACATCTTAATGCTAGCAAGAGGAGTCGTGTTGCTCCTTTGGGACTGGTGTTTCCCTCCCATGGGAAAGCGTTTCTGCCACCGTTAAGTATGACATTTTTTCATCGGTAGGGAAAATAATCCCATGTAACCCTGATTCCAGATCCGATTTCACCAAATCTCTAGAGTCCCCGCCTAGAGCTTTTCGATCAGTGATGACGATAAAAGAATTAATGGAGATTACAGCCAGATTCGGCCTTCCCAATTATATTGAGTTGATCCCGGCCGGAGGGGACGCGGTACAGGTCCACCATCCTGGGTATTGTGACCTATATGCCTATCCTTTCCAAGTTGGTTATTCTTTCCCCCTCCTTCCACTGGTGAAATACTTCTGTCGCCACTATGGTGTTTGTCCTTCTCAGCTCGCGTCGTACGTTTATAAAATTATAAAGATGCTCGCAAAGTTTGCCGAGCTGGCCGGGCTTGAATTGACTCTACGTCACTTAATATATCTATTCGCCCCTAATTTTTATAGGGGAACGATGCTAAACCTTTGCCACCGAGGAGGCAAATGTTTGGTGGTGGAGATGGATGAAGACGTCGTGGCCAATGTCATGGCTTTCCTGAGGCTTGGAACTATATTCGTAAGTGCCTGATTTCTCTCCCGTGTTCGGTCCTGAATTCTGACTTCTCACCTTCTTATTTTACAAACAAGATCTTGCCTCTTGCTTTGGACGCTCATATTTCTGATTGGGTCTCCGTGATTGGCCAAGTTTTTTCAAGAAATTCGGGCCGACCCTCCCTTTAGATCATGTTGTAACCACCAGGTCGTCGGTCTCAACTTCTACTACCGTAGTTTGGGAGCCCGTATCCTTTTTACCTTCAACTCCTTCTCCTCAACTCTACTCGTTAGTTGATGAGGACGACGTCTCTCTTGATGACGGTGGTTTAATGCCTCGTATGAGGAGAGCCGTGGATACAGGGGGAGAAGGGCCATCGATTGTTGTTGTGGGAGGTTGTTGAGGCATTATATGGGAGGCAGTGTCGATCGCTTGTTGGATGGTTCGGGCTGGGGGAGGCTCGGTTGTTGGGAACGGATTTGGTACACGATGCCTTGGACATGGTCAAGATTATTCAGAATCGACTTTACACAACTCAGTTTAGGCAGAAAAGTTATGCCGACCGTAGAGTTCGTGATGTTGCATTCATGGTCGAAGAGAGGGTATTACTCCGAATTTCACTCATAAAGGGTGTGATGAGTTTTGGGAAGAAGAGCAAGTTGAGCCCTAGATATATCTGACCTTTTGAGATTCTTTAGAGAGTGGGTGATGTGGCCTACAAGATCGCATTGCCACCTAGTTTATCAGTAGTCCATCCCGTGTTCCATGTGTCTATGCTCCAGATGTATCATGGTGATCCATCCCATGTGTTAAATTTCATCTCAGTCCAATTGGACAAGGATTTGACTTATGAGGAGGAGTCGGTGGCTATTCTAGCCCGGGCAGGTTCGATAGTTAAGGTCTAAGGGTTATCCTTCAGTTTGAGTGTAGTGAAGAGGTTAGCTAGCCGAGGTAGCCACTTGGGAGTCTGAGTTGGATATGCGGAGTAGATATCCGCACCTTTTTCGCCAGTTCAAGTACTTCTCTATGTCCGTTCAAGGACGAACGATTGTTTTAGAGATGGAGAATGTGATGACCCACCATAATTCTATATTTCAAAACCTCAAATAGCTCCTTTTTGCCTTTCTCAATTTGCGTGCATGATCCGTGTCTTTTTTCGGAAGGCTTTTATGTGAAAATTGATTAAAATGTGAATTTGTACCTTAAAAATCTATTTGAGTTGACTTCGGTCAACGTTTTGAGCAAACAAACTTGGATCTGTATTTTGACAGTCCCAGTAGGTCCGTATCGTGATTTGGGCTTGGGCGTATGGCCGAAATTGGTTTCAGAGGTCCCTAGATCGCGTTATCGTATTTTTATAAAAAATTTGAAGTTTAAAGGTCTAAAGGGTTTAAGGATTTGACTAAAGTTTGAATTTTTTGCTACCAGGTCCGGATTTTGGTTCCGGAGCTTGGCATAGGTTCATTACTATATTTATGACTTGTCTGCAAAATTTGGTATAAAACGGATTTGGTTTGATGTGATTCGAACATCCGGTTGTTAAAATAGAAATTCTTGAGTTTAATTGAAAATTTCATTTGATTTGGTGTCTGATTCGTAGTTCCAGGTGTTATTTTGGTATTTTGATCTCGCGCGCGAGTTCGTATGGTATTTTTGGACTTGTGTGCATGTTTGGTTTGGAGCCCTGAGAGCTCAGGTGAGTTTCTGATAGGCTTCAGAGTGGTTTAGACTTAAGAAAATAGCTGGTGCTCTACTATTTCTGGTGCAGGCCTCAGTCCTTGCAATTGAGAGATCTGGCTTCGCTTTTGCGATATGGCAATCTCCCTATCAGGTTCGTATTTGCGAGTTACTTCCTCGCATTTGCGAAGAATAGCTGGGCACCAATGGTTCGCATTTGCGAACAATTACTTCATAATTGCGAAGTGGGGCTAGGGGAGCAGCGTTCACATTTGCGATCAAAATGATCTCAATTGCGAGGAGTCCAAGTAGGCATTTGCGAACAAACCATCGCAATTGCGATGGCAACAGAAGTGTAAGACCTTCGCATTTGCGAAGGGTTTTTCGCATTTGCGGGGTTCGCAATTACGGACCTTAGGTCATAATTGCGACATCTGCGCTTGGACTTAAGCTGAGTTAGATGGTATTTTTCTCATTCTTTCAAAATTTTAACCCTAAAAACCTTAGAGGCAATTTTTTCAAGGTATCTTCTTCCCCAATTCATTGGTAAGTTATTCTAACCTACTTTCTTTCAATTACCAATTACATTTCACAAAGTTTTAACCTTAAATCTATGATTTTCATGGTAGAAATTAGGGATTTTTGTAAAATTGAAATTTAGAACTCAAATTGAGGTCGGATATCGAAACAAATTACATAATCAGGCTCGGGGGTGAATGGGTACTCGAGTTTTGGTCCGAATTTCGGGTTTAAACCAAGCGAGATCGGGAGTTGACTTTTGTTGACTTTTTTAATAATGAACTAAATTGAACCTCTTTCATTCTTGGGTAGTTCCTAAGGCTTATTTTGAATCGTTTGGTTAATAATTTGCTAGATTTGGTTGGTTCGGAGGCTTGTTCGAAATGCAAAGTCGTGGTTGAGCTTTGAGTCAATTTTGGCGCGAGGTAAGTATCGTGGTTAACCTTAACTTGGGGGATTAGGGTTTGTTTGTATACTTGCTACATGTTTAAAAGTTGGGTATAACGTATATGTGAGGTGACAAGTACTTATGCGTTGTTGTTGGGTTATAGCATGCGGGTGGGACTTGTTTCTTGTAATTTATTTCCTTCTTTGATTATGATATCCATGCTTAGACTAGTTATTACTTAATTGATCGTTCTTTCTGCATTTATGGACTATTTGTGATAATTGGGTATTTTTGGAAGTTGAGGTTTGGTTTTTGGAACCGTTATTCACGTAAGGTTTATTCTTGCTTATTCTATCTCACAAATGTTATATATTCATCATTGCTACATTGTAAGGGAGAGTGTTAAAGCATGAAGGGTGATGTCGTGCCAATTATTATTTCATTTATTGATTTATACATAGTGAGGAAGAGAGTTAAAGCGCGAAGGGTGATGCCGTGTCGTATTTATCGTTTCATGATGAAATTGAGAGTAAAAGCACGTAAGGGTGATGCCGTGCAGTCTTTATTAATTATGTTTATTCGTTTACATTAGTTGAATGCTTATGGACTGTTTCATGTTGTCATTTCCTGTTGTAGTTACCATATCTTGTACCCCCCTTTCGCATGTCCCCTCCCACTAGTATGTGTTTAACCTCTATTTGTTGCTATCTTGCATATATATCCTCATATGTACAAATTTAAATACGTGGGTTTCCTGTCATAGCCTCGTCACTACCTCGTCGAGGTTAAACTCGACACTTATAGAGTACATTGGATCGGTTGTACTCATACTACACTTTGCACTTCTTGTGCAGATTTTGGTACTGGTCCTAGCTGTCCGTGAGGCGCATCAGCTTGGATTAGCTAATTTGGAGACTCGAGGTAGATCGACTGGCGTCCACAGACCTTGAAGTCCCCTTCCTCTTTCCTTATTTATTGTTCATTTCACTCAAGACGGTTGTATTTATTTCATACTCTATTTGTAGAACCTCTAAAAGCTCGTGTACTTGTGACTTCAGATCCGGGTTGTATTAGATATTGGGTTATTATGCTATTTCGTACTTTATTTTACGTCATTTCTGTTTAATTGGCAAAAGGATTATTTTAACGTTGGCTTGCCTAGAGAGTGAAATGTTAGTCGTCCTCACGATTCCGAAGGTAAGAAATTTCGGGTCGTGATTGTTTGACCAAAAGATATTAAACCCTTTGACTAAACTAATCTTATGATTAGAAGAAGGGTGAATCTCAGTTAAGAATAACAAAATCTAGATCAAGCAATAAAGAAATAAACGAGATGGATGATGTTAGCTAATATGTTGGAATCAATTAAATGTTCATAAATGTGACAGCTTAAAGGCACAATCAATCTAAATAAATGCGATCGGCGTAGAAAGTAAATAAGTATGAGATGATTGAGGAATCTTTGGATCTTCTCAATCGTATAATGATGTTTATTTTTTTTGGTTGTGCAATCAATGAACAAGGTTGCTTTGGTATTTACTCTCAGATGAATCTTTTACAAAGTGTTCTTTTGTCTTTTGCCTGGATCCCCTCCTTCTTTACTAACTCTTCCTATTTATACGGAAAAATCTCCAAAAAAACCCTAAAAAGTACAACATAAAGAATATTCGAAAAGAATATTCTTACTGTCTCTTAAGTTTACACTACCGTTGACATCTTATCTCGACTGACCGCTCTTGGTCGTCGTCCTTCATCACGATGACCATCAGACATTGCGTCATGATAACCTCATTCCTCGTCCTATTCGGTAACTGTCGTGGTTGCCAAATTTGGACCCACACAGTTAGTCCCTCCGCTTGTTGAGGTCGTGGCCTTGTACGTCTTTGATAAATAGACATCCCCTATACCCGCGGAGAAATTTGGCTGTTGAATTACACCAGTTTGACCAGGAAAGAAAGAGCGGTGCATTCCACAGTATCCTGGACAATGTAGCTTATCGGGAAATGACGTCACTCCCACGTGCGTCATCATTACGCATCTTTCTGAGACAGAGACTGATTGCTTGCCACTTTGGTTTTGGTGCCATTGGCAGCCTTCCGCTTCGATTCTATAGTCGTCTTCTTTGTTCGAAAAATGCTCAGTGGAAAGGGATGCTAGTCGGCTCGGCGAAGTTGTAGCCCAAAAAAAGAAGATCCAGAGTGATTCCTCACCTATCCTGTCAGGGGCCCAGTGGAACGCTCGAGTATAGATTCCCTATGCTCATGTAAACGGCCGGGGCCGGCCGACCCGTAGATCTAAAAGGATCCAGACATAGGCCTGACCGGATATCGTTTGTCCACAAACAAAACAAAAACAAAGTTGGTTTTTAGTAGTAGTTCGTGAGACCTCGAATTCCCACATTCCAGCGTGCATTATGCCAACATGTCCCACCACCAACTCTAGCTGAGAAGTTGAGTCACCCTTCTTTTTTTTTTCTTTCAGAAATAGAATAGAATAAAGAATGAGATAGTCTATATCCTGTATCGATCATAGGATCTAGCGCCACCCAAACCTATACATAGGTGAAGGTTTTGTTTTTTCAAGAACTTTTAGCCATTTCCTTTCTTGTGTATGCATTGTCTTCTTTGGTCATATATTCTTAGGTTTTCAGCTCTGTTTTCGTGATTTTTCTTCTCATCTTTTCCATTCATCATTCTTTGTTTTGCGTTTTACCAACATAACTTCTGCCATCAAGATGTCCAGAATGCATCGGTCACATAAAGAAATTTCTGACGCCACCTTGTTATCCATGACACCTCCTTCTGGTGGGGAGGATGTGGCAGTGGAGGAAGGGGACAACTTTCCTACTGTAGAGGAGATACTTGAGAGTATGTCCCGGAATGATTTTCACAAAGAACCTATCTCTTCCCCCGTTCCGGTGGTATCTGAGACTGAGCAAGCTCATATAGATGACCTTCAGTCTACGTACAACATTCCTCCCTATGTTGAGATGGTTCCAGCTAGGAGGGACCTCGTGGAGGTCCATAGACTGGGATATTGTGATTTTTACGTATATCCCTTTGTGATCGGCCACACCCTACCTCTTCTTCTGTTGGCGGAGGAATTCTGTCAGTTCTATAAGGTCTGCCCGACGCAACTATCTCTGTATATGTATAAGATTTTTCTAGTATTGACGAAGTATGCGGAATTGGCGGGGTGTGAAGTTGGCCTTCATCACCTTTTACATTTGTTTTCTTCGAGTTTTCACAGGGGCACTATGATACACTTGAGGCATCGTGGGACTAGAGGGCTGGTGGTCGGAACGGACGATCGGGAAAGTCCTAAATTTTGGTAGAAATACTTCTTCATTAGAACCGAGCACCTGGTGTCGGACCCCGCTGGATTCCTAGAGCGGTGGAATCATAACCGTAGGTGTTGGTACTCGTTGTTTACTTTCTTTCTTTTCAATTTTGTACTTATTTCTAACTTTCTTGTGTAGCTGTGAGGCGTACACCTCGTCCCATTGTCGGTATTAAGGATTGGGTAGCCCACGCACTACCTTACGTGGCGAGGACTCGAGATTGGCCCGCTTTTGTCAAACGCTTTGGGCCGAAGGTTCCATCCGGTAAGTGTCCCATTTGTTTTAACCTTTAACTGTTTGTTGTCGTTTATTGATATGACATCTTTGTGATGATAAGTCGCCGGGCTTCCAAGAAGAAGGCCCCAGTCCAGACATTCCGCAAGGCCATCACATCAGCAGGGATGTAATTCGCGTTGGCTGAGTCCGTTCGAGGAGACCGTGCTCGATCTGTACCGGCTAGAGACTCTTCTCGTGACATCATTGTACAAGATGCGATCTCTTCTCGACCCATCTATCACCTCATGGATGAGCCCTCCAATGGGGATGAATCTCCGTCGAGGAAAAGGAGGAGGGTGGAGCTTGGGAAGGTTGTTGCCACTGATACTGTAAAGAATAGAACTGGAGCATCAGAGGCGGCATTTAGGTCGGGCACATGTGCCGTTTTTATGGCACACACCATTTTGGTAGGGAGGTCCCCCAAGGACAAAGGGATATATCAAGGCGGGGGATCTGTACGATCCGTCGAGGGTGGTGCATCGTCTATCGTCGGAGGGGGCGGAGTTGAGCATGTTGAGGATGACGGTTCAGGTTCGGATGTTGATCCAGAAGATGTACGAGCTTACTTGGAGCGTCATACTTGTGTAGAAGTGAGGACAGAAGGTCCTGATCGACACATAGTCGTTCCTGTGGATTACGACTTGTTGTCAAACCGCGAGCAGGTGGCATCGGCGTTCGCCCCTTTATGCGCTGCTTCCGAGAGTGTGTCACTTAAGGCGATGAGCGACATAGATCTATCACGTAGCATTTCCGGCATGGCTCTACGGTTAAATGTTTCTCTTTTTTCTTTTCGTTTTTGGATTTGTTTTATGTCCTTAACCCACTCTTTGTTTTGAACTTGCTTTGCATACTAGACCCTCATCATGGAGATTGATCGTGAATGTAGGGATAGGTGGAGGACGAACATTCTTGGGAAGATGACCTCCAAATATAAGGAGTATCGCACCAAACATCATGCGTTGGCCGATCTCTTTACTCAGGACAGCGACTTTCAGATATTCTGTGACGGGCTCAAGCAAAAGGAGAATCAATTGGCGCAAAAGGTCGAAGTGCTGAGAGAGCGAGATGAAGACCTGATGAAGGCCATCGCCCGTTGTAGTGAACTTGAGGCGGCTCTTAAGGCCAAGGAAGATGAACTCGAGCTGAGTAAGGGGGTGATGGCCGAGAATGCCGACCTCCAAGTGCAGATAGCGAACTTAACTGCTGAGCTTGACAAGAGGGCGGTAGAGGAGGTCGACCTTAGGGACTAGTTAAGTACTAAGGCTGATGGATTGGCTCATGCTGAAAGGGATAGGGCGACTTCCATCTCTAAGGTAGCGGCTCTTGAAGGCGCCCTTCGTGTTTGTAGATCAGAATGGGACAAGGAGTTGGAGATGTTTGTGCTTAATGTGGTGATATTTGAGAGACGTATCCAAGATCTGGAGGCGGAGTTGTCCGTGTTAAGAGAACAAGTTATCGCATTGAAGGAGGATGATGTGTGACGGCAGTCGCAACCCTCTACATCTCATGCTTTGGCCGACCCTATCGTGCCACGAGATTTGTATGAGATGTGGTTTCATGCCGAAGCTCAGCTTGATGTGTATAAGTCTCTTGATGTTGATGGGAGGATGTCTGAGGTAGAACATCGGGATGTGCGTGTCAAAGCACGTGCATCTCATGAGGCATGCGGATATGACCCCAACATGCCTGGCGGAGACGATGTGGACAAGCTCGCCTCCGATTCTTGGTACAATGAGGTGTATGCCACAGGGGATGATGTGGCGTAGGATTTGGTTGTATTTATTTTTGTTTTTCTATTTTTGTGGGGGAATCCTTAAGCCCTTTTGTAAAAAAGACTCTTGTAATATATTAGCTATAATGGAACAATTTTTTTTTGTTATGTACCTCTGAACTATTTTTTTGTTGTTGGTTATTTGGCGATGGCCTTTGCCGTAGGGGTGTTATTTCGAGTTAATGTCGAAATGTTAACCCATTGTGTTTCGAGCAAGGTCGGTCCCTTGCCCTTGGTGACATCTTTTGCCGTAAGGGTGTTATTTCGAGTTAATGCCGAAATGTTAACCCGTTACATTTTGAGCAATGTCTGACCCTTGTTTTTGGCGACGACTTTTGTCGTATGGGTGTTATTTCAAGTTAATGTCGAAATGTTAACCCGTTGCATTTCGAGCAAGGTCTAACCTTTATTTTTGGCAACGACTTTTGCCGTATGGGTGTTATTTTGAGTTAATGTCGAAATGTTAACCCGTCATGGTTCGAGCGATGTCAAACTCTTTTCTTTGGCGACGACTTTTGCCGTATAGGTGTTATTTCGAGTTAATGTCTAAATGTTAATCCGTCGTGGTTCGAGCGGTGTCGAACTCTTTTCTTTGGTGATGGCCTTAGCCGTATGGGTGTTATTTCAAGTTAATGTCGAAATGTTAACCCGTCGTGGTTCGAGTGATATCGAACTCTTTTATTTGGTGATGGCCTTAGTCGTAGGGGTGTTATTTCGAGTTAATGTCGAAATGTTAACCCGTCGTGGTTCGAGCGATATCGAATTCTTTTCTTTGGTGATGGCCTTAGCTGTAGGGGTGTTATTTTGAGTTAATGTCGAAATGTTAACCCGTCGTGGTTCGCGCAACGTCGAACTCCTTTCTTGTGAAAGATCGTTGGAGAGATGTTTTATTTCATTTACCGGAGTATTGTACATGTCGCTTTCATTCGTACGTTGCAGATACACGTCGATTTTATTCATACATTGGAGATACATGTCGGTTCATTCATACATTGCAGATACATGTCAATTTCATTCATACATTGCAGATACATGTTGGTTTTGTTCATACATTAGAGATACATATCGATTTCATTCATACATGAAGTTTTCATTCATACATTGGAGATATATTTCGGTTTTGTTCATACATTGGAGATACGTGTCGATTCATACATTGAAGTTCCTTTGTATCTATTCCCTTCATTGCTCGACCTAGGATGCCATCGGCAAGCCGGGCTATGAACTATGCTCTAAACTTCAAGACGTCACCCTCATCGCCTCGTTAAAAATCTCCCCGAGAAAACTGGATTGGGACAAAAGCCGGGTGAGGGAAAAAGAGTAAGACTTGGGTTGCGTCGTTTTTCAGAAGTGGAAGTATTTGAGATGGGCGACATTCCAGTTGTTTTGTAGTAGTTTTCCTTCCATTGTTTCTTGTTGGAATGCTCCTTTGCTTGTTGTTGTTGTGATTTTATATGGCGTCCCAGTTGATTCCCAATTTTCCTTCATTTGGGTCTTTGGTTGCTTGTGTTTTGGCCTTGAGGACGTAGTCCCCGACTTTGAGTGGTCGTATTTTGGCCTTCTTGTTGTAGTACCTTTCTGCTTGTTGTTTTTGGGATACCATCCTTGCGTGAGCCATATCCCTCTGTTCTTCCACTTCGTCCAGGTCTTGTATTCTGTTTTCGTCATTGTTTGGTCCACTCTCATTGGAGTATCTCAGGCTATGTTCGCCGACCTCAACGGATATAACGACATCGGTCCCGTAGACTAATGAATATGGCATTTCACCTGTGTAGGTTTTTGGTGTGGTGCGGTAGGCCCATAACACCTCTGGTAGCAGTTCCGTCCATAGCCCTTTGGCGTCCTTGAGTTTTTTCTTTAGTATATTCAATATTGTTTTGTTGGAGAATTCTGCTTAACTGTTGCCAGCGGGATGATATGGCGTGGAGAGTATCCACTTGATACACCCTTTTCTAAGAACTCGGTCGTCTTTTTCCTGATGAACTGAGGTCCATTGTCACGGCTGATTTCTTTGGGGATTGTGAGCATGTGATTTTTGCCCCATCTGAAATACTCCTATAAAATCCCAAGAAAAATAGATTTTTGTTAATTATTGGCCATTTTAGGAATTTCTGTAGAATATTTTGAATTATTTGCTTTTTTCTGTGCATGTTTAATTTATTTAAATCATGAAAAAAATACCAAAATATCATGTATTGCATTTAGGATTTGTTTTTAGATTTTTAGAATTAATTAGTAATTATTTGTTTTATAAAGTTTGAAAAACAATCACAAAAAATAGCTCATTTTATATTTTTATCTTTTAATTCTTAGTTTATTGATTTTTGTCTTTTAAATCTAGAGTTAAGCGATGTTTACAATTTTTATAATTAATTAATTAATTAGTTTAATTTCACATTTTAGGTAATTTAGGATTTTTAATTTAAAAAAAGGACATAGAAAGAAAAAGAAAAGATTTTGAAAATAAAAGAAGGGGGGTATTAATTTTCCGGAATTGGGTCTCCAAACCAGCCCAAATTATCTCCCAAAACCCGGCCAAATCCATCCCAGAACCCAAGCCCAACACCAACTAACCCGGTCCAGCCCCGTTCAATCCCAAACGACCCCATTTTGGTCACACCACATCACAGCCGTTGGATTTTAATCATCCAACGGCTCGGAACTGAACTATCCCTTAATATTTAACTGTCCGAAAGAGAGTCTACCCCCCAAACCAAACCTCTCACTCTCCATCTCTCTGAAGATAACACCAAAGCCTAGCCGCCCATGAACCCCACGCCGCCTCCACCATGAACCACCACCGGAAATTGCCTCACGGCGGTTCTGGTGGTCCAATCGCCCCCAAAATGATACCATGAACTCCCATTCACATACATATTCCAAATATCTACTCCTTTTTCTTCAAATCATCCCCAGCCTTTTCGAATTAAATCGAAAAACTCAGTCAGGACCCTACCTTCTCCAAATCGCTTCAAACTCACACCCTAGGACCCTTACCCCTCTCTAAGCCCCAAACCAGCTTTAACCCCTTTCGAATCAGCCTTGAGTGCCTCGAATTTTAAATCTGGTAATTCCGAAGAACTATAATTTTCCTCTTCTTCGTTTCCTGGTCTGCGGTTGGTCGAATGGACTTAAAACCTCCATTAGTTGACTGTTCTTGTTAAGAAGAGTCGATTAATGGTACTCAAAGTCCATTTCGGAGGATTTTTGGACGGGTTTTCCAATTTGACTTAATTCCGGAACAATTTAGGTAAATATTCTTTTTTTGTTTATTTAAATCTTATCTTTGTTTGTTTTCTGCATGTTCATGTTTTTGTTTGTTTAGACAGCATATTTAGATTTCTTCTCTTTTTCCTCTTGTGACTGTTAATTGTTTTCGATCATCCGTTTTAATTAAAGCATGTTTAATTTGTTTAAAGTTCAGGCTCATTTAGGTTTTTTGTTGAATTGTTATTTTATTTTGTTTTTATGTCCATAGCTGCATGTTCATCTGATTGCTAGTTTTTGATTAGTTGTTTAATCAGTAATTGGTTAAGTTTCTATGCCTGAATTACATGAGTTAAGTCTAAATAGGGTTTCAATAAACTAGTTTCCTTGGTTCTGTTCTTTCTGCTAGTTTTAAAATTAGATTTTTTGTGTTTGATCGGTTAGCCTGCTGATCTGTATGCTGGATTAGTTTAAATTCTAGGGTTTCTTTATGATTGCTGTAGTTAGCTAGGAAGAACAGTTTTAATAAAGATAGGCTGATTCAAATTCAATTGACAATAGTTTTTTCTAACTTTCCACTGTTCTATTAACATTTGCTGCATCTTTTGATTTGTTTCAAGTTATTTGCCCTGATGTGAAGATCAGGAGAAACTTTAGGGACCCGTTTGAACCATGAAAGTTTAGGTTTAGGCTTGAAATAAGTAATAAACTAAAGGGTAAAAAGGGGTTTTCACTTGGGCTGAAAATCAGATATTTCTAGAAAAGTGTACAACTATCCTAGCTGTTAAAAAATGTGCTGAAATATAGGACAATTGTACCAAGGGCTATTAAAAAGGATTGTACTATTAGGATAAGGAATATGCTAAAAGATGCCCTCACCTTTGGCCGCCTATATATAGTCTCTATCTTTCTGAAAAAAACATATTGGAGAAAGACATTTTCAGCAATAATTTACTGCAAAAAGAATCACTTCTTCCTCTTCTGAAAAGTTCAAGTTTTCAGAACTTTTAGAAAAACTTTTTCTCTTTGGATTTTAAAAAAGGCTGAAAATGACTTGAAGTAAGCCATTCTTTCTGGGTTCTTTTGGTTGAAAGTTTTGAGTTTTCAAAGGCTGCACTTAGCTTGTTGGGATATTTTCTGTTGCTGCTGCTCCCTCTCTTTGGAACTTCAGTTTTGTTCTAGTGACTTCCATTTAGTCTCTCTTATTGAATCATCTTTAGGTATGTAACCCTATTCTAACTATGAGATGAACCTATTTGTGCAAACCTGAAGTTCTTCATGAATATGTGTATGGTTGAGGGCAATGTGTGTTTATTTCTGTCAAGCTTGTTTGGTATTTTGGTATGCACTGCAACAGTATAAAAAATAATATTAAAACTGGTATCAATAGCCTTGATTCATAATAAGACACTTAGTTGAGATTGTTGTTTATGCTTCTTTTAAGTAGTATTTTTCTCTTCCTCCATCTGATTTCCTCACTTGAATATCTTTTTCTATTCTTTTCTTATTATTTGGTCTTGAGCTATAACCTGTTGGTTCAGCCACCAGTTGGTTGAATCAGTTGATTTAGAAGCTCTAAAGTGGGATTTATATGTTAACAAAAGAAGATGAAGCTACTATGGACAAAGCTATGTTCAAAAGAGGTAGGAATTTTCTACTAGTATACAAATCTATAATAGTTTAGTTCGAGATTTGGTCAGTCAATTAGTGTTAGGTTAGCTTATCATTTAGAATATTTGTTTCAAGAAGGCAGTGGCATGAATTAACAGTTTGTCATTGGTGTAAAGTTTGTCTTTCAATACTAGGAGTTTTGCAATAATTAGACTGTCTAAGTGTTTGGTTAAACAAGTTCTATGTGTAAATTCGAACTTACATTTCACAGGCTGGGTTGCAATTCATGCTCTTAAGTGTGTGTTCTTGGTAAATTTAAGGTATAATTTTGTGAACAACATTTATTTAATTAAGGCGTCTCTTGCTGGATGTTTTAAAGGTTTGAGTGTTTGGTTTGGACTTGGTTAAGGTTCAAGTCAAGGTAGCCTGTTGAAAGTTGTGTTTGGGCTACCCTTATTTGAGTTCACTCTTTGCCTTTGAGGCTCAACTTCAGGCCCAAATGGCCTTTGAGCTCCTGTTCCATTTCCTCAAGCATGACAAATGTTCTCTTGTCTAGAGTTGGGCTGGAATCGGCCTAATTAAAACAATGAATTTGATTTCTCATTGTATGTTCCTATGAATAATTAGTTGTACATTTTGAATCCAGCTATGTATAGTTCAGGTTTACAGATAGTGTGTATTATGATTGGCATTCAATTTTGCGATTGTGAATCTGAATCTCTTTAATTCGAAAGGAAAGCTCATTCGTAGTTCTTGATTTATGTATATACCATGGCTAAAAAATGCAAAGAGGTGGATAGGCCCAGCCGGTGCCAATGCATAACTAGGCCCGCCTAGAATTTAAGCCCAATGTGGATTGTTTGTCTCCGGATCAACAATTGTATTTTTAGGCTTCTAACTTCTGGGCCAATTGTGAGCCCAAATTTCAGCTTTCGAAGCTGATTCAATAGCGGGCTGTTGTTGGCCCATCTTCCTTGTCCCAAAACTTTTTTAAAAACCTTTCATAATCAGTTAGCCCTTTTTAAGCTTAATTAATTTCAAATAGGAATATCCTAGATGGCCTTAATTAATAAGTTTTTTCTTCCAAAACCATTTGAGGTGTGCCATGTTCTAAAACCCATAACATATGGCCCTCACAACTTTAATTAAAATTTGTGAATTTGAGGTGTGCTATGATAAACAAAAGCCCTAAGTCCATGACTCTCGTATAATTAGTAATAACTCTTTAATATCGAGGTGTGCCATTATTAAATTTTCCATGGCCCTCGCAAACCTCTTATTAATTTGAACCATCATAGTTTGCTTTAGGCCTGATTTAGATTAGTATTGCGATTATATATACGTTCGCGTAATATGATTGCAAATTTAACTCTAAAAAGACTTGAGGGATGCGTCTGCGCAACTTCAATCAAACTTTCTTAATAAATCAACAAAAGCTATATTAATCGTGGACGCGTTCGCGCGACATGATTTTGACGCGCCAAAAAAAGAGAGTATACGTACGCGTAACTCAATTCTTTAATTACGCATAATTTAAGTGATTTAAGAGCGGTAAAAAGATAAATGCACATAGGTCCTAAAAATGAGTAGTTAAACAATTTAAGCCAAGTAGTAATCACTAAGTGACCGTGCTAGAACCACAGAACCCGTGAATGCCTAACACCTTCTCCCGGGTTAACAGAATTCCTTATCTAGATTTTCTGGTTCACAGACTTTAAAAAATAAATATTTTCTCGATTTGGGATTTTAAAATAAACCGGTGACTTGGGACACCAAATAAAATATTCCAAATGGCGACTCTGAATTGAATAAATAATCTCATTTCGAATAATGTCACTTAAAGTGGAAAAACTTCCTTATATTACCCTTGGGGTGTAAAAAGGAGGTGTAACAGCTCTGGCGACTCTGCTGGGGACCGAACCCATAATCTTTGGTTCAGGGTTCAAGAATTCGAGCTTGTTAATGTAACTTTTATTTGGCTTTATTGTTGATATTACTGTATTTTGTGGACTGAATATGCTAATTGCCATTTACCTCTTTGATATTACTTGAACTATATTTAAATGTCTTTTTACGCCTCCCCTCTGAGTCTTCTAAGAAACGATGCTCACGTTCGCGTGACCCACTTTTCTGTTAGAGTTATACCAAATAGGACGGGGCTGGTCAAGCAACAAAGCCGGGCAGACTTTAGTGCTCCCGGTACGTTGCCCCCTCCTCGACTCGAGTATGTCCGCTCGGGTAAGCCAGGTCTAGAACACAAACCCCAGGTTTTAAACCTAGAATAACGCAAACTCATGCCGGATCCCTAGTAGGAACGATTATTTGCATCACGTGTATTTGACCTTGGGGAATCAACACAGGGGTTGGGTTTGTCTAGTACAGGGGTACTCGAAAATAAAGACCATCTTGATGTATCCTACGTGCTATGTGAATATTTATTTATTTCGGATTGCATGTTGACTGGATAGGAAGAGGAAGTAAAGAGAAAAACCAAGAGTGAGATAGGACAGAGAATTTACCCGATTTTGGAAAAAATCCAGGTATTTGAAAAACGCCTCGAAACTCTGCCAAAATTTTTTTTTGATAAAAAAAGAAGGGAAAAAGTGCTTAAAAAAAGTGAGTCGAATATCATTTTTTTATGCCAAAATTAACCAAACTACGCAGGTCTGATTCTCACCGGATGTGGGATACGTAGGCAACCCATATAAGGTTCGGCCTCATTTTTTACAAAAAATAAATAGTCGAGTAAAGTGTAGTTTAGGGCTTTGGTCAAAAGAATAAGCCTACCCAGCTTCGGTTGTATTTTAAGTCGTTCTTACCGGAATAGCCTTAGATTACCTTTCAATAGTCGAAAGGCTATTATCGGGAAGAACGGGCAATTCTATCTAAAAGGTGTCTTTTCCAGTAAAATACTTACCCCCGGCCACAAAATTTGTTTGGAATTGCTAAGGGGCAACGTTTGCAAAAACAACCATTTTTGCTAAAGTAGCAATAAAAGGGGTCTTTTTCCGTTGATTTTTTTACAAATTGAAAGACTTGTTTCGCAAAAAGAGTCCACAAGAGTCAACCTTAACCTTAACCCTCCGCAGGTACAAATGAATATTTTCCAAAACCCGTCACAAATGAATACTGTCCAAGACCCCTCACAAATGAATGTTGTCCAGAACCCGTCACAGTTGGTCATAAAGCAGGCTAAGCTGCAACTGCGCATGTGGTGGCATGACTTGGATAAAGACGACAAAGATTGGGTAAAAGAGCAATTAGGTTCCATTATAGACATCATGAGCGTTAAACCCCAAGAAGATTTGATCAAAGCCGTGGTGACATTTTGGGACCCCGTCCATAATGTGTTCCATTTCTCGGATTTTGAGCTCACCCCCATGCTGGAAGAAATGCCCGGGTATATTGATTTTGGCCAAGAGTTAAGAAAGCAGCAACTCATATTCCCAAGGTCTCTCTCTGTGCACAAATTCTTCGATCTTCTGAACATTAGTAAACAAATGAAGAAGGCCTATGTGAGCAAAGGATGTTGTTCTTTCTACTTCTTGCATTTCAGGTTTGGGCACTCAGCCGGGTTTGAAACATATGAAAAGGGATTGAATAACAAACAAGACAATAATACATGGAAAATTCATCATCGGTTTGCTTTCATCGTGGCATTTTTAGGAATCATGATCTTTCCAAATGCGGAAGGCACAATAGACACTCTTATGGCCAGAATTGCACAGATCCTCATTACCAAAAAAGATCACACACTTGTCCCGTTAGTGCTGGCAAATATTTACCAGGCGTTAACCTTGTGCAAATCTGGGGCTCAATTCTTCGAGGGTTGCAATATTCTTCTTCAAATGTGGATAATCGAACACCTTTGCCGTCATCCTAAGTTCATGAGATATGCCTCGGACGGGAACAATTTCATCAAGAATTATGATGAAAGGGTGGAAGACTACAAACCGCCAGAAGGAGTTGTAACTTGGGTTTCCCATTTAAGAAATCTGAAAGCAAATCAAATTGAATGGACCATAAGATGGCTTCCGATAGTAGAAGTCATATACATAACAGCCTCAAAAGGCTACTTGATGATGATGGGATTGAGGAGTATCCAACCATATGCACCACAAAGAGTTCTGAGACAACTGGGAAGATATTAGGTGATACCCGAAGATGCAGATCTAAGTACCCAAGTCATTGAATTACACCTAGAAGCAATGCTACCTGAGGCTTTATTTCAACGGGACCGAAACAGTTACCGATATCTAAAAAGTGACACCCAGGTACCAGACCCGGCTAGTGGCGAAGTTGATCCCAATTATGTTGTATGTTTTGAAAGAAGGTTTTATGTGAACAATGAACCAGAGCCTGAGCCCGAGAGTCCTGCCAAAAGACCCCATGTTCAAGCTTTTGATGATAAAATCCAGGAAAAGTTGGCCTGGGGAGAAAAGCAAAAGAAATATCAAGCCAACATTCACACTTTGCGAGAAGAGTTGAGAAATGTCACCTTCAACAATGAGCTACAAGAACGAGAGGTCGAGGGTGAAAGAAAAAGGCTGGCCCAAGAAAATGAAGCTCTCAGAGCCCAGGTTCGACAACTGAGAACCCGAGCAGAAGTAGAAAAGATGAAAGGCTCATCTACAACCTTACACAAAAGGTACATGACTGTGAAGATGATTTGCAAAAAACTGAGTCTGAGCTAGCAAAAGTACGAACAAATGTGGCCAAAAATGCAGAAGGACGGACAGCTTTCGTTCGACAGATGAAAGAAAGATATGAAAGAGGGGTCATAGATTGGGAAAATGAGCTTAACAGCCTCGAAGGCAAAATGGATAAACAAGCCAAGAGCTTCAAAGCCAAGAGAGAACAATGCTAAGCTTTTGATGGCACTGCTAGAGAGAGACATACAACATTTGCAAGAATAGAATCATGTAACCACCCGGGTCTTGGAGGCTAGATCACAGCAGATTGGGCGATTGTTGTAAGAAAAAGGCATCATCAGGGAAAAGGTTATAAGAATAGCCGACTACATTGTGATGTAATGCAATCAGTGCGAGGACATGACTAGCTCCATGTTTTTTGCCACAATGATGATCTACGTCCGCCAAATAATGGATGATCTCTATCGCCTCCAGGACGACATGGCGTAGAGGCCCGCAACAAGACCAGTTGGCATTCCTAGGGCAGATTTGGAAGCACTGATGTACTCTTGATTGTTTTCTCTTTTTCGAGTCTGTATTTTCATTTTTAAAGTATGTTTCGAGTCTGTTTGTAGTTTGAAATTCCAAGAAAAAGTATGTTTCGAGTCTTTTGTAACTCGGTAAAGTAGAAGTTTTATTAATGAAAATTTGGAAAACCCCAAAATTTGTTTCTTTACTTTTTGTATTTATTCCTTGAACTACGTGATGACTTGATTCACGCGGCGTCGTGATACGTAGAAAATCCTCATCGGATCCGGTCATGATTTATAAATAACTCAAATGAAAGAAAAACCAAAAAAAAGAAAAGAAAGAGAGCAAAAGAAAAGCGAGAAAGCAAGAAAAGAGAGGAAAGAAAAGAGAGGAAGACAAGAATAAGAGGACAAACATTAAAGAGCCAAAGTGGAAAGAAAAGAAAAGTGGAGATATAAACAAAAGCCAGGATGAAATACGCAACCGTTGCGAAATATGTAGAAACACTTTTAACTATATAGGTGCATCACACCCCAATGTGCGATTACCTATGTGTTATTTGCTTTAAACTAACCGGTTTGTTGTCTACTATTCAGTTTAAGTTCCATATTAAGGTGGTTGGTTTTGTGGTAATCTGGCTTCACATCCGTACTTTACAAGATCAAAAGAAAGTTTAGAAATGTCGTCGAAAAGTCATCTGCCAACAATTCATATCCTGGAGGATAGCCCGATCTCGGCCATCCCAACTTCCGAGTCAACAACTGCTGAGGAAAATAGAATTTTGTGTCTCCGCATGATGAAAATATGGGACACCTGGTCCAATGGCAGAGAACCACCGAGTGCGATACCTGGATTCCCTAAGTTACTTCCCAGGTCAAGTGGGACTTCCAACGTCCCAATAAGTTATCCGAACACCCCACTTGGATATCCTACCATCTCAGCCCACTTTGCTGGAACACCTTCTGAGGTTCTCCCCCAGGTGTTGATTTCAGGTGCGGTCTTCAACATATTCACTGCGCCACCTTGTTCGGCCACGACACAACCCATTTTGCCCAGGCCTAGTTTTTATCCATCATCTTTCACCTTCCAAGTACCATCCTTCCCACCGGAACCTACCCAGTTCACTACCAATGTACCCTCAGCCACCCTGGTTCGAGTTTACCGCGGGACATGAGAAAACCACAAAGAACCCTGAACAAGAGGAGATTACCCAAAAAATGAGGAGCATGAAGTAGAGTCTCAAAAATATACAGGGTTTGAGCGGGCAAAAGAGCATATCCTACACTGATCTGTGTATGTTTCCACATGTGCATTTACCCCTGGGTTTCAAAACCCCAAAGTTTGAAAAGTATGACAGGAATGGGGATCCCATAGCCCACCTCAAGAGGTACTGCAACCAATTGCGGGGATTAGGGGAAAAGAGGAGCTTCTCGTGGCTTATTTTGGAGAGAACCAGGTCGACATTGCTTCTGAATGGTACATGGATCAGGATATATCTCGTTGGTATATTTGGGATGACCTGGTTCAGAATTTTGTCAGGCAGTTTCAGTATAATATCGACATAGCCCCTGACATGAATTCTTTGTTGAATCTCAAGAAGAAGTTCTCGGAAAGCTTTCGAGAGTATGCTGTCAAATAGCACGAACAAGCGGCCAAAGTCAAGCCTCCGATGGATGAAACAGAAATGGTTAGTGTTTTTCTTCAAGCCTAAGAGGCTGATTATTTTAAGAATATGATGTCTGCGATGGGGAAACCGTTTGCCGAGGTCATCAAAATTGGTGAAATGGTCGAGAATGGTCTAAAAACAGGGCGCATATTGAGTCAATCTGCTATAAGGGCTACCTCCCAAACAATTCAAGGCGGGTTTAGAGGTGTAGTGAACCGAAAGAAGAAGGAAAAAGTGGCAATGGCTACTTCAAGTGTAAGAAAACCATGTCCACCTAGAAATTACTTCTCTACAAGCACCCCACAACATTATTATCCCCATCAAGATGCGGCCTATGCTATGGCTCCTTAGCCGTATGCAGTAATGAATGCCCAACCATACGCTAGGCCACAATAACAATTCAACCAAAACTGAGCTCCATTTCCTAGAAATCAACCTACTCACCAAGCTCAGTATAATCCCCGACCTCCAAAAATAATTTCCCCTATAATGCCCGTGCTCGGGAGCCGCCCAGGAAAACAAACTTCATACCTATTGGTGTGTCATATTCTAGCCTTTTCCCTAAATTGGTCCAAATGGGTTTGTTACAACTCGTACCCCCGAATAGGCAAAACCTAGAGTCACCTTCTTACCAACCTGGCACCCGATGTGCCTATCATTCTGGGGTGGAAGGGCATGACACTGAGAGCTGTTGGACTTTGAAAAGGGCTGTTGAAAATCTCATAGAACAAAAGAGGATAGTGCTAAAGGACGAAGACATTCCTAATGTGACCAACAACCCGTTACCGGCTCACAACAACGGACCGGTTTTTGGAATAATCTGCGAAGATAAAGAGGTTGATCCTGCCTTGAAAGCAATCATTGCAATCGCTGATGTCAAGAAAAAGCCAAAGCTGATGCAAAGCAAGAAAAATGGGAGAAGAAGAGTAAACCCACCCCTCAAAACACAGAAAAGGCAGTGGAAACCAAAGTTGAGCCAATACCCTCGAAAAATGTCGTTCTCTATGTTCCCCGGGGTCACAGGAAAGGACAAGTGACATTGATCCCTCCAAGAATGTTTGAGCTGAATAAGGGATCTAAAATGTATGTGCCTAAAGGGACCTATGTGGTACGGGGCCCAGTAATTTCACCAAAGTTGAATGAGCCCGTGGTTATTAGCCGCGCACCGCAGAGGCCCATGACAGATCCTACTGCCATCCCATGGAATTATAACAATGCAGTAGTAACCTACAAAGGAAAAAAAGTCCTGGAGAAGAAAATGAAACTAACCCGGTTGAGAAATACCTAAATCGGGAGGAAGTGAATAATGCCACGAAGAAGCGATTCTCACTCAAGAAGCCAGTTAGTGCTGAAGAAGCAGAAGAGTTCTTCAGGAAAATGAAAACTGCGGACTATGAGATAATTGACCAACTCCGAAAGTATCATGCTTAGGTCTCTTTGTTGTCTCTATTAATGAATTCAATCGAGCATTAGAAGGTGTTGATAAAAACCCTCAATGAAGCTTATGTCCCAATTGAAACCACTGATGAGCAACTGGAAAGGATGGCAGAAAAATTCTTCGCAATCAATCAGACCTCCTTCAGCAAGAATGATTTGCCCCCGGAAGGGGCCGCCTACAACAAAGCCCTCCATCTGACAGTTAAATGTGAAACATACAATGTGAAGAGAGTCATGCTAGATGGCGAGTCTGGAGTTGATATCTGTCCTCTCTCAACTTTGCAAAGAATGGAGATTGGGACTAAGAGAATTAGGCCTAACAATGTCTGTGTGCGTGCCTTTGATGGCATCAAGAGAGATACCATAGGAGAGATCGATTTGATTTTGACTATTGGTCCTATGGATTTCGAGGTGACCTTTCAGGTCCTAGAAATGGATACTTCCTACAATTTCCTCGCGCCTGGAATGCGCACGCAAATCGAGGCGACTCTAAATGAGGTCTTCAGAAGCACAAAATGGATAGGGAAACAGGTGGTGACCCTTTAGGTCATCACAAGAACAAGCCATTAGCTAAAAACCAAAATCCTAGCTAACTTACCGACACTCTTAGCTAACGTCGCTTTAGCTAGGAAAATGACCTTAGCTCAATTCCGTAGCTAATATGCTCTTAGCTAAATTTTATTAGCTAGAAAAATATGTTATCCGTTACTAATATAGCTACGGATATTTTCTTGGCACTAATCCCTCACAATCATTCGCTAGAACATGTGATAGCTAAATTCCAAGCAAACTTTGTTTGGTCAATGTTGACTTTGTAAAAACGTAGCTAGGACTTTGTCACGACCCGAATTTTCCCACCCTCGGGAGTCGTGATGGCACCTACTAGTGAAATTTAGGCAAGCCGGCTATTTGAATTATTTACCTTTTTTTTCATTTTTAATCCTTTAGCAGTTAAGGACCAACATTATATAAACAACGGAAAATTTAAAAGCGGAAGACTGAAACGTACTATATTAATAAAGGTGCCAATATCAATCCATACTTAAGCTACCCAAGACTGGTGTCACAACTTCACAGACTGTGTAGGAATACTACAACTAAAGGTCTGAAAGATTTATTACAACATTGTTTCTGAAATATATAAAAGTAACAGAATAAAAGGACAGGAGAAGATGCCAAGGCCTGCGGACGCCTGCAGGACTACCTCGAAATCTCTGACTGGACTGAAGGCAGCAACCCAAAGCTACAGTCCGAAAACTGCTGTACCGGGAACTACACACAGTGCAGAGTGTAGTATCAGCACAACCGACCCCATGTGCTGGTAAGTGCCTAGCCTAACCTCGACGAAGTAGTGACGAGGCTAGGACCAGACTACCAAATAAACCTGTGCAGTTAAATCATATAAAATAGAAAATAAAAGCAGGAATGTACAGTTAATGATGGGAGGGGGAACATGCTACGGAGAAACATCAAATAATAACAGAAGAACAACAGGTAAATATAAGGTACACCATAACTCAATTATCAACAAGAATCAGAAATCAAACAAGTGCACGACATCACCCTTTGTGCTTTTACTCTCGTCCTCACCATAAGAATCAATATAATCTGCAAGACACCACCCGTCGTGCTTTTACTCTCGTCCTCACCATAAAAATCAATATATAATGCATGACATTACCCTTCGTGCTTTTACTCTCGTCCTCACCATTAAAATCAATATAATTGGCACAGAATTGTACATCGTGCGGCACAACATCACCCTTCATGCTTTTACACTCTCTCACCAAAACAATGCACGACATCACCCTTCATGCTTTAACACACTTCCTCACCCAAACAACAATTACAAAGCAATAAGGGCAAGGGAATCAATAAATTCACAATAAAAATCCCGATAAGGGAAAAATAGTACAACGATCATATCCCGGCAAGGGAAACAATATCAACAATAATATCCCGGCAAGGAAAATAACATTAAGACAACAACATCCTAGCAAGGGAGATAAAATCATGATCCTCTTTTTTTTTTTTCACATTTACTTCACAACTCAATTCACAAGTTGGGCCAATGCTCTATAATGTTCAATTGCCAATTATACTTCCACAAATCGTTTTACAACTTGAGCCAATGCTTTTCAATATTCAAATACCAATATTTCTTCTACAAACTTTTCTCAACAATAGAAATTATCACATAAGGCAGGAACAATACAAACAGAGTCACATTAATCATAGTATAAGACTCACAGGCATGCTTGACACCAACGTTTAGATACTCGTCACCATGCCTATACATCGTCCTCAACTATTAACACATAGCAAATAAGACTCAACTCCTAATCCCTCAAGCTAAGGTTAGACCAAACACTTACCTCGATGTCAAGAATACAATTCAAGCCTCAACTACCGCTTTACCTCTTGTTTCCACCACCAACTCGCTTGTATCTAGCCACAATTTACTTAATGATATCAATAAATGCTAAATAAATCAACTCCAATTCATAAAATAAATTTTATAAAGTTTTTCCCCAAAAGTCAAAAATCAACCCTAGGTCCGCTTGGTCCAAACCTGAAATTCGAACCAAAACCCGATCACCCATTCACCCCCGAGCCCGGATATATAATTGGTTTTGGAATCCGACCTCAATTTAAGGTCTAAATCCCCAAATTTCAATATTATTAGGTTTTACCCAAAATTCCTAATTCCACCATGGAAAGCTAGATTCTAGGATGAAATCTTGTTAAAAGAAGTTAAGGAGTGAAAGAAATAAGTTAGAAATCACTTACTAGGGTTTTGGAGAAGAAAGAGTGTTTGGAAAATAGTCTCTTATATTTATAGGGTTTTGAAAAGTGAAAAATAACTGAAGGTCCCGTTTAAATATACCCCTCTTAGGCCCACTCCGTGGATCGCATAAATGGACTGCGGCCATAGAGCTCCACCACGGACCGCAAGAAATCGAGCGCGGCAGCAAAGGAATGGCCTTGCCCCATCGCGGATCACATGATTCCCACCATGATCGCGAAGTCCCCACCGCGGCCACGAAGGTTTTTCCGCGGAACGAGAGACCTGACTTCAGAGACCTGCAACTTTCTCTGAACCTGCAATTTTTTCTAAGCATAAAAATATCTCGGAACCTATCCGAAACTCACTCGAGCCCTCGGGGCTCCAAACCAAATATGCATACTAACTCCAAAATATCATATGGACTTACTCGTGCGATCAAATCGCTAAATTAACACATTTAACAACGAATTTAGAATCAAGATCAAAGAAATATCTCATAAACTCTTAAGTTCCATTTTTAACAACCGAGGGTCCGATTTATACATATTTAACATATAAGACTTGTACCAGGCTCCTGAACCAAAATATGGGCCCTATACCATCACATTCAATTGCATTTCAAATTTCCAAAACTCTAAAATTTTTAGTTAAAACATTTTCTTCAAAAATTTATTTCTCGGGGTTGGGACCTCAGAATTCAATTCCGGGCATACGCCTAAGTCCCAAAAATTTCTTACGGACCCTCAGGGACCGTCAAATCACGGGTCCAGTTCCGTTTACCCAAAATGTTGACTGAAGTCAACTTAAATTCATTTTAGAAGCAAAATTCATCCCTTTTCACAAATTTTCACAAAATAGCTTTTCAGATACACGTCCGGACTATGCACGTATATCGAGGTGAGACAAAAAGGAGGTTTTAAGGACTCATGACACTGAATGGACTTGCAACACAAGTGATGACCTTTTGGGTCACCACATTCTCCACCTCTAAAACAACTGTTCGTCCTCGAACAGATATAAGAAAGAAGTACCTGAGTCGGAGAAAAGATGGGGATAACGGCTCCGCATATCGGGCTCAGACTCCTAGGTCAATGCCTCAACAGGATGATATCTCCATTGAACACGAACAGAAGGGAAACTCTTCGATCTCAACTGACGAATCTGCCGGTCTAGAATAGCTACCAACTCCTTCTCATAGGACAAGTCCTTGTCCAACTGGACAGTGCTGAAGTCAAACACGTGGGATGGATCACCGTGATACTTCTGAAGTATGGACACATGAAACACTGGATGCATGGTTGATAAGCTCGGCGGCAACGCAAGTCTGTAAGCCACCTCTCCCACTCGATCAAGAATCTCAACATGGCCAATGAACCTAGGGCTAAGCTTGCCCCTCTTCCCAAATCTTATCACGCCCTTCATAGGTGACACCCGAAGCAATACCCGCTCACCGACCATGAATGTCAAATCACGAACCTTATGGTCCGCATAAGTCTTTTGCCTGGACTGAGCTGTACGAAGCCTATCCTGAATAATCCTGACCTTGTCAAGGCATACTGTACTTGATCCGTACCCAACAACTGAGTCTCTCCCAACTCAAACCATCCAACTGGCGACTGACACCGCCTACCATATAGAGCCTCATAAGGAGCCATCTGGATACTCGACTAGTAGCTGTTGTTGTAGGCAAACTTTGCTAAAGGAAAAAACTTATCCCACGAGCCTCCAAAGTCAATGACACAAGCTCGGAGCATATCCTCCAAAATCTAAATAGTATGCTTGGACTGCCCATCTATCTGAGGATGAAATACCTGTGTGCCCAACTCTCGCTGAACAGCCCTTTAAAAATGTGAGGTAAACTGCGTACCTCGGTCCGAAATGACAGATATGGGCACACCATGAAGACGAACAATCTCCCGGATATAGATCTCAGCTAACCTCTTAGAAGAATAGGAGACTGCCATAGGAATGAAATGCGCTGACTTGGTCAGCCTATCAACAATAACCCATACTGCGTCAAGCTTCCTCCGAGTCTGTGGGAGTCCAAGAACGAAATCCATAGTGATACGCTCCCTGTTCCACTTAGGAATCTTGATCTTCTGAAACAAACCACCAGGTCTATGATGCTCATACTTCACTTGTTGACAATTCAAATACCGAGCCACATATACAACAATATCCTTCTTCATCCTCCTCCACCAATAATGCTTGTGAGCACGTGATTTTTGCCCTATATGAATTACTCCCACAAATTCAAAAAAAATAAATTTTCCCATTATTTGCAATTTCGTAGACTTTTGTAACATTTTTGTTAATCGTTTGCATTTGTTAGCACACATTAACTTTGTTTAATTAATGAAAAATACAAAAATATATTGCATTTACATTTAGGATTTAATTTCACATTTTTAGATTAATTATCAAATTAGTTGTTTTATAAAATGTGGAAAAATCACAAAAAAAAATATATAACTTATTTTGCACTTTTTAATTTTAGTTTTGAATTTTGGTAGTTTTCCTTTAATTTGATTTTTTAATTAATTGTGGTAATTATTAGTTAGTTAATTAATTCAATGTGGTAGGATTAATTTGATTTAGGAATTCGTTTAGGTTTTATTTTTATTTTTATTTTTCTTTTTAAAAAAAAAGAGAGTAAAAAAGAATATTGAAATAATTAAAAAGAAAAGAAGTGGGAGATCAGATTTTTGGGCTATTTCATTTTTAATCCTCAGGCCCAATTCAAGAACCCGTCCAAACCCAACAAAAGCCAGCCCAAACCGTCTCCTACCTGGTCCAACCCCACCCAAACCCAAAACGACGTCGTTTTGGCAGCCTCTAATTTGAGCCGTTGATTGTTTCTAATCCAACGGACGGGAAATGGGTTCCCACTAAAATTTATATGTCCGAATCACTCTCCCCCTCCCTTTATCGTCTCTCTCTCACCCTAGTCCCTTCAGAGAATCCCCAAGAACCCTAGACGCCGCCCCACTCTCTTGCCGCTTTAGGGTGGCGGCGCCACCTCCGTTCACCACTAAAATTATACCCCATGAGCCACGTGACCCCCTCTTCCTAAATCACAGACCAGTTACCCTCGAATCGGACCCAAGCTCCTCAAATCTTAAATCTAAGTCAAGCCCTAAAATCCCAAAAACCTCAAATTCGAGATTTCAGTAAGGATTTAGGTCTAGTTCGACTTTATTCATGTGTTCTTGACAAGAACACATGATTAATGTCAAACTTGGCTGGAAAATTTGAAGGTTTGAAGGTTTTTTGCATTTCTTACGGTCCAGGCCATGGTTAGGTATTTTGTTCTTTACCTTTTGAGTTTTAATTTTCATGTGCATTTCCCTTCTCATCTTCCTCTGTTTCTTTTGTTTGTGTTTTGATTTTTTCTATTTTTCCGTTCTTGCAATCATTTCTACATGTGTTTCTTTTTAGGTTAATTAGTATCTTCATGAATGAGTGTAGTTTTATTTGATTTGCCCGTTTGTTTTGGGCCTTTGAAACCTTAGTTCAGAGAGTCTAATGACTCTGATTGGCCTCCTTCTTTCCCTTCTTCATCGAATCCTCTGTGAAGTTTCGAGTCGAATTTGGGCCCAAAAGAAAAGGATTAGTCCAGAATTTGTAGACTCAGGCCAGTACGGACTTGGGTCAATTTGATCCGTATTTGTTTGGATTTCTAGAGTAATTAACAAGGTTTAAAGGGGTAATTTAGGAACTCTAAGAGAAAGAATCTCTAATAACAGAATAGAAAGCTTCCTAAGAAGCTGGGTTGGGGACAATTTTGAAGTTCTGAAAATTAAACTAGGGGTAATTAAGCTAAAATGAAAATTGCAAAAGGGTCTAGGTGCAAATCTGATCCTCATCTAGCTGCCCTAAATGCCTTGCCTATAAAGGCTCTCTAACTTGGCATTCAAGGGATTTCAAAGATAAAAAGTACCAAAAAAGAAAAACAACTGAGCTTAAGAAACACTAAAATTTATTGTCATTTGTGTGGGAGTTAGCCCAGTTTCCTTGTTAGTTCCATTACCTGAAAGTTACAAAGGATTTCTGGGGTCATTTTTTTTGGATTAAAAGCTGGTTTTCAAGTCAGTTTGGTTGCTGGTTTATTGAATCAAGTCTGCTGCTGCTGCATCTCCTTAAATTTCCACTCATTTTCTCATTGTGTAATTGCTATAATCAGGTACGTTCTGATCTGTTAGCATGTGAAGTGCAAGCAGGAAGCCCTGTAATTCGAGTTGAAGAAATTGATCAATACTAGTTCCTTGTTGCATGATCAGTCATCTGAATTGGCTATATTTGGTTTTGTGTTCAGTCTAGTCTAGCTTCTTATGTGCATTTCATTTTGTTTTAATGTTTAGATTTGAACTTCTTTGAATGCAACTGATTCAAGACTGTTTTAGACTTTATAATGTGTACTATTTAAGGACTGTGACTCTTAGTTTAATTAGCTGAAACTGTATGGTTTTTGATGTGCCTTTCATAGCCATGGTTAAAATGCATATTAGTTCAGACCCTTGGTCTAACAGACTTGATTCATGCTTTATTTTCCAATTAATCTTTTAAACCTGCTCTTATATAGTTTGAGGTATAGTTCAATGATTTCAGAAAGATTGTCGTTTAATTTTGCCCCTGTTCATGTAATGAACTTTTTAAATAGGGGAACTTAAAATGGAAGTCAAGTTTGATTTTGGTCTTGAGAATTTATCAGATTCAATCTAGTTCTTTACATGATTTTCTTTAAAAGCTTGAATCACATAGTTTGTTTAAATATGTTAGTATGAAATCAGAACATAGCAGACGAATGGACCTCTGAATTTTGATGTTGAATGAAGAACAATTTGTGTAAAAGGGTTTTGTTATCACTAGGAATCATACTTTCCATATAGGATGTATATTGATGTTCAAATTTTCTTCACATGTGACTAAGTTTTTGTCCATATTTGTTCAGATTTGAAATCTTCCAACTGAAACACTGAAATGGGCCCCCTTGTGTTGGCCTAGTGGTGATAAAATTCCTCTTTAGCAATTGCCTTCCCAACTTGGGCTTCATATTAAGCCAACTGTGTTGTTCGATTGCCAAAGGAAGTGACGACGAGTAACGAGGCCCCCATCCTTGGTTTGGGCCTCTTCAGCAAACCAAAGTTAGGTTTTCGTTCATCACCTAGCTAACTGTCTGTTCATTTGAGTTTAGTCTTCAGCCTTAAATAAATTCGAAATTTCCTTTAGTCTCTAGTGGATTAATTAGGCCCATTGATTAGTTTGAGGTGTGCCGTATTAGCCAAATGTACAAGTTGTGGCTCTCAAGAGCTTAGTTTCAAATTTCCTTCAAAATTGGGATCGAGGTGTGCCATGCCAGAATAAAATCTCAAAATGCATGGCCCTCGCTTAATTAATATTTGAATCCTTAGAAATCAAGGTGTGCCATTTAGTTGAATTTTCATGTCCCTCGCGAAGTTGAAAGGCGTAGTTGCTTTAGGCGCATAATTTAAATTACTTTCCTAAACTCGGGTGTGCAATTCATGTGACCCAAATCCAAATCTTAGAAACATTAAATAAAATGTGTCTCGGACTGCAGGTGCATTTCATGTGGCGTGGTCCAAAGACGTGTTTTAGATGACGTTGCAATCTTCCTAAAAAAGAATAAAAGCGGCTAAAGTTAAAGAGCACACAGGTTTGAAAGTGTTTTAAAATCAGATAATTAGGCCAATAATAATAGTTGAGCGACCGTGCTAGAACCACGAAACTCGAGAATGCCTAACACCTTCTCCCGGGTTAACAGAATTTCTTACCCAGATTTCTGGTTCGCAGACTATAATATAGAGTCAATCTTTTCCTCGATTCGGGATTTGAATTGGTGACTTGGGACACCAAAAATTATCCCAAGTGGCGACTCTGATTTTGATAAAAAATAATCCCGTTTCGATTGTCACTTTAAATTGAAAAAAACTCCCTTATACCCTTTACGGGTGTAGGTAAAAAGGAGGTGTGACAGCTCTGGCGACTCTGCTGGGGACAAGAACCCAGAATCTCTGGTTCAGGGTTCAGAATTCGAGCTTAGATGAATTGTTATAGTTGTCTTTATTAATTATCTAATTTTGTTACATGTTTTGGCCTAATGTGTTACGTGTTGCTTTTACCGCTTTGATATTCTGTGAACGGTATATTAACTGCCACGAAACCCTTCTTCTCTCTGAGTCTTCTATGTCATGGAGGAGTGTGCACTTAGTGTGACTTCTCTTCTGTTAGAGTCATATTCTAAATTTTAGAATGAGGTTCGGACAAGTTGCAAAGCCGGTAAAGCTTCTGTATTCCCGGTACGCTGCCCCTTCTCGGCTCAAGTTATCCGCTCGGGTAAGCCAGGTCTAGAACAATAACCCCAGGTTTTAAATCTAGTATAACAAGACCTCATATCGGATCCCTAATAGGAACGTTTGCTTGCATCACGTGCATTTGACTTTGAAGACTCAACACAGGGGTTGGGTCTGACTATTATAGGTGTACCAAAAATAAAAAGACCATCCTGATGCATCTTACTTGCTACTTATGCATTTATGTGATTTAGATTTGCATGCTGACCGACTTTTGAATAATGGGAGAAAGTTGGAAAAAAGAGAATAGCAATATGCGGGTTAAGTGAGTTAAATCACCTGTTTTGGGAAAACAAATGTCTAAATGGTACTAAAACTCTGTCGAATTGTTTGAGAAAAATGAGAAAAAAAGGAAAAAACGGTTTTGTTTTGAAAAATAGTTGGTTTTATTTTATTTGCCCGAACTACGCCAGTTTGATTCTCACAGAGTGTGAGATACATAGGCAACCCCATCGGGTCCAACTTCCTTTTTTGCAAAAATAGCCCAAAAAGAACAAAATTTTTAATTTTATTGCAAATAAGTAAGGTGATGTCATTCTTGTCTAAAATAGTCGAATGTCCCCAAAAGGGCGCCGGAAGTCCGTTTTTTTAAGAATAGCCACCTTTGGTCATTTTCAAGGTTTTTGCCGGTTAGCGAACATAGCCTTAAAATCTTCGTTTTCAGAGTGCTGAAAGGCCGTATTGTCAAAGCCGGATATTTTTGTGAAACTTTTGAAAAAATGGTCATTTTTCTTGAGTCAAAATGAGTCATAGTTTTTTTAATTGAAATCACCTTAATAAATGTGTAGGATGAGCACAATTCAAAATGAACCTTTCTCAGTCCGTGAAGAGATCCTGTTGGAGCTACATATGTGGTGGCATGATTTAGGGGACAATAGCAGGAAAGTTGTGACAAAAGCGTTGGGTGGTCTTGTCGGGCTCTTGAAGGTTAAGCCGAGAAAGGACATAATTGAGGCCTTAATGCCATTTTGGGACCCAGCACATAATGTATTCCACTTTGCTGATTTCGAGTTAACTCCTACACTAGAAGAGATAGCAGGCTACGCCGATTTCAAGAGAAATCTTAGAAATCAATACCCGGTAGCACCGGAAACAGTAACCCCTTACAAATTTTTGGACTTGTTAAGCATCAGTCAGGACATCCGAGACGGAAAATTGGCTAAAGGATTCTGTACCTTCTACTTTTTTTACCGACATTACGGGAATCCCCGTGGCTTTGAGACGCCAGATACCGGTCTTACTCACGCGGGAAACCAAGACAAGTGGGAAGCTCGGAGAGGATTAGCGTTTATAATGGCGTTCCTGGGTACTTTGATTTGCCCCAGAAAAGACGGGAACATAGAGTTGGGACTCGTGGGTATAGCCGACTTTATGATGAAAAAGGCAAATGGGACCATAGTGCCGATGATTTTGGTAGAAATTTACCGAGCTCTGACCCTTTGTCGAAAAGGGGGAAAGTTCTTTGAAGGGTGCAATATGCTGTTACAATTATAGATGGAGGAACACCTTTGCCACCGTCCCGGATACTTGAATTGTGGTATGACTTGCCTCGAGTGCATTGAAAAACATGAAAAGCGGGTAGAGGGTTATGAGTTCCCGGATGGTACGGAAGCATGGCATGCTCATTTGAGATCTTTGACTGCAAATAAGATCGAATGGACATTCTTGTGGCTCTCGGTCAGTGAAGTAATTTATATGTCGGCTGAGGTATGCTTTATGCTGTTGATGGGTCTTCGGAGTATCTAGCCTTATGCTCTGCACCAAGTTCTACGTCAGTTACGCCGGTACCAGACCATCCCACACGATGAGGATTTGAGTTGGAAGGTTATTGAGTTGGAACCAAAAACCGCTTTTCCAGAAGAAAAAATGCGTCGGATTTGGCATCAGTGCAGATTCTTAGAGCCTAGAACTCAAGTACGAGATCTATCCAAAGGTGAGGTGGAGCCTAGTTACACTACTTGGTATGGTAAAAGTTCCTGAGTTTATCATAAGCCCGAAAGGCCCGCAAAGAAACCCCATGTCCAACAATTTACCGACAGAGCACAGGTGCAATGGGACTGGTTGACCAAAGAAAATGAGTGCCGAGCCACCATAAGCAGGCTGGAAAAACAAGTCATGGACCTTCAGTTTGAGAATGGGTTGCAAGCCGCCGAAGAAGGCGAGAAGAAGAAGATAACTCAGGAAAATGAAGCCCTCAAAGCTCAAATCTGGAAGATGAAAATAGCTGCTAGAAACCCGAAAAGAAGCCGAGCGGATGAAAAGCTTATAAGCAGTCTAAAAAAGAAAGCCCTTGAGTATCAAGATGACCTAGAAAAGTCTGAGGCCAGTCTGGCAAAAGTTCGGGCTCAATTGGCGGAAAATGCAAAAGGGCGGGCACAATTTGTGCGGCAAATGAAAAGAAAGTATGAAGGGGCAATCACCAGCCTGAAAAGAAAAATGACTACCCTCGAGAATGAGGCAGCCAAGCAGGCCAGGGACTTTAAAGCTAATAGGGAACACTGTTATGATTTGATGGCTCGGATGGAGGAAGAAATGCAACAGTTGCAAAATCAACATCTCCATGACACTCAGGTGTTAGAAGCCCGGAATCAACAGGTCGGGCGTCTGCTTCAGGAAAAGGGTAGAATCCGAGAGCGGGTCAGAGCCATTGCCGACTACATTATTGTGAAATGCCAAGCATGTAAGGATATGACTCGCACCACTTTCTTTGCAGCAGTGATGACGTTTGTCCAACAGATAATGAGTGATTTGGAGAGGCTTCAAAGGGATCTTGCATATAGGCCCGTGGCGAGACCGAATGATGTCCCGCGGGCCCCATGAGCATTTGAGGCATTAATGTATTCATGATTTTCATTAGAGTCTATTAGTCTGTTTGCGAGTCTGTATTTCTTTTATTGGAGTCTATTAGTTGGTTTTTGAGTCTGTTGTTTTCACCTTTCTATCAGCGTCCGTTGGTCTTGTTTTGAGTTAGATTCTGTTAATTTCCCTTTTTGAGTCTGTTAATTTTATAATTTGGTAGAATGAGTAGTTGTAATCAAAACTGTTTTATTTTATGGAAAAATTTGAAATCCCATAAATGTTTTGTTATTTATTTTATGCACTTATCTCCCAGAACTACTCTTGGTCTGATTCATGCAGGGTCACGATATATAGGCAATCTCCATAGGATTCGACCATAACCAAAAGAAAAGGAGAAAAAAAGAAGAAGAGAAAAACAAGAAAAGAAAAGAGAGAAAAATAAGAAACCATGGGGAGGGAACAATGGCAAAACAAGAAAAAGACATGAGAGAATAAAAACAAAGAGAGATCAAGCAAGAAAAGGCAAGAATAAAAAAGAGAAAAAATAGAGAAAAAAGAGAAGTTGCAAATGGAAATAAGAAAAAGCCAGGATGACGCAAGCAACCGATCAAATGCATAATAGAAATGGTTAACTGCTTAGGTTCATTCACTCCTTAAATGTGCGGTTGCCTATCTGTTAAAGCCCTAATCGCTAACAAGTTTGTTATTGATGAAATTCCAGTTAAGGCAGGTGGTTAGTTTGATTGGCATTCTAGAAACTCACTCCTATAACACCCGGTCCAAAAACAAGCTGAACATGGCCAACCAAAAACTTGAGGCAAGTATTGTCGATCCGTCAAAAGAGGTGGAAGAATCGGAGGTTAATCTAAAAGATAAGTTATATAAGCTGAAACAGCAGATGGATGAAATGTACCAAGCATGGGCGAAAGGGCACCCACCGCCAGTTTACCCCGCCAACCCTACTTTTATCCTGCCACTGGCTCAGCCCCAGGAACCTCCCACTGTGAACTCATCTCCGGCCTTTCCCCTCTACCAACAATGCCACGACACCACTTCCCATACATCACAAGCTCCACTACCCAAACAAATCCCCTACCCTCCTCCACCAGTCACTCCTATTTTTGTGGCACCCCTACCTGCTGCATTACACCTATCCTCCAGTGAGCCTCTGTTCTTGTGAGCACGTGATTTTTGTTTCGCACGACAATCGCTCCAAAAAGAAATAAAAAATAATAATTGGCCCTGCTGTACAATTTTTGGATTTCTGTGCGGCACCTTGTTGATTTATTTGTGACTTCGGCCCATTTTTATTTATTTACTTTATTAAAACAAAATTCAAAAAATATATGTGTCCTGCATAATTCGAACCGTAATCCGGTCGTTAAATAGAAAATCATGAATAGGCATCTTCGTCCGTGATTTTATTTTGTTTGACTTTACCTGTTTTGAAATATTTTAGTGTGTGTGCAAATAATTGTATTGAGTGTGTATTTAATTTTAATTTGATTTTTTTGGCTTAGTTTTGTTTTAAAATAAATAAGAAAAAAGGAAATAAATAAAAAAAAATAAAGAAAGGACCCCTTCCCTTCCGGACTTGGGCCAATTTTAACAAAATTGGCCCAAACAAACAGCCCAAGACCCAGGCCTGCCAGGTCCAGGCCACCTGATGCCCAGGACGTCCAAACGACAACGTTTTGGTCCAGTGTGATTTGGGCCGTTGATCTCAGATTGATCAACGGCCAAGATCACTTCCCCACAACCCACTGAGGAA